>NC_073378.1:117220331-117595331 GCF_028641065.1 Leucoraja erinaceus | reverse complement strand
GTGGCGCAGCTCAGGCTGTGGGCGAACTGCCACTTGTTGCCGTAGCGGCCCATCGGGGAGTTGATTCCTCTGGAGTTGGAGGGACAGGGAGACACAGCGGCTTTTGAGAATGGTGGGCAATCACTTCCAAAGTTCTGCCCACACAGTCAGTACACCTCTCCTATACTTGTCTCCCGCACTAAGATTATCTCACAGAGAATGATCCCAGCCTAACCCTCCCTATTCTCTCCTATTCTGCAAGAAAAAACTACATTGAAGACTCAAACTCGCGATCGAGTAAATGCCGGGATCGAGGCACAAATTCGCGACCTTGCGGATACGAGCCGAGCACTCTACCACTGAGCCAGCCGTTAAAATCTATGCTAAAAATCTTCCAATCCGAAAACCGAAAAATTCCCAATTACGAAAAGTGTCTGGTCCCAAGGCTTTCGGATAAAAGGTTGTGCACCTGTACTAGCAAACTATGAAGGGCATAGATGGTCAGTCTTTCTCCACAGGTGGAGGAGTCTAAAACTAGAGGTCATGGGTTTAAGGTGACTGGGTAAATATTTAAAGGGGACCTGAATGGAAAATTTTTCACACCATCGCTGGTCAGCATATCAGATAAGCTGTCAGAGGTTGTGGTCGAGGGAAGTACAAACTGTGTTTAAAAAGTATTTGGACAGATACATGAACAGAGATGGATGTGGGCCAAATGCAGAAAAATAGCATCCGCGTAAATAGGCATCTTGGTCAGCATGAGGGGATTAAAGTGAAGGGCCTGGTTCCGTGCTGTTCAACTCTGACTTTATATTGCTAGTTTTCCTGAAAATGAAAAGATTTATAGTTATCTCTACAAAATCTATCCTGAATTAATGCACCACCACAAAGCTTTCATATCAGTACCTATTCAGAAGTCCTTTGATAGTCTTCCTCAGTCTTGCAAGTTCTTCTTTCTTTTTTGCAGTCACCGTTTCAGACAATTTACGTAACTGTGGAGGGATATATTTTCCAGAAACTGCGCTATCATTTGTTGTTCGGTCCTAGAGGAACAGATTGAACAAGTTAACTGAGTGAAATGTATTGTGTAGTTTTTATTCCATCCCACCTCCCCCCACAGTGTAATCAGGAACATTTTACGTTGAGCACAAAAAAGGATTCAATTATTCTCTTGAGGATAAATTGAATGTCAAGATACAAATATGTAATTAGCTCTCTAAATAGCAGAATTACGTAGAAATGTACAATTTCCAGAAGTAAATGTTGAAGAAGTTTTCACATGTTCCACTGACTCTTTGGGTTATTCCATTAATTCATTAGTCTCCCTTGAAAATAGAGTTCTGATGTTCATTTCACTCCCATTTTTATCTATAAGCACAATACACTATAAAACTATGTTCTCCTGGGATGCTACCTGACCCACTGAGGTGCTTGAGCACTTTAATTCTCCTCTAGCTCAAATGGTTTTATTGAACTACTGCCCCCAGAAACAAATGCTGGCATTGGACGGGATGGGACACCCAAAGGTACATAATAGTCCTGTGACAGATGCTGCTCTGATCCTCATCACCGGCCGATAGGTCAGGAGAGGCCAAACCTCAGCACCATTGGTAACTTCTGTCCATAATTGACTAATTTTGGAATGGCCCACCTGCAATTTGACAGCCAACTCCTTTTAAACCCAGGTGTTCCAGCCGGGAGGGGGCAACCTCCCTGTTCACTGTGTTCCCATTGCAGGTCTGGAAGACCGAGCCACTGGGACAAATCCAAACCCAACACCACCATGCTGTGGTCAAGACTGAGCTGCTGGGACAAGCCCTAGACAACTAGTTCTCCACTGAGACCAAAACTGAGTGGCCGGGTCACACCCGAGACCGCTTGTGCCTCTTACGTGCCCGCAGACAATGAGGGACTGTGCCCAGATGCTGAGGCAAAGACTAACCTGCCAGAACAAACCTGAGATTTGAGGCAAGCGTAAACGGCAGGGAGAAACCAGAGATTGCTGCGCCTACTTCTTCCAGCCCAAAGCTGAGCTGCCAGGTCAAGCCCGAGACCACAGGGACCTCCTCTCAAGGCAATGGTGAACTGCAGGGGCAAGCCTGAGATCACCATGTCTCCTCCTTCGAGACTAGGACTGCACTGCTGAGACAAGCCTGAGATCGTCAACACATCCTCAAACGCACACAGACGACGCCGGACAGCCTCACTTTGCTTACGTGGACTTTCTTGCCACTATAAATAAACTATATTACGTGAGTTCACCCTACTGCGAGTGTCAGAGTAGTCATTGTTGATCCTTGCCATCCCTGACGCCACTGTCCCTAACAAATCAACATTATAGAATTTTTACACATTTCTCTGCCCAAAAAAAACAAGATATCAGGAAATATTGGGCCAGACATTGTTGCACTTGACTGATTGTTCAAAGAAAAGCACTGTAATTCAACTACTTGTTCAGTACTCACAAATGTATGCAGATTGACTATGTGGAGGCACAATGCTGGACATCTGCATAGCTACGAAGCAAAGATTATGATGGTTTCTTCAGCAAAATGCTGGAGATTTTGTCTTCGAGCTATTATACCAGCCAGATCGGGAGGCCCTGAAACGCTGTATAGTTTATTCTCATGTGTACCCAGATACAGTGAAAAGCTTTTGCTGCGTGCTAACCAGTCAGCAGAAAGACAATACATGATCACTTCTGATTACTACGAATACTATATTGACTTAAATGGCAATTTCAATCTAGAAGTTAGGAAGAAAGCGGTAATCTCTGTTACTTTTGTTCATCATACCTTAATGCTTTTAACTATTTTATTAGCGTTGGAATATATTTTAAGCAAACTTTTATGATGTTTATAAGGCTCTGTTATCTATATATTTAAAGCAGCGCAGGTAGTTTTTAAATAGTTTCTGAATATTGAGATATTCAAGAGCTCTCAGATTTGAATAAGAGACGAGACTCTGGCCATAGTCTTGCCTCCAGTTAGGGAGTTCCATGGGTCTGGCTCCTTAGGGGGTACAATTCACACACTTCAATAACTTATACAACGTATACTTCAAGGGAGGCCAATAGAGCATCAAATACGATTAGCATTTAAAAATCTATCAAGAAGGTAAGGAGATTGAGGATTCATACATGAATTCAAATACTTCAAGAGGGAACCTCACATTACCAACTTCCCTACTCTTATATAAATCATTTTCCAACTCAGTCATGATGTACCCTTGATATAACAAGGTTATTTCCAAGAATGAAGAGGGCTGAGCAATTTAATAATAGTTTCCAAAATGAGGAGTTTTTTGGAAATAAATCAGAAGAGGGACTAAGTGAGAAGGCACCATTCATTTGAAAAAGTCACGAAGAAATATCTTTGCCTCGAATCTTTAAACAACGAAAATATTCAGGTGACTTCTGAAGGAGGATGGCAATGCTATAGGTTGATTGAGCATCATCAACTTAAAAAATTACATTTGTGAAAGATCCTACATAGCTATTGAATATTTCCATGATTCTGTGCTTTTTTCACATCTTCAGTTGCATCTTATTTTACTTACACATGCATTGTAAATTATTGGAACCCGTCTTGCTTTATGGTTGAGCCAATGACCATTGCACCGTTCAAATAAAAGTGGATAGTTGCCGCAGAGGAAGAAGCATGCCTGTTAAAGAGGCCAGGATTTCCTTTAGACTGCCCTATGTCAGCACATGCAGGCAGAATTTTGGCCAGGGTTTACAAAGGAAGATTGAAGGAGGACACAATCCTTAAAATTCCCTGCAAGAATATGCAAACTAAAGTCATCAGCTAACAGGCCAACATTTCAAGCATTGAAGATCTGGTTACACACAGTCAGATTTTCTGGATGGGCTGTTTTATTCTCATGCCTCACCCCAGACTCCTGAAATAAACAACATAACGCAAGATCTAATATGAGGCCATTCTAAGTGGACTCAGAAAAATCTAAAATATGTTAACGTTTCCCCAAAGAAAGGCAACATCCCTAACAACTCATGGGAATCACCAGTCTCTGACTGTCAAAAGTCATAAGGGGACAAAAGGAATTATTTGAGATCTTCAAGTCCATGCACTGAAGTATATAGAGATGGTGTGCAAATATTGATGATGTGCAACACTTCAAACTATGACATATCCCTGCCAAACACATCCAGCCCTATCTACAGCCCTCAACTGCATCCACCTATTACTTGCCAGGTGTTGTCCTGTTCATTCTTCCCCCCCACCTCTTACAATCAACCTGAAAGAGCCCCAACCCAAAGCATCACCTATGCATGTTCTCCACAGATGCTGCTTGACCTGCTGAGTCGCTCCAGCACTTTTTCCTATCTATTACAAGATCTACAGTTCCCACAGTCACCTTCTGTCAACTCAGAACCCACAAATCCAGAGAAGAAACAAATCATTCTTGATTGTGAGGGTAGACACAAAAAGCTGGAGTAACTCAGTGGGACAGGCAGCATCGCTGGAAAGAAGGAAGGGGTGATGTTTCCATTTGAGACCATTCTTCAGGCTGATGTCGGGGGAATTGGGCGAGACAGAGATATAATGTTGTCGGAGACAGTAAGACTGGTGGAGGAACTGGAAAGGGGGAAAGGATGGAGAGAGAGGGAAAGCAAGGGTTATTTGAAGTTAGAGAAGTCAATGTTCATACTGCTGGGGTGTAAGCTACCCAAGCGAAATACGAGGTGCTGTTCCCCCAATTTGCGCTGGGCCTCACTCTGACAATGGAGGAGGCCCATGACAGAAAGGTCAAATTGGGATGGGAGGGGGAATTAAAATGCTGAGCAACCGGGAGAACAGGTAGGTTAAGGTGGACTGAGCGGATTGCAGAGCCTGCGCTTGGTCTCGCCGATGTACAGGAGTTGACACCTGGAACAGCGGATACAGTAGATGACATTGGAAAGACTGGCAGGCAAGTGAACCCGTTTCACCTGGAAAGGCAGTCGGGACTTGATTGTGAGGGACTGCTGAAGACTATGTTACAACTATGCACAAAATGTAATTAATGGGAGGACATTCACTGTATTAATTCTCAAACAACTTTTTTCACTGCAGCATAGACAGTAGAGGTGCTGTCTTGGATTTAAAACTGATTTGGGTGAGGTCGGTGTGGAGTTTGCACCTCCTCCTTGTGATTTTGTCTCTTTCTTTCCACATTTCAAATATGCGCGAGTTAGTAGGAAAACAGACCTCAATAAATTGCAAGTGAGTGGTTGAATCTGGGAAGAGCTGATGGGATGTGCAGTGAAAAAAAAGGGATTAATTTTAAATTGGTGCTGCTTGATGGTTGGCACAGATATAGAGGGCCGATAGACTTGCTTTTGTGCTGCATCTGCCCATCAAAATCAACTAAGGTCAGTGAGAGAGAGAGGCGAATCAAACTTAAAGGAACCTGGCAGGACCTCACAAAAATCTGCAAAAACAAAAGGATAAGATCAAAATAATGTGTGAAGTGCATGACGCAATACAAGGAGGCGATGGAGCTTAGCAACATGGTGTTAAGACAACAACCTCTCAATGCCAGCAAGACGAAGGAGCTATGGTATTGAGAAAGAGTAGTGAACATGCCACAATCAGCATCAATGGTGCTGAATTGCAAATGATAGAGAACTTCAAGTTCTTCAGCACAAATATCACCAACTATGTCCTTAACGAATCATATTGAAAATACAGACAAACATCTCCACTAACCTTTTATTGATTATAAAAAGCATACCATCAGGTTGCATCACAACTTGGTTTAGAAACAACTCATCCCTAGATTGCAAAAAAATTGCAGGGATGTAGCTCGGTCCATCACACAGACTCAATTCCCCACCATCAACAACACTTCTACTGTCGGGACAAAACACCCAACATAATCAGGAACATTTTTCAGGCACTCTGGTTATTCCCTCCTCTCCTGTTGGGTAATTTAGAGGAAAGTTTGAAACCACTAATCACCAGACTCAGGAACCTGCTAATAGATAACTGAACAGTCCTTCCATAAGAAGTCCCAATCTTCCAATCTACCTAATTGTGGACATTGAACTGTTTCACTGTAACACTACATGCTGTAGACAAAATTCTGCACTCTGGTTTTTAATCTCTTTGCACTACCAATTGTACTGGAGTACGGCTTGATTATACTTGTGTAAAGTACGATCTGATTTAATTGGATAGCACACAAATAAGTTTTCACTGTAGCTTGGTTCACATAATAAATCAATACAATATAAGTATGAAGATCAAATTGAGTAAGAATAGTAGAAGGAAGAAAGGATAATTGTAAGAAAACAGAGTTAGATCCAAAAATCAGGGTGAAGAGTTGTTCAACGCAAAGACCAAGGGAAATTGAAACATCACAATTTGAAATTATTGCTGGACATCTTGAAATATTTCAAGGGGAATACCCAGGCTATTTTAAAATTAGGCAACAACTTGCACAACTCTTGCCTATTCTGGAAATACATTAACGGTATTAAAATACCCGTTCTGCTTCAAGTGCTGGTTGACTTGGCTGCGAACTTTCATCAGCATCATCGCTGGATTGATCAGACTCCTGGTTGCGATTTGCTGTTTCATCCATCTTCCTACTTTCCTCCCTCACAAAGTCCACGTCTGAGGGGCACGAATCCTCTTCGGAGACCTGTTGATCGTCGGACTGATCCGGATCACTGTCAGCCTGATTCATAAGCTCCTCTTGCAATGCACCCATCTCATCGTCACTCTCTTCATATAAACCTGACATAGCGGTGGCGGCGCCGGGCTCTACAATCCCCAGGATGTAATCCAGGCCGTCCCGGGTGAAGGCCTGTGGGATGGTAGTTTTATTTTTACGTTTGTTCAATCCCAAGGCTTTTTCCAGCCTCTTGATCTCCTTCTCCTCCTCTTGGTTGGCCTCCAGTAAGCCCAGTCTCCGGATTTCCTCGTTCATGACTTTGGCTGGGGATCGTCCCTTAACTTTCCCTGCGGATTTGGCTGAGACGAACGTCGCTTTTCTCTTCGGACCCGTCTCCTGGCAGGGCCGAGGCCCCTCGTCCTCTGCCCCGTTCGTTTTCTCCTTTTGAGCCGGCGTTTTCACGCCGCTGCCCGGGGTTTCCTCGGGACTCGGGTTCAGGTGTTTCCTCTGATAATAGTCTCTCATCCGGCGCTTCTTCAGCACCCTCCGCTCTTTCCTCATCTCCTTCCGACTTTTCGGCTTGTTGGGACCGAGGCCGGAGTTCTGGAGTTGAGCCCTGTCTTGCTCTGGTTTGGTCTCCGCCGTTTCCACGAAGAGCTCGATGGCTTCTTGAAAGCGCTTCAGGTCGGTGCCGCTCCGCGATCTCTTCCCCGTCATTGCTGCCACACAACGAACACACTTCGTAGCCTAATTGTTTTTTTAACGCACCAGTAAATATTGATTCGTGAAGCTTACTACCGCTGTCCCACGTAGCTTTCTCTCCGCCACGCACAAACACGATTTAAAGCTAAACTCACGGGGCGGCAGCGGCCGCGAGCGCCGCCATGTGCAATTTAAAAAACAAATGTCGTTGTCTGGGTGCATCCAAACTTGATTCCTCAATAAGCACCGCCCCTCTTATCGATCCTGCATCACGATTGGTTCGGTGGCACCCGGTCGCCAGCGAGTGCCAATTCCCATTGGTGAATGTTCACGTCAATCATCGTCGTCAGCTTGTTTCTCCGGTCCCCGCCCTCCCGGTTCCCAACAAGTTAGGTTGAGGTCACACCCAGCCTATCGGTGGGCGGGATGTAGCGGGGTGCTGTCATCTCCCGGGACCGGCTCGGCCAATGAAGGGTGTTGTTACTGTGTCGAGGGCTGCCGTGGTGTCGCGTCGTGTCGCGCAGTGATGAAGGCAGAGGGAGCGAGGATGCGATGGTCTGTTTGAAATACGCTGCAGCCGCTCTCGTTCCTCCGCTCGCCCGCCTGTCGCATCGCCCCGAATGTGTTCACTTCCAAGTCATTAAGTCAGCCTTTGTTGTTTTCTTTGTTATCGCTCTTAAATGTTAAGCTTCAATGAAGGATGGACCCTGACGATGTGACAATCAGAGAGCAAAACTTTCACAGCCAGGTCCGGGAGTACATTGTAAGTAGTTGCACCTGCATCGTCACTGCGCGGTTTGGCTTTGCTTTCGCCAATATCTCATGAATAATCATTCATAAAGGGCGAGATATATATTGATGGCTGCTCCATTCCTGGTCATTTTGTTCAGATGGTTCTTTCAGAGTGGAGGCTTCTTGCTTTTTAAAAAAAAAAATGATGTACTTGATTATCATTAATGGTTTTGTATTTGCTCATGGTATGAACAAGAGTGTGAGTAGATCTCGCACCATCTGTTGCAACTGTGCTGCTTGGTTGCAGTGTCTTGCAGGTTGATATGTTCCTTTTAGATTACGCGCATCCTGTGTTAGAACGGTTCACTATTCCCCGCCCTCCCCTGTTTTCGTATAGCGGTGTTCATAAAGCAGAACTATGTTGGATAGTTTTAATAGAATAACGATCCAGATATTGATGTACCTGTTGCAAACGTAGATTTTATAGTATTATTCTTTTAAATGGGCCTAAAGTATTGTGAGAAGTAAACGGGAACTGGGTTGACCGAGAGGTATTGTTGGGTTTATCAGATTGGAACTAGCGTTTATTAATTGGTTAGTTAATACAAATGTACTTATTTGTCACTGACTGATCAGCTTTATACTGCCTACTGTTACTGTGAAATTTCTTACAAAAGGGTGTATTTTTATTCTTAGCATTTGCCTTGCATGGATCTTTGTTATTATTTTGCTATTTCCACCATTGTTTCTCAAACTAACTAGTTTATTTTCTTTGTTTTTCAAATAAGCTGGTTAATTTTATTATCACAATACATTTAAAAACATCACTTGTTTTATCAACATCACAAATAGTATTTGAGATATTGATAGAAATGTTGTTCCCTCCATTAACAGGTTTGTTGACAATTTGTTTATTGGATGAATATTAACTCATAATTGAATTACCAGATGGCTCCTTTGGTAAGAACGAGTGATGTTTTTTAAATGCGATCATGCTTTATTTGTCATCTGATGGATTTTGAGTATTTATAATTTGTTTGCAGTATTTCAGATACTTGCGTAAATAAGTTATTTAAAAATCTTAATTTAGCCTTTTCTCATTTGATGAACCAGAGTCTTGTTGGGAGTTTGTTTTTATTACACTTGTATGTTCCAAGAAAATTGGTTGCTCCATTGAATGCTGGTTGTGATTCTTGTACAAAGGTGTTTTTTTTTGTAGGGACAAAAATAGGAAAAAGGGTCATCACATGTGTCATAAATGTCAATGTTCACTGGAGAGAAGGACGTGGAAGATGGAGAATTCAGAAGTGTGTTTAAATAAGCAAAATAAATGTTTTAAGACATTGGAACTCCTTAATGAATAAGTTTATTGGCCAAGTATCTACACATACAAGGAATTTGCCTTGGTGCTCCGCTTGCAAGTAACAACACGACATGCATTAAACCATATAATAGAACATTATAGTTTAAACATATGAATGAAACAAAATACCAGAGCAAAAAGAGGCTACAGACTTTTGGTTATTGAGTAGAGCTACTGCTCGTGGGGAAAAAAGCTGTTTTTATGTCGGCTGTGACTGCTTTTACCGTCCGGAGTCGCCTTGCAGAGGGAAGTGCTTCAAAGAGTTTGTGACCAGGGTGAGTGGGGTCAGATATCATCTTACCCGCTCGCTTCCTGGCCCTTGCAGTGTCCAGTTTGTCAATTGGGGGTGGGGTTACAGCCAACAACCTTCTCAGCTGATCGAACGATTCGCTGCAGCTTCCGGATGTCATGCTTGGTGGCTGAGCCAAACCATATCCTTGATGGAAAAGGTGAGGACAGACTCTACGATGGCCATATAGAATTGGACCATCATTGCCTGTTGCCTGTGGCAGATTGGGTTTCCTCAGCTGCTGCAGGAAATACATTCTCTGTTGGGCCTTTTTTGACTGTGGAGTCAATGGTGGCCCCCCATTTAAGGTCCTTGGAGATGATGGTTCCAAGGAACTTAAATGACTCCACAGATGTGACTGTGGTGTTGTTGATGGTGATGGGGGGGGGGGGGGGGGGGGGGGAGGGGAGCTCTCCTAAAGTCTACTACCAATTCCACTGTCTTAAAAGCCTTGTTCCAAGATCTCTCTCGAGTTTAAAAAAAAAAAAATCAAACTCGTGGTAAGCACGGAGAATTAACGTAGCGGGTACGTCGGTGCTCTGGGATGTCTCTTAGCGCTAAGCGCTAATGGGAAGACTCGCTAATGGCAGGTAAGCACGGGAAGACTCGTGAAGATTTTTCAACATGATGAAAAATGTCCACGAGATCCCTGAATACTAACGAGTGGCCATTACCGTAAATCTCCGAGTTTGAATCAGGGCAAACTCGGGAGAACTCTTGGAATGAACTCGTACCATGGGACAGGGCTTTAAGAGGATTGAGTTCTAGGTTGTTATGAAGGCACCAGGACGCTAGCTGTGTCACTTCCTGTCAGTAGGCAGATTCCTCCTCATCCTGGATCAGTCCAATCAGGGATGTATCCAAAAGTTCATACATCCTCGGGGCCTAACAGAACTATTCCAGGATGTTATTAGTAACAAAGGAGGAGATGTTTGCATCATTATTAGCCTCTGGCGATGTATGCAGAATAGTAAATCTTCCTTTGTTCAGAGGGCAGTAGAATATGCAACAGAAATATAATCCTGCAAGCCTTCAATAAAAATGAAGAAATAATTGGGAAACATTTCAACAGACAAGATACAAGTTCACTTGGAAAGGTGGGGACTGAACAGGAGTCGTTGGCATGATTTTGTGTTGGGGAAATCTTGTCTCAAATCTGGGATTTTTGCAGAGGTAACTAAGGAAATTGAAGATGGGGTGCTGTTCATGGTATGCATTGACCTTTAACAAAGGTTTTGCCAAGGCCATGGTGATTTCGATAATTAAAGCACATTGGATTGGAAGTGTGTTTGAAGTAAAGGTATCCAAAATTGGCTAAATGGTAAGAGGCTCGATGGTAGTGGGGGAAGACTAATTAGGTTAGAAACCTGTGACCAGTGTGTACTGCAGGAATTAATGCTGGACCTTTTGTTTGTCATGTTTATCTATAGGGTCGGATTTAGATGAAGAGAGGCCCTAAGCTATTTCACTTGTGAGGCCTCCCCCTCCCAATCCTCCACCCCCACGACTAGAAGACCATGACTACCTGACAGTGACAGTGTGACACTTTTAGATCCTACTGTATGTTGTCATTAAAAAGTTGCTTTTAAAATGCACATTGGATTCACTGCGGAGCAGGCTATGCCTTACCTGGATCGCAGTTTGAAGTTCTGTAGTGTTGGGCCTGCTGCTTCAACATCATGGAGCTGTGGTTTGCGGAGCTCCCAGCCTCGGGCCACGCTGATTTCAACATTGTGGAGCCCTGTGATCCCTTTGCGTGAATCTCCGCCCAGCTCAGCCTGTTGGCTTCGGGAGCCACGGTCTCCGATAGGAAATGGCCGATTTGGAAGTCCAAGCCGCTGAGAATGTTCTCCCGTTCCGACGTTGGATGGTGACCCCCAAATTTAATTGTACCAATTGGTGCATGTGACAATAAGTGTCTCTTGAACTGAATGTGGAATATTAAGAAATAAAGAAACTACAAATACACTAAGAGCAAACATGTTTTTTTTCTCGCCTTCATAGCAAAATCATCCAGAAGTTCACCAAGATCTGTTTGTCTATGTTTGTCACTCTCAATGCACAGAATGCTCAGTGCA
Organism: Leucoraja erinaceus; assembly: GCF_028641065.1. Lineage (NCBI taxonomy): Eukaryota > Metazoa > Chordata > Chondrichthyes > Rajiformes > Rajidae > Leucoraja > Leucoraja erinaceus. The sequence continues at coordinate 117,583,567 of NC_073378.1, read as the reverse complement.
GACAACCTCTCTTGAAACATTGTGGACCTTAATTATTTTTTTAATTCTTTTGAGTTTTGAAAAATACCTCTCTCCCAAGCAGTTGGTGACCATTAAGCTAAGAAACAGCCGCAAGATTGCTTCCATATTAGGGAAGGCCACCTGAATTGTTTCCTTGTATATTTGATAAAGGTCTGTATAGGGCAGAGAGTGCTCTTCTGTATCCCTATGACTTTGTCTCACGTACGAGTGAAATTGCAAAAGTTCATCAGTAAGTTTCAGGTCAACATCTTCTGGATATGCTTCCATCAACAGTTCAGTACCTTGCTGAATTTCTTGCTTAGATGTGGTCAGATTAGCAAGAAAGGAAAACTGTTGTGCAACTTCACTATACACAGTGCCTCTTTTAAAATTGGTTTCAAGTGCATCTAGTATAGGAATAAAGGATTTTATCCTAAACTTATCTCTTGAAGAGTTTATCTAAAGCATCAGGACCATGTGCACTTCCATCAATTCTTTGCCATTTCCTTACTCTTTGTCTCCCTGTGACAGTTCTGTAGTTAACATCTGGCAAGGTGGCCTTTGCTTGTTGTTCTGTATAATAGTTGGGAAATATTTCTTAAAGAATTGTTCCTTATTGACAATTATATTGCAAAACCTGATTCAAATCTGCTTGAATGAGGCTAACATAACTAAACAAACGGGTTCACTTCTTAATAAACAGACAACTCACAAAGCCGTTTGGTAGACCAATTCAAAACTTTACTAATTATTGGGACTATGTATAAACACAGCTGTAATTTCTACATGGTGAAACCAAAATGTATAAAAATGACCTTTATTAAAATCTGACAATGTGCACTTTAACCACATGTGATTTTTTTTTTTCTCTATTACAGTCTAAATTTGTGGAGCACAGAAGCGAATAAATGGGTCTTTGTCCCAAATATTATGGAAGACACTGTATATTGGTTGGGCCAAAGAGCCCATTTCTCTGTTGCACAGCTCTCTGACTCCACCTAGGTATTGTAAAGGGACAGATTTGCCATTTAAAATATAAGTAGAAAATGTTGGTTCTGAAGTCTTTTTTGGTTTTATCGGTTAATCGGCGGTAAAGCAAATATTTATTGTCTTGATGCAGACGTATCGGTCTTTTCTTACTCAAGAAATATTCAAAGCTGATTTTTCAACACTACACCTGAAACATTTCTAAACCTCCTTGCTTTTGGATTGGAAATTAAACTTGGCTCTTGCTATCAAATCGCCTGAATTGAAATTCGTATGCCAACAATTTCTGTTTCATTTTTCTGTTGTTTTTGCTTCTAGGTGGACAAATATGCTTTCCAATCCTGCCTGCATTCTGTATGTTGAAAGCCAGGCTTGCCAAAAATCAAAATTTGAAGCATTAAAAATGGACTACTAAAGCAGACAGAGGCAAATCTGATACTGATGGTTGACCAGAGTTGCAAGAGAAGCCGTGGGGAGATTAGACTTCTTTGCTTGATCAACGTTAGATATATGGAAGAAAATTAATGGTATCAAAATGAATCAATGGAACACATTGCATCATTACTGTGCCATTATCAATTGGACTTGGACAAGGTACAACCAAATAAACGAATTGTTCTTAATCAATTGGAAAAAACATTCTATATTTGATCAAGGCAATGCGTAGTTGGACGTCCTGAACCTTGTTTGAACAAAGATTGCAATGTTTCTGTACCTGGATGATAAGGCTGTTCAAGAAAGATTTTGGTGTATTGTAGTATATCAAGGATTCCTTCTTGGCTTGAAGCAGGCTATAAAGCAAATTACAAAAACAAAATTTGCACAGTTGATTCGGATTCCACGAGGAAGCTAATGTTTTTTTTTTAATTTGTGGAACAGTAATGTATTTGATTTTGAATAATTGCCAGAGGATCTTAGGACACGTTGATTCCCAGCAGTATCAGTAATTGCTTCGGTAACTATTTTTTGATTTTTGTGAAGAGTGACTGGAGCACATTAGATGGTGAATGAATGCTTGAGGAGGAATATGGATAAAACTGAGTGACTGCCGGAATGTGGAAAAGTGTGAGCTCTTCTATTTTGGGGTGTATAACAGAAGGTCAGGTAAATGGTGAGCAATTGGGTAGTGTTGGTGTTCAAAGGGACCTGTATATGCACATGCACCAGTGATGGCAGGCAAATGTGTAGGTGAAGTAATAGCAAGCAACTGGGAGGGCAAAAGGGTATGTAACATTAGTATCAGGTTGATTGAAGCAGCAAGGAAGTCTTGTGATTGTAAAAGATCTGTTAGTCCTGGAGTATTGTTTACAGTTGTTGATTTCCTCCATGTAAGGAAAGATGTACTTGCCGTAAGTGGGAGTGCATCAGCAATTTCACATGGCTGGTTTGCTGTAAGAAGAGGAATTGAGTAGACTAGGATTGGATACATCAGAATTTGTAAGATTGAGATGAGTCTAAATTCTGGACAGGCTCGAGAGAGGGTGGATATTTTCCCCAATTGAAGAGTCTAGAACTGGGGCACCATTTGAGAAAAGGTCAGCTATTCATGACTGAAATTACATTCTCCCACTCCCTCCCAGTCGCAACAAGGACAGAGTCACCATTGTCTCCCCCTTCCCCCAGTTGTAACAGGGACAGAGGGGGGAGAGAGGGAGAAGAGGATGTGAGAGGAGGGGGGGGGGGGAGTGAAGGGGAGAAGAGTGGAGCGGGGTGGAGGAAGAAGGGTAGGGGGGGATGGAGAAGGAGGGATGGGGCGGGAGGGGAGTTCAGTCTACACTCACAGAATCCATCCCTGTTAAAAGTTAGAGATGGTGATTGGATCTGGAAGTGGATCAATACTAAAAAGAACTGAACCTTTCAGACATTTTTCATTTGCACAACTGATTTTATTGTATTAATTTTAATATAAATGTTTAAAATCCATGCATTGAAGAATATTTTACTGCCCATCTGTGGTCCCTATCCCTAACCGGGCGTCACCCACAGGACAGCATACGTCAGGGTGTGACGGGTCGCACAACACGATGAGACACCCAAATGTCGCCCCTGGATTTTGAACATTCCATTATTTTCAGGCTGTCACCCAAAATGTCGCCCAAGTGGGACAGGCCCTTAAATCACTCACCCCACGGGAGGGGGAGAGAAACTTCAAAGTCATAGCCTGCGTTTGGTCCATATCCTTCCAAAACTGTCATATCCGTGTACCTGTCTCTGTCCCTGTCTTTTTCTCTGTCTCTATCTCCATCTCTGTCTCTGCTCTTTCTGTCTTTCTCTGTCTCTGTGTCTCTGTCTCTCGCTTACTAGTCCTCCCACTTTTTCATCAGAAACCCACTGTGAAATTTGGGCATTGAAGCTCCCCCTAATGCTCCAGTGTAGTGCCAAATAACGGCCGTGTTGCTGAAAGGGTTGTTGTGATACAGCATGGTGTTCCTGAAGTCCCACACCAGAAGAGCTACCCAACATCTGCACTCTCCTTGACCTCCTCCTTACCATACCGGCAGGTTCAGCTGAGGCTGAGCGAGACTTCAGCCGGTTGAAGCAGCTGAAGGCCACCATCAGAAGTTCCCTCCAGGATGGCCAGGTGACGGACCAGCTCCTCATCATGCTGCATGCCAGTAACATCAAGGACTTTGATCCCCGGCCAGCCATCGGCTTGTGGCATGCAGGAGGGATGAGGGCAAAGAGGCCTGATACGGGAGAAGACCCAGCTGCAGCATTTGCCTTGGGACCTCGCCCTAATGGCCCTGTCCCATGGTACGAGTTCATTACAAAAGCTCTCCTGAGTTTAAAAAAAATAAATCAAACTCGTGGTAAGCACGGAGAATGAATGTAGCGGGTGCGTCGGACCTCGGGGACGTCTCTTAGTGGCTCGTAACGCTAACGACAGGTACTCGGGAAGACTCACTAACGCCAGGTAAGCTCGCGAAGACATGTTGAAAAATGTCCACGAGAGCCCCGAGTACCAACGAGCGGCCATTACCGTAAATCTCCGAGTTCGAATCGGGGCAAACTCGGGAGAGCTCTTGGAATGAACGCGTACCGTGGGACAGGGCTATAACTGTGACAAGTCTGATGAGGAGGATGCTCTGCTCGAGAGCTACTCGGATGACAATTAAAGTGACTTTTAGATGTATTTGAACAGCTCTGTCTTTACTTTGCTTTTCAGGAGATAGTTTAAATATCAAGAAAATAAGTTACACAAGTTCTTACAAATATAATGTTTCTGTTCATTTAAAGTTGATATCCTTCTCCCCCCCCCCCCCCAAAAAAAAAGACCTCAAAACACTTCAGCTTTTTTTGCCACACTTGCCAAGTTTGATGATTAATTCAATATAGTTACCTACTTCCATGACTCATCTTCTTAGTGGGCACAGAGTAAAAGAGGTACTATGTACATTCAAAATAAGGTATAGATCTGGTCAGGTAATAATAATACTACAGTAACGAGTATGTTACAAGAAAAAGAAAATCAAAGAACACTTCCATTCTCTTTATTTCTTTTAAATTATAAAATCCTAGAGCAGAAGGGATATTATATCTAATTTTCCCCTCTTGATGTTACTGTACCTTCAAAGGTGTCAAACAGATCGATTCAATTATTTATCAACTTACCTTGCTGTGACTGGGCACAACAGATTGATGATTGAAGATTCAAGAGGAAAAGAGCCATGCTATGGCCATGTCATGATAATTGTTGGTTCTTCACAGAAAACATGCTTGCATCAGTCTGTAGTGTGCATGGTTAAGCATATATGTTACCATGGTCCAGTATTTATTGACACGGGTTGATCATACGCTGAATAATCCAATAATTCAATAAGAAATTGCATTCATTGCAACGTGTAATAAGAGTTGAGATACTGTATTATAGTTTTGCTGCATGTCATTGTGGTATATATCACGTCATGATTGGTGAATATGTTTAGTTTGTGACTTTATTTGAAGCAGAAATAATATGTGAATGCTTCATTGAGCATAATTCCGACTGGTATCTACGCACTTCGTCCGAGCACATTATCGCACATGTCATGCAAGCCGTCTTAAATGACCACCTAAACTGTCGTTAAGCAACCTAAAAAGCAGCCTAGGTTGCCCGGCTGGAAACTGCGAAAAAAAGTTCAGTGAGAGAACTGACTTGTCCTGCTCCAACTTCTTGTGTTCTTTATGACGAGCTATCTGAATGGAAGATAAAGTATTTTTTTTAGGTCCGCTGATTCTGTCATTTTTGCAAAGGTAATTTGTATTGAAATCATTTATTTTTATGCTGAAAATTAGAAGTAATATTTTTGCTCTTGTTATTTAATCCAAGCAAAAAAATAACATTATAAATACATTTCATGCACTGTAGGTATAGAAATTAAGGTATAGACCAGTGCATCACAAAATTCTTTACAAAGACTCCTAAGATACGAGCATAGAATTGTAGTCATACAACATTTGGACCAACTTGTCCATGCTGACCAATATGCCCCATGTAAGCTTGTCCCATTTTGACAGCCTCTGGAAGCGAGACAAACTAGAATATGCGCAACAAGAACTGGTTGCCTTGGTCACATCTGGAGCAAGGGAAGCTTGTTGCCAATCCCAAGACAATTCTGTAGGAATTTGTCAGGATGCTGTCCAAAGGCCAGGTATCTATCTTTGCTCCATCAATGAGATTTTTATCAATAACCCTATTAACTACCTCTTTATATTGGCTATCTCACCTCCACACTCTCAGTCCTGAAGTAGGGTCTTGACCTGAAATATTGACGATACCTCTTCCTCCACATATTTGGCTTCACCTGCTGATTTTCTCCATCTGTTTATATTTTACTCCAGATGTGAGCATCTGTAGTTCCTTGTGTCACCTTCTATCCATTGGTTGTTTCATTGGTAACTATAGTTCAAAGTATCATTTGCCATTCTTTGCATGCAGCTGGATTTGTTCAACAATTTGTGGGCCTCTCACAAATTGGTAACCATGGCAAACAATGGGGAACATGGCTATTTCACATTTATGTTCTGTGGCAACACTATCAGTGACTCATTGACCATCAACACTAGGATGTCATAATTGGTCAAAAATATTATAGTCCAGGCACATATAAGTATTTCCCAGTGACTTTACATTTTTCACGAGGTAGTACCCTGTCTTCTTCAATTGCTGTAAGAGACAACCAAATGCTGGAATAAATGAACTAAGAATGAAGGGACTGGGAGCAGAAGAAAAAAATCAAGTAAGAGAGGAATAGCAATGCTGAGACAAATTATATCAAAGTGACTGTACCAACTTCTCTGTGATGGCAAGACTTCTGCATTTTGTGTCAGCCTTCCGTGTAAACCACTTCCTTCCGACACAAACCCAGTTATATTGGGTTTCTATTTATTGGTACAGGGGTGTGATATTACAGGACAACAGGTTATAACTTCCACATCCCCTCCACCTTCTGATTAACAAAGGAATTTATATTGGGTCACCTTAATGTCACCAAATAGTGCCACCTTAAAGTCATGAAATCCAATCTAAATTAATAAAATAGAGCAAAGTTGACAAGACAAGCAACGGGTTGGATTTGCAAAATGCAAGAATCGATGACCAAATCTGCACCAAGTGTTGCCTGTTTGAGAAACTTCAGCTCAGTTCAGTATTTCAACTGCGCATGCCCAGGTCATAGGTAACTGGAGATAAACATTCAAGAGCCTCCTCTTGAATGCCACTAAAACCAAGGAGCTGATTGTGGACTTTAGAAAGGCACAACATCCAAGGGCGTACATGCCACTGGAGACAAATGGGATTACTGTGGGTAGGGTGAGCTGCTTTAAATACCTGGGAGTCCATGCCAGATCCTCTGTGATGTGGACTACACGCTGCCGCACTGGTGAGTAAGGCGAGGCAGCACATTTACCACCTCAGGCAGCTGAGGAAATTCAGTCTCTGAGGATCCTTCAGTGCTTCTACTCTACTCTGGGGCTGTAGAAAGCATCTTGTCCGGCAACATCACAATCTGGTTTGGTAACAGCTCTGCCCAGGACGGGAAGGCTCTGCAGAGAGTAGTGCGTTCGGCTGAACGCACTATGGGAACTACACTCGTCCCCCTGCAAGACCTATACACCAGGAGGTGCAGATCCAGAGCAAGCAACATCATGGGGGACCCTTACCACCCCAGCAGCGGACTGTTCCAGCTGCTACAGTCAGGCAAACGTCTCTGCTGTAATGCTGTGAAAACAGAGAGGATGAGATGGAGTTTCTTCCCACAGGCCGTCAGGACTGTAAACTTATCTCACCAGGGACTAGTTTACTGCACTAATTTACTGTTGTGTTGTGTCTTTTAAAAAAAAAAAAAAAACAAAAAAATCTTTTATAACCTGTAAATACTGATTGTTCTATTCTGTTCTGTTGTTTTTTGCAAAATTCGCAGGCATTGCCACTTTCATTTCACTGCACATCTTGTATGTGTCTGTGACAAATGAAGTTGACTTTGTTAAACTGAGTTCTTTTGTCAGTCCAATTCAAGAAAACTTGATTGAAACCATTGCTGCTAAAATCAATTATTTATTCTGACAGCGCTGGATAATTCTTTAAACCTTCCAACACAGAGCTAGAAACTCTGGGGCAGGTCAAAAGAGCTACTGACTTTGGTACAAACTTAACACTTTATATAGGTATTAGACAATTATGGTACAGAAGGAGTGGCAAACTATTAACCAATCCTTATGGTCTACCATACATTTAACTTATTTGCATTAACCAATCAACTAAATCCTTCCCAGTGATTGACAACACGTATAGTCACATGATTTTCCCTTTTCTGGCCTCTTTACAACCTTTGCTCCCTCTGTGGTTTTCTTTAACCTCTTTGTTCAAAATCATTTTATTTCAATGAAGTAAAACCACAGAAATATAAAATTAATTCTCAGAGACCACCTCTCAGAATATAAAATACACATCATACAGCAATCACACAATACATACACACAAAACATATATTTTCACTTTTGGGAAAAGAAGGTTATTTCTGAAACTTATTTAAACAAAGTCTAATACTTACAATCCTAATTAAAACACAATACACTTCACAAATAATTTCCCTACAACTACATAATTAAAATACAGTTACTTATGGATTAAATATGAGTTTTGCCCCATTCTGACAAGTTATTTCTACAATACCCAACCACACAAAGGCCACTAATTGTCACACTTGATAAATTATAATTGCTTCTTACCAAGATCGGGTCTAGTTTCATTCTGAATTACAACCTCCCCCTTCTATCTCTGGATGAAAGGAATGTAAGGCCTCCTCACTAATAGCATTCCACACAGCAAATGGAAGATTATCAAAACAGTTACTTTCTCAGTTTTCTACAAACATAAGAAATCACCCTTGTACAAAGGTCACACAACCATCACCTATGCTTTATCTCTTATCTCAACATAAATACATTTAAACAGCACAAACCAGATCAAAGATCTAGCCTTGCTGCCCAAGACCCAATATAGACAACCATAAATCCTCTTTTATGGCACACCAGCGCTCAAAGATGTGTCGCAAATAAAGGAATGTCATACGTTGATAGAATGGAGCGGCTGGGCGTGTATACTGTGGAATTTGGAAGGATGAGAGGTTATCTTATTGAAACATAAGATTATTCAGGGTTTGGGTAAGCTAGAGGCAGGAAACGTGTTCCCGAAGTTGGGGGAGTCCAGTACCAGGGGCCACAGTTTAAGAATAAGGGGTAAGCCATTTAGAGCGGAGATTAGGAAGAACCTTTTCACACAGAGTTGTGAGCCTGTGAAATTCTCTGCCTCAGAAGGCAGTGGGGTATTGATTGGTTATCTGGATGCTTTCAAGAGAGAGTTAGATAGAGCTCTTAAAGATTGCGGAGTTAGGGTATATGGGGAGAAGGCAGGAATGGGGTATTGATTTGGATGATCAGCTATGATCACATTGAATGGCGGTGCTGGCTCAAAGGGCTGAATGGCCTACTCCTGCATATTGTCTATTGTCTAAAATTGCACACAATACTCCAGGTGCAATCTCACCAGGGCCTTGTACAACTGCAGTAGGACCTCCTTGTTCCTAAATCAAATCCTCTCGCAATGAAGGCCAACATGCCATTAGCTTTCTTCACTGCCTGCTCTACCTGCATGCTCACTTTCAGTGACTGATGTAGAAGCACACCCAGATCTCGTTGAACCTCTTAGTGAATCTTCCAAATTACCCAACCTATCCAAGTCACCCTGCAGCCTCAGAGCATCCTCATCGCAGCTCACACTGCCACCCAGCTTTGTGTTATCCGCAAACATAGAGATGTCACACTTAATTCCCTTGTCTAAATCGTTAATATATATTGTAAATAATTGGGGTCCCAGCACCGAGCTTTGTGGCACCCCACTAGTGACTGTGTGCCATTCTGAAAAGGATCCGTTAATTCCTACTCTTTGCTTCCCGTCTGCCAATCAGTTCTCTATCCATGTCAATACCCTATCCCCAATACCATGTGCTCTAATTTTGCACGCTAATCACTTGTGTGGGACCTTGCCAAAGGCTTTTTTGAAAGCCTAGATACCCTATATTCACAGGTTCTCCCTTATCCGTACTACTTGTTACTTTCTCAAAAAATTCTAGAATACTAGTCAAGCATGATTTTCCCTGATCCATGCTGTCTTTGACTGATCCTGTCATTGCTTTCCAAATGGACTGCAATAACATCTTTAACAATGGACTCTAGCATCTTCCCCACTACCGATGTAAGGCTAACTGGTCTATAATTCCCCTTTTACTCTCCCTCCTTTCTTAAAAAGTGGAATTACATTGGCTACTCTCCAGTCCATAGGAACTGATCCAGAGTCTAGAGAACATTGGAAAATGATCACCAATGCATCCACGATTTTTGGGGCCACCTCCTTGAGTACTCTGGGATGCAGACCACCAGGCCCTGGGGATTTAACTGCCTTCCTGGTGTTAACAGTTTACCTAACACCATTTACTGACTAATGTGGATTCCCTTCAGTTCCTCCCTCCCACTAGATTCTCAGTCCCCTCGTATTTCTGGGAGATTGTGTCTTCCTTAGTGAAGACAGAACCAAAGTACTTGTTTAACTGTTCTGCCATTTCTTTGTTTCCCATTAAAAATCCACCTGTCTCTGATTGTAAGGGACCTACATTTATCTTCACTTATCTTTTCCTTTTTACATATCTAAAGAAGCTTTTAGAGTCAGTTTTTATATTACCCTCAAGCTTTCTTTCATGCTCTTTTTTTTTTTCCCCTCTCTTAATTAATCTGTTTGTCCTAAATGTTTTCCAGTCCCTTGGTTTGCTGCTTCCTCTGGCCAATTTATATGCCTTTTCTTTGGATTTAACACTATCCTTGATTTCCCTCGTTAGCCATGATTGTGCCGCCTTCCCCGTTTTATTTTTTCGCCAGACAGGGATGAACAATTTTTGGAGTTCATCCATGCGGTCTTTAAATCTTTGCTATTGCATCTCCACTGTCAACTCTTTAAGTATAATTTTAAGTATCATCCTAGCCAATTCCCATCTCATACTTTAAATCTCTTGTATTTAATTTCAGGACACTAGTCTCTGAATTAACTGTGTCACTTTCCATCCTAATGCAGTATTTCACCATAATATGGTCACTGTTGCACAAGGTGCTTTGCACAACATCGCTAACTAATCCTTCCTCATTACACTATATTCGGTCTATGACTGCCTGTCCTCTAGTTGGTTCTTCTACATATTGGTTTAAAAACCCATCCCGTTTACTCCAAAGACGTACAAGTATGCGGATAAATTGGCTTGGTAAATTTTAAAAAATGTCCCCAGTGTGTGTAAGGTAACGTTAATGTGTGGGTTAGGGTTAGGGTATCGCTGGTCGGCGCGGAAGCGGTGGGCCGAAGGGCCTGTTTCCATGCTGTATCTCCAAACAAAACTAAAACTAAATTTCAGTAAATTCTCCTCCTCAACACTGTTACCATTTTGGTTGGCCCAATCTATATGTAGATTAAAGTCACCCTTGATAACAGCTGTCAAAGATCTTACTCTAGTATCTTTGACTGCTGCAAATTTGCTGCACGCATGCCTAATTTCCTGCTTGATGTTATCCCCCAACCTCCCTACAACTCCAGCAAGCGTTTTCTGCCCTTGGCTATTTCGCTGTTCTACCCATACCGAGTCTACAGCATCCAAGTGAATGTCTCTCCTTGCAATTGTATGAATCTCCTTTTTAACTAGCGATGCCACCTCACCACTTCTTCCTTTCTGTCTATCCTTTCTGAATATCAAATGTCCCTGCATGTTTAGCTCCCAGCCTTGGACATCCTGGAGCCATGTCTCCGTAATTCCAACAATATCACATTCCTTAACCACTAAGGCTTTGGAATGTGCAGGTCCCTGTTAGAGTGAAGGGCCAGTCTGGAAGCCTGGATGATGAGGGAAATTGAAGCTTTAGACAGGAGTAGGAAGGAGCATGGGATGGGTATAGGCAGCTAAGATCAAGCTTATTCCTGGGGGAGTTTTGGGCACAAAAGAATAAGCTTTAAAAAAATGAAATTGGAAGGGCAAAATGGGGCAAGAGATAGCTCTGGGAGATAACATTAAGGATAATTCCAAGAGGTTTGATAAATATCTGCGGGTACATAGTTTGTTGGAAGTGGCATCACAGGTATGGTCAAAAAGGCTTTTGGCACAATAGCCTTCACCAGTCAGAATGATGAGAATAGAAATGTGTAGGGAGGAACTGCAGATGCTGGTTTCAATTGAAGATAGACAAACAATGTATCTACGTTGAGTATAGAAGTTGGGCGGTCATGTTGCATTGGATAAGACGTTGGTGAGGCTGTAAAACCCTTGTTTTACATTTCTTAGCCAGATGAAGCATCCTCCACAAATCTACCTCACTAAAATATCTAAGAATTTTGTCGGAACTACAGATGCTGATTTTCAAAAAAAGATACAAAGTGCTGGAGCAACTCGGTGGGTGAGGTTGCATCTCTGGACATGGATAGGTGACTTTGGTTTGGGACCTTTCTTCAAAGTGTCACCAATGCATGTTCTGCATAGATGCTGCCTGAGTCACTGAGTGGACTCCAGCACTTTGTCTTTCTTCATCTGTGGATTTTGTACATTTTGCTTTTGTCACCTCTTGTTGCTCAAAGCTCTTGAGGTTTGATGACACAGCCGGTAAAGTTGCTTCCTCACAGTGTCAGTGACATGGGTTAAATTCTGACCTCCTGTCCTATTTGTGTGGAATTGAAGATTCAATTTTAACAAGAAACAACATGTTTAGAGAGCACGTTTTCCTCACTTACTGATTATTTGTCAAATACTACAATTCCTTATCTCTTTGAAACAGTGATAAGATAACACAAAACATTGGGGGAGAAATACAAGGATCTGGTGAATGCACCAAATAAGAGCTGATGGAATAGGGATAAATGTGTAAAGCATGGATTGAAGATTGTTTATCACATGGACGGAAGGATTGGGTCTTGTGCAGGCCAGACGGATGGAATTGATGTATCCCAAAGATCGGTTTTCTGTCCTCAATTATTAACCGATTACATTAATGACTTGGAAGGAGGGCAGTATGTTGGTTATCAAATTTGCTGATGCAAAATAGGTGAAAGGGCACATTGTGATGAGGATATTGTGACTCTGCAATAGGATAGTTAGATTTGTTGAGTTGGCAAACCCGGCAAATGGAGTTTAATGTGGCAAAGAGTGCTGTCTGAACCCCATTGATTGATAGATCTACATCTGATCATGTGCTTTCAAATATGAATTGATATGGATGTCTTGAGCCTTGGTGAGATTAGGACTGCATCTGGCATCTGGCATCCATTGTCAAGGTACGTGAAGCCAACAGTTGTGAACCTGGGTTTTAGGATGGACAGTGACTTTAAATTAGATCGCCAAATATGCGCGGTGGTTAAGTCCAGCTTCTTTCACCTAAGGAAGCTGGCGAAGGTGAAGCCCATTCTCGAGCGGCAGCATTTTGAAACAGTAATCCATGCCTTTATTACATCTAGGCTGGATTACTGTAACGCGCTCTATTTTGGTGTTGCTCGTTCTTCACTGGCTCGTCTCCAGTTGGTTCAGAATGCTGCTGCTCGCCTTTTGACAGGGACTCGAAAGAGGGAGCACATATCGCCAATTCTGGCCTCCCTACACTGGCTCCCGGTGCACTTTCGGGTTCATTTTAAGTTACTGTTATTTGTTTTTAAATCTCTGAATGGGCTCGCCCCGCCTTACCTCTCTGAGCTGCTCCACCCATACACTCCTGCCCGGTCCCTCAGGTCAGCTGGTCAGCTGCTCCTGGAGGTACCGAGGTCTAGTCGGAGGCTCAGAGGGGATAGAGCCTTCTCTGTTGCTGCTCCGGCACTCTGGAACACCCTGCCGCTGCACATCAGACAGGCCCCCTCACTGTCCATCTTCAAATCCAGTGTTAAAACGCATTTGTACTCCCTGGCTTTTGACCATGCCTGAGGCTTTGCTTCTGTTTGTGGTGTTTTTGATGTTTCTTTATTTTACATGTCTTTTCCTACTATTTCTTTTGATTGTTATTTTTGGTGTGTATTAACTTTTTTGTCAATGATTAGTGATGTACAGCACTTTGTTGCAGCTATGTTTGTTTTTAAAGTGCTCTATAAATAAAATTATTATTATTATTCTACATTCTATCTGGACGTGAAATTTGAGATGTATTGCCTTCAGTATGTAACTTGGCAGAGCCCTCAAAATTAATTGCAGGGATTTTTAAAAGTTATATATTGAGAGGAAGAAGTGTAAACAAATTTTATATCTTTGGATTCTAAAAGCTTGAGGCTTGATGCTCTGGGCTTCTCCCCTTTCTAACTTGCACCCCACTAATACCTGTTTGTACCCATAGCCCTTCAGTTTTGTAATATACTTGGAACATTTATCATCTAGATGATTTGCATGTTCTACGTTTTGCAAGTTATTGTTTGTAACATGGAAGCAGCCAACATTTTTTGTTGTTATCTACCACAAAGGATCGCTGTGCCTTCATTTAAAAAAAACTCTGCTTTAGTATTTCTCATAATAATTGAACCAAGTTTTTTGTTTCAAGATCATTCCATAAAACCTGCAATGTGTAATTTACTTGAAGCTATGGATCTGAATGAAGTTCTGGGTGACAAATTGATTTGTTAAATAAGCATAGATTCTTCCACAGAACACAGTTGAGGGAAATCTGTACTTTAGTGAATTATTTATTTGAGACATAGGTTGGAAATGATTTGGATTTTAAATGTTTTCCTATGCTGTAAACTGCAGTTCTAAAACATTTTAATCGATGTATGAAATGAACCAGTGGCTGTTCTGGGATTTTTCTGATCAATGTTTCTGTTTTGTTTTAGATTTGCTTCCTTTTGTTTACCATTCTTTACACGATCTCCTACTTCATTATCACCAAATACAAGAGGAAACCAGGTTAGTAGAGATGTATAGTCACTAAATGATGAATTTGCAGCAGTGATTGTTTGGAAAATTAGTGGTTGTATGCATCTATTTTGGTTGAGCCAAGCTCTTAAAAAACGTCAATTTTCTTTGCTTCAAGAATCTTTTTTGACCAGCTTTTTAAGACCAAAAAAAATCTATGAAATTGTGTATTTCAGAATTTCCCTGAATTAATATACTGGACAGTGGTTGATTGTTTTCTGATCTGAGGTCTTGAACACAGAAATTGAAATTTAATAATTTGATATTATTACATTAACGATCTTATTGTGGCAGGAAATGTCGATGCTTAGATGAAATATGTTTAATTAAATTCAAAATCAATGTTTATCTTGAAGAATGATTTTTTTCAGTTGCTTTTTCTCATTTTTATTTAATTGTCTAACCAAAATCCTTTTGAAATACCTTTATTGGGACTGGTGGAGGGGAGTGTCCTTTTTTGACATAAAATGCATGTTAACCATTGATTGTATGTGTAATCAGATATCTTGTAGCGGACGCAGAGTTGTCCGTTAAAGAACGAGGCAGACACGAAGTTTGTCCGGAATACAGGTTCTTTATTCTACACTAACACTCCTTACTCACTGTGCGCATGCGATTAACCCTTAAATACTCCCCAGGGGCACCCGTGACCAAACCGTGACCCCTATCTCTTGTCACTGGGAGACGTGATTTCCCCCCCCGCCCCCCCCCCCCCCAAAGAGCTGAAGGTTATATATTATGTGTGGCCCACCATCCAGAACCGGAGGCACAAAAACGGAGGGGCAGCTGAACGAGGCGGCCGGACATCGTACGTACGTCCCCACGCAAAGGTTTATTTCTGGTAAGGACGAACCAGGTGGGACCCGAGATGGCGGACACCCTCGGCGAGCCACCAAAACGATCTCCCCCTGACCCCCCCCCCCCACGTCCAATTCAAAAGTCGTGGGCCCGTGCTATAGCACCCAAAAAGGACCCTCACTGCAAGGGCGACCTGTGGGCGTTGCGACAGAGGAAGATATACTGACAGTCAGCCAGGAGCCAGCGGCATGTGAGATGGAGCGACACCATGCCGGACGTTGGGACAGGAGACAGGGCGCCGACCCTGTCCCGCAGTTGGACCAACATGGATGACCGCGACTCCTGGGAGCCGCCAGCGGTTGGGATACATTCCCCGGGCACGGTCAGTGGAACACTGTAAACCAACTCGGCTGATGAAGCCTGCAAGTCCTCCTTTGGGGCGGCGCGAATTCCCAGTAGGACCCACGGCAACTCGTCCATCCAACCGGGACCGCTGAGGCGAGCCTTCAAAGCGCCCTTAAGCCAGCAGTGGAAACATTCCACCAACCTATTCGACTGGGGCTGATAGGCCGTTGAGTAGTGGAGCTGAGCCCCCAACAGGCGAGCCATTGCTGACCACCGCTCCGACGTGAATTGGGCACCCCGGTTGAACGAGATGTCCAGCGGCATTCTGAAATGGGCAAACCCGTTGGGCCAGCAGGGCACGTGCGCATAATATGGTCGAGGTATCAACAAGCGGGATGGCCTCCGGCCACTGGGTGAAACGGTCCACCTCCGTAAGCAAGTGTGAAATTCCACGGGATGGAGGCAGCGGCCCCACGATATCTGAACCTTTGATGTTTGACAGGGAATGCACGTCAGGGCCCACTGACCGACCATCTTCCTCACCGTCGCCTGTATGAGGTGAAAACCTGACGACGCCAGGCCGTCGGAACAATAGGCCATGGCTGCCCCGTGAAGACGTCACACAGGATGTCACAGGATGAACGCGAAGTCACATCCTCGAGCACCAGCCCTGTTCGGTACGCCCTCATCTCCTCGTCCGCTAGCTGTGCCGCTGCCAAAGCGGAGTAATCGATTCCTGGGGACGCGTCGAGAACGGCCATAACAGTCGTGCGGGACATGGCGTCCGTGACCAGGTTATTTTTCCTGGCAATGTGGCGGATGTCCGTCATGAATTCGGAAATAGCGGTGAGGTGGTGCTACTGCCGAGCAGACCGAGGGTCGGCCACCTTTGCAAAGGCAAAAGTGAGGGGCTTATGGTCAGTTAACGAAACAAAGTTGTGGCCCTTCAGGAAGTAACAGAAATGCCTCACCGCCAGGTATGAAGCGAGCAGTTCCCGGTCGAACGTGCTGTATTTATGCTCCGCTGGGTTGAGTTGGCGACTGAAAAAAGCGAGAGGCCGCCAGTGACCGTCTACAAACTGCTCCAATACACCATCAACCGCAGAGTCCGAGGCATCCACAGTTAGTGCTGTAGGGGCATCTAGCCGCGGATGTACCAGCATCGTCGCCCGAGCCAATGCCTCTTTTGCCCCTTCGAAGGCTGCCACGGCAACGTCAGTCCCCTGCATGTCCTGCCACTTGCCTGACAAGAGTTGAAATAGTGGTTGCAGTATTCTCGCCACCAGCGGCACAAATCAGTGGTAGAGCTGCATCATTCCAACGAATTCCTACAAGCCCCGCACTGTGGATAGCCGTGGAAACCTGTGAATGGCCTCAACTCTGTCTGGTAGAGGCTCCGCACCGTGCTGCGTCACACGATGGCCCAAGAAGTCGATGGCCCGAAAGCCGAACTGGCACTTGTCCGGGTTTAATACCAACCCAAACTCACTCAGGCACTGGCACAATAACTGGAGGTGGGCGCAATGTTCCTGCCGTGAATGACACGCCACCAGGATGTCATACAGATAAATGAAGACAAAATCCAGCCCCCGTCCCACAGTGTCCATCAGGCGTTGGAATGCCTGTGCATTGTTCTTAAGGCCGACGGGCATACACAAAAATTCGAAAAGACTGAAGGGGGTGATGATAGCCGTTTTGGGCACATCCTCCGGTCGCACGGGGATCTGATTGTACTCCCTGACCAGGCCGATTTTAGAGAAGAATTTAGCTCCAGCTGGATGGGCAGAGAAGTTCTGAATGTGCGCGACGGGGTACTGGTCTGCAATCATAGCGTCAATCAGGCGGCGGTAGTTGCCACAAGGCCTCCAGCTGCCGGAGACCTTGGGCACCATGTGCAAAGAGGACAATTCCCATTGCTTCCATCTTTTGTTCGGGGGCCAGTCTGTGGGCACGGGCGTGAAGCGGTGGTCCCGAAGTCAGGATGTGATGTGGGACTCCATGCTTTAGGTTGATCAAGTTGAAATGAGGGGTCGGGATATACGGGGAATTAACTGCCAAAATTTGTGCGTAGATATTGTCCACTGCGGTTGCGAATTGGCACAGTAGGCGCAGCAGGGCGCAAGGGGATTACCTCGAGTGTAGACGGGTTGACAAGGCACTGTCCCCTCGCGTCCACCAGCGGAAATTGCGCCCGGCGAAAATCTGAACCCAACAATGGCTGGGTCACGTCTGCCACTGTAAATGGCCAAGAAAAATGGCTGGCGCCAAATATCACAGGTATGGTGCGGACCCCATATGTCCGTATGGGGCTGCCATTCGCAGCACTCAATAAGGGCCCGCGCTTACCGGCACGCCTGTCCATCCCGGACGGGGGCACCATGCTGACCTCGGCCCCCGTATCAACCAAAAATCTTCACCAGATGCCGGTCCCAGGCGTAAAGGCGATGAACTTCGACTGTTGCGGTGATTACCGGCGGCCGGCCCCACCGTTTCCCGGAAACGCACAGGGTGGGCGGCATTTGCGGGCTGCTGAACCCCAGCGCTGGTTGTAAAAGCACCACTCCTCTTTAAGGACTTCCTCTTTAAAGACTTCCCCTTTAAGGGCAGACTCCAGATGCCCGTGGAGACCCTGGTGGGCGTGGCTCTAGGCCTCTGTGGACACTCGATCCAGCTGACCCACTTCCTGCCGTCTGGATAGCCACAGCTCGTCAACATGCTCCGCTAGACACCCGGGGGTTTTCAATACTTATCCCTGTGAGGAGCAGGCGGATGTCGTCTGGAAGCTGTTACAGGTAGGCATACTCGAAGAGCATGCAGTGGTGGTGGCCGTCCATGAGCAACGCATCTCGCTCATTCGGGCCGATGGTTTACGGTCGGCGAGCCTGCCCATGTTGTAAATGCGGGCCGCTCGCTCCATCTGACTGAGACCGAAGGTAAGTTTGCCCAAAATACAGGTTCTTTATTCAACACTACCTCTCCTTACTCACCAGCACTGCGCGCGCGCGCTTAACCCTAAATACTCCACAGGGGCACACGTGACCAAACCGTGACCCCCTATCTCTCGTCACCAGGACACTTGATCCCCCCCCCCCAAGAGCTGAAGGTGATGTATAATGCATGGCCCACCACCCGGTGCCACCACGATCTGATATTTAACTGTTATCAAATATCATTGTCCCTTTTCTAATATTGACAAACCTCAAGACCAATGAATTTGTCAGTTTTATCTTGGTTAACTTAAAGAAATTATTTGTTAACAATGGCTCTAATGTATGCATTACAGAACTGTTCACTGATCTGAATTTTGTATTGGTGAAAAATTCTTCCAGTAATATAGGTTTAATTGATGAAATTTGGATGAATCAGTAAATAATGCATTGTAAAAATCATTTGGTGGTCAGTATATTTTATTGTTGTATTTTACTTTATTAGGATGTTGCAGTACATTAATTCTTTAAGGGCTAAATTTTCTGCTGCGATCGCAGAAATATTTCTGCTTCTAAATTTAATTTTATATTTTGTGGAAATTAATTGCTATAATTCTGTATACATTAAAATGGATTTGACTATGGCATTTGATCTGTGTGGGATGGTAATTTTATTTCCCCCCCCATCAGGTCAGTGCTGGAGCCAGCGTTGATTTTTGTTTTATGATGAGTGTGGAATATAAAAATTTCCAAACGTGCAGATATAAAGCTTGAAAGTGAAATGCTGTAACATGTGGTTACAGACGTGGCGATGAAAGTTAATACTGAGAATGATGAAGTGATACATTTTGTGGGGAGAATAAGCAAGGATAATGTACATCAAATGGCTCTCCTCTGAGGAATGTTTTTAAGAAGCTGCAGCAAAAGGAAGACCTTGGTGTGCATGTGTATAAATCCTTGGGAACAACATGACATTATGAAGGAGTGGCTTGTAAAGCGGATGTACTCATTGGATTAATGAATTGAGTCAAAAGTACAAAATGAGCTACATTTATGTTGAAGGTGTACAAAATACTGGACCTCTAGTGGAATATTCCGACCAATGCTGGTCGCCCTACTTCCTGGAGGATGTGATGGTTTAAAAACAATATATATATATACCTGGAGCAAATAAGGTTCTGAACTGGGAGGGGGGGGGGGGGGGAACCAAAAATAATGTGGGAAATAATCAGCATATCTGACAGTGTTTGTGGGAGGAGAAACTGAGTTAATGTTTCAGTTTGAAGACCCTTTTGGCAAAATGATTTGATAGAGTAGACAGAAGGAAGCTGTTAACAGCAGCAGGCGATTCAAGCAAAGGTTTCAAATGTTGGGCAAAGGACAATAAGGGGATGGTAGGAGAAATAATGGTAACCTGTAAAGGTTAATGCTACAGGAGGTCGGCTTTTCAGACAATTTTCTGGGCAATAGAGAAAGAATGGGGGGGTTTTGGCCTGAAAATATTTGGGTTTGTTGCAATGTTGTTGGTGTTTCTGTGTTACAAGACTTCTATGATTCGGTGATTCACAGATGGTGCTGTTGTAGAGCTGCTCATTTTTGGAAATGAATAACATTTTGGTACTCAAAGACTTGGATTTGAATAAAGTTCTATTTTGTTTTTAATCAATAATTAGATAAAGATAATTTTACTTAAATCTCTCAAATTGGCATGGCCTCGGCTTGGCTAAATATGAAAGTTAACTGGAAGTAGTTAAAATATTATGGAGGACTGCAGGAACATTTACCTTTTCCACAATTAATTGTTGTTCCCAATCATGTTGGTGCTGTGCAATCCCTCAAAGTAATGCGCACTTTAAATTTGGCCACCTCTAAGTATTTGCCTATTTGATGGGGTGTAAAGAGTTTAAACTGCTAATGCTTGGGGATAGACGTAGATCACTCACATAAATGAGAATTTATGTAAAAATAGATTGGAAAACAATTTCATTTGCTGATAACCTGTGCCAGGCATTATTAAGGCTTAATGTGGGCAATTAATTCAGTTATGAAATAGGTTTTCGTCTCTTCACCTTATGAACTTATTAATTTTTTTGAAATTTTTTTTCACTGTCAGCTACTTGAGCTAGAGAACATTCTGGTTGTAATTTAAGAGGATTTTAACCATTGGATTACTTTTCATAGCCATGGAAGTGATTAACTGCTATCTACCTCATTGGTGACCCTTGGACCACCCTTGATCAGACTTTGCTGGCTTTACCTTGCACTAAACATTATTCCCTTTGTGTATCTATACACTGTAAATGTTTAGATTGTAATAATGTATTGTCTTTCTGCTGACTGGTTAGCACGCAACAAGTTTTTCACTCTACCTCTGTACACGTGACAATAAACTGAACTGCATTGAACTGGTTCCTCTGGAAAAAAATCCACGTTTTTTTAAAGTTTCAAGTCGATCTCTTTTTTTCTCTTTACTCAACTGTGGTAACATGGAAATACTTTGGAAATACTGCCAGGTTAACGTCTTTTTGAAATGCTTAACTAAATAGAGCTTCATTTTGTGTACATTTTCACTGTACACATTGAATAAATAAGACTAACTTTTGATATGTTTGAACAAGTACAGTAGGACTTTACTTCAATAAGGCCTTTAACAGGTTCTGTGTACAGACACTCCCCGACTCGCATATTAGCTGACTCATGCAAAATTGCACTTACAGAAGCACTTTAAGGTTGCTGTTTTATTTCTGAGGTGCGTCTCTGTAGCAATGCGTCACTGCTGTCTCGTGGCCGTGTTCGTAAGCCAGTCAGCTGTTTTCATGGATGCTCCCACATGGTCTCTGCATCATCTGCATGGGAGTTCCCATCTGGTCTTCCAGCTTGCGTAACATATGACTCGCGTAATGTTCCATGGGACGAACCCCTTCAGGGAACATCTATATAACACTGATCAGACGTTAGTAATCTAGTGATGCCAATCAGTGGTTACTTTCTCACCAAAGGGCAGTTGCAGTCTGCTGTGAACTACCCGAGAAAACATAAATATCACAACATTTGAAAGCTATCTGGATGAGTACTTGAATTGCCAATCCATGAAAAGCTACAGGCCCCTGGTAAATTGGGTTAGCATAAATGTACTTGACAGTTTTCATGGGGATGGTGCACCAAAGGAACTATTTCTGTGCTGTACCACACTGAGACTCTAATGATAAAATAAGCGAAAGGAAATTAGGGATTTATAAAGAAACATATATAACATATAGGAGAACTGGAGTTTAGGGAAATTTAATGCAAAAAGTGTTGGGGTTGATTAGAGGGTCAGAGAAAATACAAAGGACCACCGGAGATCTTTAGTCCTTGAATCCTCGAGAAAAGTGTAGAGAAATGAGTGATCTAAAACTAAAGGATATGAATTTAGTTACATTTTTTGGATTGATTGCTTTTATTTGGGGATCGTGTTGATGACATTAATTAAACCAGTGAACTGGATGTGAAAAGTGACAAATATGTGTAAGGATTCATATGAGGAAGAATATGGGGAAATGTTAACCAGGCATCAATGAGCATCTTCAATCCTTCTCATAATATGTTGCAGTACAACGTAGGTTTGGATATCTTTTTTATGGAACTTGCTCACTCAATGGGTGGTCAAGGGGAAGGATGTAATATGGTGAGTTTGAGGAGTGACCTGAAAGTCCTAGTTGGAATATTTTTAATTTGACAATTAAGGATGGATTATTGGGAGAATTGAAACAAATGCTAATTATTGTCAAAAGTTAACTTTAGAATTTCCTTTATGATATTTCCGTGACTGCAATAGAAAAGGTGTGTCTCTTGAAAATAAGTGGATTACCTTTCAAAATCTGAGTTTGTAAAAAGTTAATCCAAATGAACTATTATGCCCCTGTGCTTAATATCACTCAGTTTGTGCTGTTTTAATGTACAGGTGCACAACCTTTTATCCGAAGATCCAAATAACGAAAACCTCCGAATAGCGGACATTTTTTCAATCCTTGAATAAAGGTCCTTGAAAACGTTCACCGAGGGCGGCCCGCAGAGGTGACAGCGGAACCTCCGGTCGGTCCTCGAAGAAAGGGGAACTAAATCCCCATTCATAAAAGGAGACTTCCGGTGGCGCTATGGAGAACTAAGTCCAGCGCCAACCAGCTCCGTACCGAGGAAAACAAAAAACGGGAGAAAAATCGGGACCTACCTGCAGCGATCGCAATCTGAAACGGCAGCCTGCGTGACGTCATCAGGCCTGCGACTTAAGGTATGTCGCTACAACACACCCCCCCCCGTGGAACAACAAAAAAATCGGCTAAAGGAAGACCCCAGATGGAAGAGGAAGGCCCTACAGAAGCCTCGGCCTCAGTTACAACGATGGCCCAGGAAGATCCTCCAAGGAAGATTAAAGGGGGGAAAAAAGGGGAAATGGAAGATCTTAAAATCTTTCTGGCTGCTGAAATGAAGACTTGTCTGGCTGCTGAAATGAAGACTTTTAGTGAGAAATTTCAAAAATCACTAGACACCTTCAAGGTAGATTTTAGAGCAGAAATGCTCGTTACAGTTCAACAAATGTTTGAAAACTGGAAGAGGACGAGGGAGGAAGAGGTCAAAGACCAGATGGAAGTGATGGAAGCCAGACTCGTTTCGGTGGAAACAAAGGCTCAAATAGAGGTGGACCCCATTCGCCAAGAACTCGATCAACACAGAATAGCGATAACCGAGCTTGAGAAATGTGCGATGACGAGTGCAGAAACAGTAAATCAGCTCCTTACTGAAAACCAACGCCTCACAAACATGGTGAGCAAATTAAATGATAAATGTATCGATCTGGAGGGGCGTCAAAGACGAAAGAACCTAAGAATTGTAGGGGTGAAGGAAGGAAGGGAGAAGGAAATGGGTACTCGGGATTTTGTGGCAGACCTACTACATACAGTCCTAAAATTGGATCACAAACCTCTACTCGGCCGAGCCCATAGAGCGCAGCGACGTCGTACTCAAGATGATGTCCATCCAAGACAAATTATTGTAAAAGTCCTACAGGATCATGAATTTGATGAGATAATGAAGAAAAGTGTTCGGAGCGGTCAACTTTTTTTTGAAGGCGAGAGATTTAGCATCTACCGAGATTACTCGACAGAGGTCTTCAAGAAAAGAATGCTGTTCAACGAGACCAAAAGAATATTGAAGAGTGTACCGGATTTGAAATACAGCCTACTCTATCCCGCAAAGCTAAGAGTCACCTACAATTCCAATGTGTTCTTTTTTACAGAGCACGAAAAAGCACTCGAATACGCCAAGGTAGTTGGTAACGTGCCTACAGACTGAAGAACCCACACCACTCCTTAGGAGCCAAGGACTAAGATGACCATCAGATCTAAAAGGACCTTTAAAATTCGTTCAAGAACTTTATAGACACTTGGAAATCGAAAATGATGGAGGACACTGGACAAAAACTGCGATTTTTCGAGGGTTTTTCCCTCTTTTCTCTCTTTTTTGTTTTAGCTCTTTTTAGGTTACTAATCATTACTATTATATGTAAATTCATATTTAACTATATAGGTAACAACTAATACTTATTAAATATCCTTATTTCCACTAAAATTATTAACATTATTAATTCTTATAAAAGTTAATACGGTATAAGATGGATAACAATGATCAATAACTAATAGTCTTTGATAAATGAAGAAAGGAATTACATAATATAGTATATAGAAAGATATGTAAGAGGTAAATCAACCTATATGATAATTATGATTGACGGGTTTCCTTTTCTTTTTTTTTTTCGCTCTATCTTTCAATTTAAAATCATTTTGCTGTCTTGAACCTTTCTGCAGGGTTACGTGTTGACACTAGTATACATGTGGGTATGCATACATATATATATATATATATATACGTGTACGTAGGTAGGTGTATATATATTGTGTGGGTATAAGTATGACTAGGTAAATAAGTTTGATACTCCCAAAGAAGTTGATTGAATGTTAAATATAATTTCCCTTTTTTTTTTTTTTTTTTTTTTTTCTTTCCTCTTCCTCGGGCACGGAGCTGGGAATTTTCTCATTTTACAAAGGCTACGGAAGTCTTTAGAATTCTAGCCACGTTAGTGTGGCTATCACTAACTACACTAATTGTAGATGTAGTTCTTTTTTCTTCACCCTACACTAACCAACCCTATCACTTTTCTTTCTTTAAATACTTCTTTAACTCAAGGTTTGAATGGAAAAACAAGACCAAGGCAAGGAGATATGATCGGAAGAATGATGTATTTGAATTTAAATTCATCTATCTGAGGTTTGGGAGCAGGGTCAGGTTCTATGTGTTGTTCCTTCTACCCGATTATAGACCACCACAAAAGCAATATGCAAGATGCTAACATGACAAGAAGGGGTCAGGGAATAACATTTTGTAGTTGGAATGTCAAGGGAATCAATGAACCAATTAAGAGAAGTAAAGTTTTGGCACACCTAAATCAAATCAAAACAGATATAATATTTCTTCAAGAGACACATCTTAAAAAGGAATCACAACACAGACTTAAAGCTAAGTGGATCGCTGAATCATATCATTCTTCTTTTTCCCACAAGTCAAGAGGAGTAGCAATAGTAATTCGTAAAGGAATTCCTTTTGCAACCTCCTCAATAATAGTGGATATGGATGGCAGATATATTATAGTGGTTGGAGAGTTAAATGGTGAAAAAGTGATCCTTCTAAATGTTTATGGGCCTAACTTCGATAACCCCACTTTTTTTAACAAAACATTTAATAAAATTCCTGAATTTGCACAATACAAATTAATAATTGGAGGAGACTTCAATTGTACATTAGACCCATACTTAGATAGATCATCAAGGCAAAAAAAATCAACATCCAACTCAAGTGTTTTTTTAAATTCATTTATTAATACCACTAATATTAAGGATATCTGGAGAATAGAAAACCCAACCGGACGGGAATATTCATTTTATTCACCAGTACACAAAACATACTCAAGAATAGATTACTTTTTAGTTGATTCTACGTTTATTCCATTTACTTATAATTCAAAATATCATAACATTATAATCTCAGATCACGCACCGGTAACATTCATGATTAAATTAAATGGAATGTCCGAGAAACAAACATATTGGAGACTTAACCCGCAAATCTTGAACGAAAGATCATGCCAGGAATATATTATTAAACAAATTCAAATATTTTTTGAGGTAAATGACAACCCTGACACACCTGCTTCTCTTATGTGGGAGACGTTCAAAGCGTATGTTCGAGGTACATTAATCTCTGCCCAAGCATTTTATAATAAAGAAAACAGGATTAAACAAAAAGCACTGGAAAGTGAAATTAAGCAACTAGATACAGAAAACGCGAGAACGCCATCTACGTTAAAACATAATAAAATTGCTGTACTGAAATATAAATTAAATAAAATGTACTCAGAACAAGTAATAAAACTTTATCAAAAAACCAAACAATTACAGTTTGAATTTGGAGACAAACCACAAAAATTATTAGCACGCCAGCTGCGAAAAATGGAAGGGGAAAAAATAATTCATAAAATTAGAACAGAGACAGGAGAATTATTAAAAATGCCCAAGGATATAAATGATAGATTTCTACAATACTATCATAACCTTTATTCAACTAAAACTGTAGCACAATCAGAAGGAATAGCAGACTTTTTAATAAAATGTAATTTAAAAGGTTTAGATTCAAAGGATAGAGAATTATTAGAAAGGGAAATTACGATAAAGGATATTGAGGAGTCTATTGGCTCTCTTAAAAATGGTAAGGCAGTAGGGCCAGATGGTCTAGGTTCAGAATTTTACAAGAAATTTCATGATTTGCTGTGCCCACGCTTGCAAAGACTATATGATTATATCT
The DNA here is from genome assembly GCF_028641065.1 of Leucoraja erinaceus. NCBI lineage: Eukaryota > Metazoa > Chordata > Chondrichthyes > Rajiformes > Rajidae > Leucoraja > Leucoraja erinaceus. The sequence goes on along the minus strand of NC_073378.1, from coordinate 117,557,169 downwards.
ACACCCAACAGAAACTCCCAGATACCTTAAATGAATCTATAATAACGCTTATTCCTAAAGCTGATAAAGATCCGGAAGATCCGGGATCATACAGAGCAATTGCACTTCTGAATACAGACCAGAAAATACTAACTAAAATACTAGCACGTAGATTAAGTACAGTGATGAATAAATTAATACACCCTGACCAAACAGGCTTTATTCAGAAACGGTATTCATATTATAACCTAAGAAGATTATTTAATATTATATATACCAAGAGAATTATTAATGAAGATTTAGCAATAATCTCACTTGACGCTGAAAAAGCATTTGATCAGGTCGAATGGCCTTATTTATTTTCGGTGATGGAAAAGATGCAGCTAGGGGAGAAATTTTGCACATGGATAAAACTGCTATACACAAATCCTACGGCCAGAATACTTACCAACCAAAGACTGTCATCTAAATTCAGTCTATCTAGAGGGTGTAGACAAGGATGCCCGTTATCTCCATTACTATTTGCACTTGCAATTGAGCCACTTGCAGAAAGAATTAGGGGGCATCCGGAAATATATGGGTATAACAGTAAAGACACAGTGAATAAAATTTCTCTATATGCAGATGACGTATTAATTTACATCACAAAACCAGAAATTAGTATCCCAAACCTATTAAAACTAATAAACCAATTCGGTGCACTTTCAGGATACAGAATAAATTGGAATAAAAGTGAAATTATGCCAATAAGGGAACATAACAAACAGATAATACAACAATTCCCATTTAAAGTAGTAAATGAAAAATTTAAATATCTAGGTATCTATGTAACTAAGATATATACATCATTATTTAAAGCAAATTTCCCCCCATTATTGAATAAATTACATAAGAATATCCGATACTGGAAAACATTACCTATTTCAATGGTTGGTAAAATTAATGCCATAAAAATGATTTTTTTACCGCAAATATTATACCTTTTTCAGACGATTCCGATATACCTGGCAAAAAACTTCTTTAAAAAATTGGACTCTATTGTTAATGATTTTATCTGGGATTATAAGAATCATAGGATAAGCAAAAGACACCTGTGTAAATCAAAAAATAATGGAGGCTTGGTTTTACCTAACTTTTTGTTTTATTACTGGGCAGTTAATATTAAAAATATGAACTTCTGGTTGGGAGAAATAGACCAGCAACCAGACTGGTTAAAACTGGAAAGGGAAGATTGTATGCCTTATGATATTGGTGCGATATTATTTGCTACGTCTAAATTAAACAAGAAAATTTATAAGGAAAATCCTATAATATTTAGTGCTATAAAAATTTGGAAACAATTAAAAAAGACATTAAAATTAGATAACTTATCTCTTTTTCTTCCAATTGTGAATAACTCATTGTTTAAGCCTTCATGTTTAGACGGGGGTTTTACACAATGGAAGAATAATGGAATTAAAAATATAGGACACCTTTACAAAGAAGGCTCTTTTTTGACATTTCAGGAGTTGCAACAGATTTATGGACTTCGAGGAAATGATTATTTCAGATATCTTCAACTCAGAGATTATGTTAAATCGAATTCTAAAAATTTTCGAAATAGAAACCCAGAGATTCTAGATGAATGTTGGAATAAGCATCCTAATACAGAAAAATTAATATCTTATATATATAATATCTTATTAGATAGTGACATTCCTTTGACGGACTTACACAGACAAGCATGGGAAAAAGAATTAAACCAGGTAATAACGAAAGACACTTGGGAAGAAAGTCTACAACACATACATCAATGTTCACTAAACGCGAGACATTCTCTAATACAATTTAAAGTAATACATAGGTTACACTACGCCAAAACAAAATTACATAAAATTTTTCAACATATCTCACCTATATGTGATAAATGTCAACATTTAGAAGCTACGTTATCGCACATGTTTACAAACTGTACAAAAATTAAAAAATTTTGGGTAAATATTTTTAGTATAATATCCAAAGTAATCAACACACAACTGGAACCCAACTCAAAATTAATAATATTCGGAATATTAGAATCAAATCAAACACTTAGAATAACACAAAGAAACTTTATCGATTACAGTTTAATAACAGGAAAAAAATTAATCCTAAAATTTTGGAAAGGCCCTACGGCCCCCACAATCAAAATGTGGATTATAGAAATGACGGAGACCTTAAACATGGAAAGAATCAGATTTTCCCTGTTGGATAAACAGGAATTATTCGTTGGAACATGGTCTCCTTTTATTGATTATTTAAAGGGTCAGAACAGTTCAGCACAGGAACCTGACTAGCACCCGGACTAAAGATTGGATGAAATGCTATACTTCGAAATGTACGAACATATCTCGAATGATGTTTTTAAACTTTAACAAATTTTTCCATTCTTCTTCAACTACCTCTTTCACTCCTTTTCCTTTTTTTATTTTTTATTTTAGTTTTCTTTTTCCTTCTTCCCTCTCTCTATTTCATCTATCCCTTTAGCCCTATCTAGTTATAAAAAAAAAAATGAAGAAAAATGCAAAAAGTATTGGAGACAATGTAATAATAACTGACAATATTATCAATTTAAAAATGATGTAATAATGATGTAATAGATGTAATAGATCATGTACCTATCTCCAATAATAAAAAATTAAATACAAAAAAAAAAAAAAAAAAAAAAAAAAAAAGAGAAGGTGAGGGTATATTGCGCGGGAGGGTTAATAATTGACAATATGCTGCTGCCTGCCCGCTGAGTTATAAAGTTCCCACGGTAGACTCACGATACACAGTGTATCGTGAGTCTTGCGTGGGAACTTTTTAACTCAGCGGGCAGGCAGCAGCAAATTGTCGCTCCCTTCAGTTTCACCCCACCTACACCCCTCTGCTTCCCGGCCATGTGTGTGACCCCTTCCCTCCCCTCTCCAGCTCCCCGCGCATTGCACGGCGCGGGGGCTTTGCACTGTCTTCACGTTGGAGCCAGTGCCAGTCACCGGAGACGTCAGGACCAACGGGACACCGACCCCCAGGCCCACTGCAAGCACGGAGATCCCAGAGACCCACAGCCAGCAGCAGCCCAGCCCCGTTCCAATTCCAGAGGAACACGCTCTCCGCTGTCCCCGTAGGGACAGAAGCTGATGGCTCGGGCTGTGACGTCTCCGGCCACCCCCCTGTACAGGAGCTGAGGCTGGGAACTGTACCGCCCTTGCAGGTGAGCAGGAGAATGGGGTTGTTTGCAGTTGCAGAGGGAGGGGGCAAGGGCGGTACAGTTCCCAGTCTCAGCTCCATTCCAGGGGGGTGGCCGGAGACGTCAGGACCAACGGGACACTGACTGCAAGCACGGAGATCCCAGAGACTCACAGCCAGCAGCAACTCCAGCCCAGCCCCGCTCCAACTCCAGAGGAACCCGGGTTGCGGATGAGGGGGCGCAGCTCGGGCTGTGGGCGAACTGCCACTTGTCGCTGTAGCGGCGCATCGGGGAGCGGGTTCCTGTTGGTCCTGACGTCTCCAGCCACCCCCCTGGACAGGAGCTGAGAGACGTCAGGACCACCAGAAGCCGCTCCCCGATGCGCCGCTACAGCGACAAGTGGCAGTTCGCCCACAGCCCGAGCTGCGCCCCCTCATCGGGACACCGACCCCCAGGCCCACTGCAAGCACGGAGATCCCAGAGACTCACAGCCAGCAACAACTCTAGCCCAGCCCCGCTCCAACTCCCGAGGAACCCGGGTTGCGGATGAGGGGGCGCAGCTCGGGCTGTGGGCGAACTGCCACTTGTCGCCGTAGCGGCCCATCGGGGAGCGGATTCCTCTGGAGTTGGAGGGACAGGGAGACACAGCGGCTTTTGAGAATGGTGGGCAATCACTTCCAAAGTTCTGCCCACACAGTCAGTACACCTCTCCTACACTTGTCTCCCGCACTAAGATCATCTCGCAGAGAATGATCCCAGCCTAACCCTCCCTATTCTCTCCTATTCTGCAAGAAAAAACTACATTGAAGACTCAAACTCGCGATCGAGTAACTGCCGGGATCGAGGCGCAAACTCGTGACCTTGCGGATACGAGCCGAGCATTCTACCACTGAGCCAGCCGTTAAAATCTACGCTAAAAATCTTCCATTCCGAAAGCCGAAAAATGCTGAATTATGAAAAGTGTCTGGTCCCAAGGCTTTCGGATAAAGGTTGTGCACCTGTATTTTGAAGTACAATTGATGCAGTATTTTGCATGTCCCAATAATCTTTGTTTTAATTATATTTCATGAATACCTGTCACTATTATATTATGAAGAAATGCAGCACCAAAACTGCATAACCAGGTTCTACGCAGTGAGACAAATGAGTAGATAATGCACTAGTGTGGCAGCCTCTATTACATTTTGAGCTCTCAACCTTCTGAGCCAAGACTGACAGCTTACAAAAGGCTTTTTATGAATCTTATAATGAATGAGATGATCTCACTTTCCTAGTGACCAACTACATGCACTCAAATTTGCTTAATTATTTCCAAATGAAATTTTAATGCACTTGGGTAAAATCAATACTGTCAATATTAAATCTGTGAATTTAATCTTAATTTTGTTAAGCAGTTTATTTGTAAATCGATGGAAATGGAAAGCCTTCACTATTTATATTTGCATATTTTGCAATTAGCTTTGGATGGTATTTGGGATGCTTTTCAGGATATTTTAGGGACACTTCAATTTCATGTTGATGAGCTTTTTCTAATTATAAATATTGGTTGATAATTGGAACCTCAGTAAACTGTTAATTATCTAAACAATGGCCAGTTATTTTGTTTAATTTACTATCATTGCTGATTGGTTCTTTCAGGGGTTATAATGTGTTATACACATGAGTGCATTGTCAAAGCATTAGGAGCTTGATTAGATGGAACTTTCTTGTGCATTTTGTCCTTCTCTGAATAGGCAATTAAGTGGATACAAGGACCTGCAGATGGTGGTTTACAAAAAAAGACACTGCTGGAGTTACTCAGCAGGTTAGGCAGATTCTCTGGAGAACATGAATAGGTGACCCTTTTGGGTCGGGACCCTTTTGATTTGGGGCTGGTTTTGTTTATTTGTGATTTAAAGTGTGCAGATGTGACAAAAATTGTCTTTGAGTGACAAAGAGATGAGAAGCCTTAAAGTGCAGGGTGACATAAATAATAATGTCAACTGTTAGAATGGTGGCAGATGGAATTTAATCCAGCGAAGTGAGATAATGTATTTGTAGAAGTGTAAGGAGGTGGGGGAAATATACGATAAATGGGAGGATGAAATGGGACAAAAAAAAATCCAGATAAAAATCAAAAAATGCAGGTTAAAAAAAAAAAAATGCATGTAAAAATAAAAAAATCAAAAAAGCTGCATCCTCTCAGATGCACCGAAGAAGGGTCTCGATCTGAAACTTCACCCATTCCTTCTACCCAGCGATGCTGCCTGTCCCGCTGAGTTCATCCAGCTTTTTGTGTCTATCTGCATTTTAAACCAGCATCTGCAGTTCTTTCTTACACACTGTTCTCAGAGCTTGGCAGGTTAGACAGTATTGTGGAGATGTAAACTGAGCATTGGGTTAATTACATTTTTATTGGAACTGGGGCGCTTTATAAATGAAAATGAAAATGTGCAATTCTTTATTAAAGAGATATATGCAGCATATAGCTGCAATATCAGTTTGTCATTTTCTCATTGATTTTCCCCTAAATCAATTTTATCCATGGTTGTCCCTTTCATTAAGGTGTATACCCTCACTGTTAACTTGTGTATGATTGTGATTGTAAAGGTGATTAATAAAATTGAGGTGTTATGATAATTTTATAGAATCTGATATTGTCACAACATTCTGTCTTTGTCTATGTATTAGTCTTGGATTTGAACATAAGGAATTTAAAATTAATTATTTTGACCCATCTTAAAGCCACTTTTGGCTGTTTGCATGAGCTTTGATATAGTTTAGATTAAAGGTTTTCATTCTATTTTGCAGATGATCATGAGGATGAAGATGCCATTGTGAACAGAATTTCGTATGTATTAAATATAATATTTTTTTGCCCTGCTGTCCCTTCACGATCCACGTTCCTTTATCTCTTTCGTGCACTTGTCTTGCATACCTCCCTCTGGCTTTTCCTCTCTTTTCCCAATACCCTTCTGTCTCCTTTTCACCTCTAACCTTTGTCACTTACTCCTCTCAACTGCCTATTAAACCCCGCTCATTAGTATCCACATCACTTGCCAGGCTCTGTCTGGCCTTGTCTCATTTTTCAGCTCCCCCCCTTTGCTTCTATCAGTCTGAAGAACAGTCCTGACTCGATGTCGCCCCTAACAGATGATGCCTGGCTCTGAGTTTCAGCAGCACATTTTGATCCAAGATTCCAAGCTATGATAGTGATTCTCATGTCGAATTACTATCATAGCTTAATCACCTGTAGGACCTGGGTCTGCTTAATTAATCATCGGTTATTTTCTGTTTCTAGTCATCTGACGCCTCGCCTGTGACTAGAGCGGACCTCTTTGAGAGCCCCACAACCTTGTGGACATAGCCCAGACCATTGCACAAACCAACCTCCCTTTCACTGACTCTATCTACACTCCACGGTGCCTCGGCAAGGATGCTAACGTCATCAAGGACCAGTCTCACCCGGTCACTCCATCTTGCCCCCCCTCATAGGCAAGAGATACAGAAGTTTGAAAATGCATATTTTGGGACAGTTTCTTCCCAGCTGTTATCAGGCAACCGAACTGTCCTCCTACCAGCTAGAGAGCAGTCTTGACTCCCATCTCCCTCAATGGAGACCTTTGAACTATCTATATTCAGACTTGCACTAAACATTATCCATTTTATATATGTTCATTATGGATGGCTTGATTGTAATCATCTATAATCTTTTCCTTGACTGAAAGCACACAACAAAAAGCTTTTTACTGTACCTCAGTACACAGCAGGCAGTGAAGAAGGCTCATGGCATGTTGGCCTTCATTGCAGGAGGATTTGAGTTTAGGAGCAAGGAGGTCCTACTGCAGTTGTACAGGGCCCTGGTGAGACCGCATCCGGAGTATTGTGTGCAATTTTGGTCTCCTAATATGAGGAAGGACATTATTGCTATTGAGGGAGTGCAGCGTAGGCTCACCATGTTAATTACCAGGATCGCAGGACTGACATATGATGAAAGAATGGGTTGATTGGGCTTGTATTCACTGAAATTTAGGATGAGAGGGGATCTTATAGAAACATATAAAATTCTTAAAGAATTGGACAGGTGAGATGCAGGAAAAATGTCCAGAACCAGGGGGTCACAATTTAAGAGTATGTGGTAGGCCATTTAGGGCTATGATGAGGAAAAATGTCTTCACCCAGAGAGTCGTGAATCTATGGAATTCTCTGCCACAGAAGGCAGTGGAGGCCAATTCACTGAAGAGAGTGTTAGATTTCGCTCTTGGGGCTAAAGAATCGGGGGATATGGGGAAAAAGCAGGAACACGGTACAGATTTTAGATGATCAGCCAATATCAAATGGTGCTGGCTTGAAGGGCTGAATGGCCTCCTCCTGCACCTATTGTTCTATATTTATGTTACTTAAGTTCCTTCCTGTACTCTGATTCATCAGTGAGGACTCCCCAGTTAGAACATTGGACTTTGTCTGAGGAACTGATGTGCTACAATGCTGAGCACTATATTCTTTCATCACTGCTTTGTCACTGTCCTGTTTATCAAATATTTATCAAGCATATTGTAGACTTGTGGGCTAAATTGATGCTGCAACCAAACTAATCAACTGTGCAATGTCTGTAGAAGCGTCTCGACCCGAAATGTCACCTAATTTTCTTCAGAGATGCTATCTGACCCGCTGAGTTACTCCAGCTTTTTGTGTCTACCTTCAGTTTAAACCAGTGTCTGCACTTCCTTCCTACACTATGCAACCAAATTAATTAATTATGTTCCAAAGTAACAAAGAAGGCTCTACAATGGTATTAAATTGGCAAATGGATTTTGATAAGTGTAAAATGGTATTTCATCGGTGAGGATAAGAAGACTTCAGAGTCTTTGTAAAGCTAAGGACCATAGGAGGGGCATGGGTAGGGTAGGCACATTTTTTCCCAGGTGGCAATGTCCCATCACCAGAGGGCACAGATATAAGGTGAGAGGGAAAAAGTTTATTGGAGACTAGACGACACGTGGAGACTAGACGACCCGTTGGGTCCCCGTTGCGACGCCAGAGATCCTCGAGACATTCAGTGTTAGGAAAGTATCAGATCAAAATGGCGATCTTAAAATGGCGGCAGGCCCGGCAACCCTCCCCCAACTGCGCACGCGCGGTAACTGGGCAAGGCAACCCTTCCCCAACTGCGCAGGTGTGGCTGAACGGGGCCGGCAAGTGGGAGCGCAGTGCCGTTTGCGGGAGAAAGTTAAAGTTTATAAAGGTAATTACTTTGTAAATTCAAACGGAACTTGCAACTGCACACCCCAGATGAATGGTGAGTAAGATGGGCCTAAAATTGTTGCGCTGTCGTGTACCGTTTTAGCTGTATTTCGGGAACATACATACATACATACATACATACATACAATACATACATACATACAAATATATATATATATACATACAAGATGAGAGTTTCAGAGACAGACAAACTGTTTTACACCGGTGGGGCTTGGAATGCATTACAAGGTGGTGGTGGAGGCAGATACGATAGTGGCATTTAAGAAGCTTTTAGAAAGGTACATGGAAGGGCAGGCAGTAGAGGGATCTGAATAATGTATAGGCAGATAGTAAGTATTACGTAAGTTTATTGGCCAAGTATTTACATACAAGGAATTTGCCTTGGTGCTACGCCCACATGTAACAACATGACATACAGTGACAGTTACGAATGACTCAGAAAACACTAAACATTAATAATAATAATAAAACATTCATGATAAAACACCATTGATCAAGCATGCGAACCAACAAAATACCAGATCAAAGGGAGGCTACAGATTTTTGGCTGTTGAGTAGAGCTACTACTCGTGGATAAAAACTGTTTTTATGTCTGACTGTGGCAGCTTTGACAGTCTGGAGTCGCCTTCCCGAGGAAAGTGATTCAAACAGTTTGTGGGCAGGGTGAGAGGGGTCAGAGATGATCTTGCCCGCTCGCTTCCTGGCCTTTGCAGTGTACAGTTCATCAATGGAGGGAAAGTTGCAGCCAAAAATCTTCGCTGCTGATCGGACAATTTGCTGCAGCCTCCAGATGAGATCAGTTTAATTAGGCATCATGTTTGGTACATCATGCTGAGTTCCACAGGGCTAGGTGCTGGGACCGCTGCTCTTCACGTTGTGTATGAATGATTTGGATGAGGGGATTGAAGGCTTTGTGGCCAAGCTTGCGGATGATACGAAAATAGGTGGAGGGGCAGGTCGTGTAGAGAGAGTAGGGACTTAAAGGGTGTTCTTTTAGGCAGGATTTGGGGAGGAATTTATTTAGTCAGGGTGGTGAATCTGTAGAATTTTGTTGCCACAGAAGGCTGCGGAGGCAAAGTCAGTGGATATATTTAAGGCAGAGATAGATCGATTATTGATTAGTGCTGGTGACAGAGGTTATGGGGAGAATGCAGGAGGAGGGTTTGGAGGGAAAGGAAGATCAGCCATGAGTAGACTTGTAGTGGGCTTGATGGGCCGAATGGCATAATCCTATCTCATGATCTTATGATCTACATGTGGCAATAATAAACTAAATGAATCGAATACCAAACTTGCCTCCTGTAGTAGCTTGAGATGCAACTATCAGGGTCTGAGGATGTATTCATCTTTAAGTTCCCCGAGGCATATAATACCACATTCATGATGGTAATTTGGTCTAGATTTCCACAGTCTTTCCTGAATTCTGCATCAACATTGCCGCTGTCCTCCTTATCCTCCTCTATGTGCAGATGAGAATATCTACTTGACTACTGAAAGATGACTACTTGGGTCTTTAATTGGCCCTGCTGAGGCCCTGGTAAACATAAAATGCTTTGGGATTTTGATTAACCTTCTGCTAGTTTGTGCCTGCTCTTTGCCCTCCTACATTTTGTAAGACCCCCACCCCCTGCACCCCTATACTTTCCATATTCTTGCAAGATTTCTCTCGTGTTTCTCCAATTCTCTTGATCTTCCATAAACTACCTTTTATCGTTTATCGATTCTCAATATTCCTTGGCATCCAGGATTCCTTGGATTTATTAGTCTTTCCTTCTATCTTTTATGGAATCTGTTGGCCCTGAGATTCTGCTGCTTCACTTATAATTGACCTCCACTTGCAGTCTACTATTTATCAAATCTAGTTTTACAGAACTGAAATCGGCCTTGGCCTCCAGTTCAGGACTGTAATTTCAGATCATCCATGTACCTTTCCATATTGACTTTTAAACTTGGTTATGTTCACTATCTCAACGAGATGCTGCCATCGACATACTCACTGATTGTCTGGCTATATTCCCAAAGACTGGGCCTAGTGCTGCTCCCTTCTCCATTCGGACATTATGCAACTCTTTTAATTGGTGTGACGCATGGTTTCATTTGTTCTGCTTAATGGTTATCAGTTGAAATGATAATTGTTTCTCTCCTAATTTTTATTCATTTTTTTTCTTTTTTTAAACCTACTTTTTCAGGTTGTTCCTCTGCACGTTTACCTTGGCAGTTTCAGCTGGTGCAGTCTTGTTGTTGCCATTTTCTATCATCAGCAATGAGATCCTGCTTTCTTTCCCACAAACTTACTACATACAATGGCTAAATGGGTCATTAATTCGCGGTTAGTATATTTTTATTTGTTTCTCTTGCTTGCGGAAAAATCAAGAGTTGCGGCAAATATGTCGTTTTATCCACTTCTCAAGCACAAGCTCTGTGGATTTATACCTTTTTGTCTGCACTCTGGTTTAAGCATTAACATCATAATTGGAACAGAATGTATTAGGAATATGACACTGATTTCATCATCCTCTTCATGATATTTAATTAGTTGACCCAGTACTGTGCTGTTGACATTTGCTTTGGACTTGGGAACATGCAATAAAAGCAAGTGAAATATTGGTTTGCTCATTGCACTATCCTTGCATCATCATCATCCATCCATGCAACCTACCACCTCCTTGGGGACAGAAAAATCAGCAGAATGAAAAGGGAAAAGGGTCAATTTAGAGTAAGAATTTGTGGCTAATTCCTGTCTGTTCCCCAAAGATTCAAATTAATTTCAGCCGACCACAGTGACTGCAAGACTTGTTCTCCTTTCATAAGCTTCTATTTGTAGTTTTCCTTTTGGATGCTTTCTGAAAATACAGTAAACCCTTGTTATGACAGTCCACAGGGTGATGAAGGAGCAATGGGGATGGAGAGGGAGTAATTGTGTCCGTTATTACAGATTGTCTGCGATAACTGAGTAAGAGTATCAACATCACAGCCCAGACATTGGGCCAGAATCCTGGAGCCCTATAACTGAGAGCCCAGTGGGATCCCCTCAAAAAAAAAAAATATTGACACATGGACTTTTAGTAGTGCATAAAATTAAATGCTTAAATCCAGACCCTCTTGAGCTGTTAAATATTCACGTGGTGTAGACCCTACATTTTTTTCAAATCTGCTCTCTGATCATCGGTAAGACTGTATTTGTATCATGTTTGACTTTTTTTTAGCATGTTGAATTATCGGTAAGAGAGCAGAATCTTCAGCTTTCATATTTATTGTAACTGTTTGATGCATTAATTACTGTTGGATGCATTAATGTGTGTGGAGCCCCATCTTGTGGAGCAACTCAATTTATGCACCCTTTTAAAATGTGTTGAAATCTTGACATTGAAATGGATCAATGGTGATTTATTTGTCACCTGTGCAACTGCACAGTGAAATTCTTTTTGCATAATTCCAGATTATGCTGTTGTGACATGGCACAGCAGGGTAATTTTTTAAATTAGTCTTTTTATAGCTATGTGCCATTGTGCAAAAGAGTGGGGATTATTGGATAATTTTATTGTCAATCAAACCTGATCTCATTTGTATTTGGGACTGACATGGCACTGAAGCATCTACTTTGTGTGTAACCTTCCTCAAGTTATAATGTTTCTTGCTTATTACAGCTTATTAATTTATTATATTTTTATAATTGCTTTGTATTCTTTCCTCCACACAATTGTTTGCTAAGTTAGATGATATTATAACCATATAACAATTACAGCATGGAAACAGGCCATCTCGGCCCTACAAGCCCGTGCCGAACAATTATTTTCCCTTAGTCCCACCTGCCTGCACTCATACCATAACCCTCCATTCCCTTCTCATCCATATGCCTATCCAATTTATTTTTAAATGATACCAACGAACCTGCCTCCACCACTTCCACTGGAAGCTCATTCCACACCGCTACCACTCTCTGAGTAAAGAAGTTCCCCCTCATGTTACCCCTAAACTTCTGTCCCTTACTTCTGAAGTCATGTCCTCTTGTTTGAATCTTCCCTATTCTCAAAGGGAAAAACTTGTCCACATCAACTCTGTCTATCCCTCTCATCATTTTAAAGACCTCTATCAAGTCCCCCCCTTAACAGAGAATAAAGACCTAACTTATTCAACCTTTCTCTGTAACTTAGTTGTTGAAACCCAGGCAACATTAGTCGAAGTTGGCACTCGTTCTCGCTGCCTGCTTTGTTGGCTTGGTTTATTATTATTGTCATGCATACCCAGTTATAGTGAAAACTTTGCTGCACAATGAAATGCTTTGTCTGATTATACCTGGCTTCTTCCACAAATATACTTGAGGTTCTCGAGCATTCATGTTAAATAATTAAAGATCTTTCTCAGTTTATATGTTTAAAGTTCAAAATGTTGTTGCCAAATAATAGAATTCTCTTTGAAGCAAGTGCCTGGATCAATTTGCATTTATAGCATGTGATCAATAACCATAGAGTGTTACAGCGTGGAAACGGGCCCTTGACCCAACTTGCCAACACTGACCAACATGCCTCACCTACACAAGTCCCACCTGTCTGTGTTTGGCCCACATCCCTCTAAACCTATCATATCCATGTACCTGTCTAAATGTTTCTTAAACGTTGCAATAGTGCCTGCCTCAATTACCTCCCCTGGCAGTTTGTTCCATACACCCATCATCCTTTGTGTGGAAAATGTTACCCTGGTGGAATGTTGCTCGTGGTAGAGTGTTTCAGTCAGGAGGTGAGTGGAGAAGCTACATCAATGCTCCTTGGAGTGGAGAGGATTAATACAGAACATGATTAAAGCATGGCAATTTATGAGAGACATGGATGGGTCGATGACAGACATCTTTTTCCCCATTCAATAGAAAATGGAGACATAGATTTAGGATGAGGAGGAAGAGATACAGAGGGGTTATGAGGGGAACCTTTTTCAAATAGTAGTGAATACCTGAACTGCATTACCTGAGAGAGTGGTTGAAGCAATGTTGCTGACAAAATTAGGTGGTAAGATAAGCATTGAATCGCTCAAGCTTGGGCTGATGTGCACATGTTACGGGAGATGGAATTAACGTGGACGAGTGCTGGTGTGGGTTTAGTGGATTGAATGGCCTGGTTCTGTACTGTATCTTTTTACGGCGCTATGATGTGCATCATGCATTGTTAAATTTGTTTGTTCTTGTATTTAATTATCTCCGTAAATGACAGTCTTTCCAAAGACATTGAATTGGGACTCCTGCAGGCAAATATGATTTTACTTTCACATTGTCTTGGATCTGACCTCTGAATGCCTGTCTGTTTTACATTCAAAATGTAATTCATTTTTGCACACATTTAAAAGGTAATTAGTAACTTGTATTTTTCTGTGAAATCATCAGAAATATTCAGAACAGCTGTGATAAGAGAGTGTCTGATATATTGCGGCATTTGGTTGCAATGTTTGGAGAAAAAATGTGATCAGTATTAAATATCTTGAGCCATCCTGCTTTGCATCAAAAAACCAGCAGGTGGTGGTAGAACACAACTGTAACATTTTGTGGAGCAATTCAATAGCACTGGAAAATTACGTTGTTAACCAGTGTCCAGTTGACCCAGGTCACGACACAAATTGATGTCCCTATCACTGTCATCATTTTGGAATTCAGTTGGCATTAACAGTGTTGTTTAACTTGATGTGTATCTATTTTGAGTGATTCACATCATTTAAAGCATCATGCCCTGTTTAAAACAATGCCTGTCTTATGAAGGAACGGGGCTCATCGCTGACATCTGGTATCATCAGAAGACTGGATACTGAGAGGAAATCATGATGAAGTAGTAATCTGAGCAGGCATACTGATTTTCAGGTATGTTTTAGATTACCTAGGTCAACGGAGCCATGTGGCTCCACTCTCTTCCACTGTTCGTTACTCCCATAAGAGAGTCGAGCATCGGTGAGAGGTGGCCACTGAGTTAAGCACTGAAAATGAAGCCCCCTGTGTTGTGCATGTAATGCCACAAAAGGATCACTGACTTTGTGGACATGAATTAGATCAGTAAATACATAAATGCCATATTTTGGGAACTGCACTGGTAGCCTTGCACCCAGCTGTATATCCCAACTATGTTATCTTTACAATGGGTGTCCAATCTTTTTAAACCTCCATCTCCCATCAAGTGTGTCCTTGGGGCTCTCTGCGTTTTGGAGCAAAGAACAAACCATTGCCCCTCCACTAACCCTCATCTTCCTAGCAGAACTGGTTGCCTTCCACAACTTGTCGTTCAAATCCTCCCACTTTGTACCAATCAAATATGCATCTGTCGGAACTCGCAATGGCCCCAACTATGTATCTTTTTGTTGGTTCTAGGGAACAATGCTTGTTGTAAACCTCTTCCTTTACATTGACAATTACATTGCTGCTCTGTGCTCATGTGGAATTTGTCAATTTGATCAATTTCCAACAGCTCTCCTTTTTCTGGATCTCTCTGCTTCCATATGGGGTGACACATTGTCCACCAATATCTGTTATAAACCTATGGACTCAGATTGTCCTCCTTCAGGTAATATGGGTTCCTCGCTGCTGGAGCTAATGGAGCCTTCACGTGCATATTCTGGGGGAGGTGGTGGGTAGCAGGTGGGGGTAGAAGCTTTGGTATTTGGGAACTTGCAATAAGACTGAGTGTGGAAGGGATATGACTAATTCATAAAGCAAAAAGGAGGGGTGAAGTGTTTGTGCTTCAGATTTTTGGATATGCAATCTCTTGTGACTCCATATGTTGTGTCACTTGGCATTATAATGGGAAATTATGATAAGGAAAGATTGGGAAGTTCAGTGTCATTCCAGAAGCTTTCGAACTGTTCAGACAGGAGTTCAGACATTATTGCTCTAGTTTACTTTTCGGATTTACTATGGCTGCAGAATAGGAGTGGATTGAGAATTGAAGAGATATGTCATGAGAATCGACAAAGGAAGTATATGGATGGAGTTAAAGGGAAAGAGATTGCAGGAAAAGTTACGAAAGACTCCCAAATTAATGGGACGGAAAGTTCAAGAAGGGATAAATTAATAAAGTTGGGTGAAATAGGAACTGGTGTGAGGGGAGGTGAATGCTGAATTAAAAGTGTTATATGTATGTGTGAAGTATAAGAAATAAAGTGGACGAGCTTGGGGCTCAGTTAGAGATTGGTAGGTATGAAGTTGTGGGAATTACAGAGACATGGCTGCAATAGGATCGGAGCTGGAAACTGAGTATTCAGGGTTATACGTCCTATTGAAAAGACAGACAGGTGGGCAGAAGGGGTGGGGTAGCTCTGTTGGTAAGGAAAGAAATTCAGTCCTTTGCAATGGGTGACATAGAATCAGGAGATGTCGAGTCTTTGATGCTAGAACTGAGAAATTGCAAGGACCAAAAGGACAGTTTAATGTGTTAGGGTGTTTAATGTGTTATCTAAAGGCCCCCAAACAGTAGCCTGGTTATCGGGTGCAAGTTAAAATTGCATGTCAGGAGTTAAAATTGGCATGTAACAAAGGTAATGCAATGGTGGTTATGGGAGATTTCAATATGCAGGTAGACTGGGAAAATCAGGTTGGTATTGAACCCCAAGAAAGGGAGTTTGTAGAGTGCCTCCAAGAGATTCTTAGAGCAGCTTGTACTGGAGCCTACCACGGAGAAGGCAATTCTGGATTTAGTGTTGTGCAATGAACTGGATTTGATAAGGGAGCTCAAGGTAAAGGAGTCATTAGGAGGTAGTGACCATAATATGATCGGTTTTAATCTGCAATTTGAGAGGGAGAAGGTTAAAATCAGTGTCAGTATTGCAGTTGAACAAAGGGAACTATGGAGGCATGAAGGAGGAGCTGGCCAAAGTTGACTGGAAAGGGAACCTAGCAGGGATGACAGTGGAACAGCAATGGCTGGAATGTCTGGGAATAATCCAGAAGGTGCAGGACCATTTCATTCCAAAGAGGAGGAAAGATTCTAAGAGGAGTAAGAGGCAGCCGTTGCTGACAAGGGAAGTCAAGGACAGTATAAAACTAAAAGAGAAGACGTATAAAATAGTGAAGATGAGCTGGAAGCCAGAGGATTGGGAAACTTTTAAAGAACAACAGATGGTAACTATAAAGGCAAAACAGGGAGAAAAGATGAAGTACGATGGTCAGCTAGCCAAGAATATAAAGGAGGATAGTAAAAGCTTCTTTAGGTATGTGAAGAGGAAAAGATTAGCTAAGACAAATGTGGGTTCCTTGAAGACAGAAATTATTTATTATGGGGAACAAGGAAATGGCAGACTAGTTGAACAGGTACTTTGTTTGTGTCTCCCTTAGTGAAGACAGAAACAATCTCCCAGATGTACTCGGGGACAGAGGATCTAGGGTGACGGAGGAGCTGAAGGAAATTCACATTAGTCAGGAAATGGTGTTGGGTAGACTGATGGGACTGAAGGCCGATAAATCCCCAGGGCATCCCAGGGTACTCAAGGAGGCAGCTCTAGAAATCGTGAATGCATTGGAGATAATTTTCCAATGTTCTATAAATTCTGGCTCAGTTTCTGTGCATTGGAGGGAGGGTAGCTAATGTTATCTCACTGTTTAAGAAAGGAGAGAGAGAGAGAGAAAAAGCAGGGAATTATAGACCAGTTATATCCCGACATCGGTGGTGGGGAAGATGCTGGAGTCCATTATTAAAGATATAATAGCGGCATATTTGGATAGCAATAACAGGAGTGGTCCAAGTCAGCACGGATTTACGAAGTGGAAATCTTGCTTGACTAATCTTCTGGAATTTTTTGAGGATGTAAGAAGTAAAATGGATAAGGGAGAGCCAGTGGATGCAATGTATCTGGACTTCTAGAAAGCCTTTGATAAGGTCCCACACAGGAGATTAGTGGGCAAAATTAGAGTACATGGTGTTGGGGGTAGTGTATTAACATGGATAGAAAATTGGTTGGCAAACAGGAAACAAAGAGCAGGAATTAACGGGAACCTTTCAGAATGGCAGGTAGTGACCAGTGGGGTGCTGCAAAGCTCGGTGCTGGGAACGCAGCTATTTACAATACATATTAATGATTTAGATGAGGGGATTAAAAGTAACATGAACAAATTTGCAGATGACACAAAGCTGGGTGACGGTGTGAACAGTAAAGGGGATGTTATGAGGATGCAGGGTGACTTGGATAGGTTGGGTGAGTGGGCAGATGCATGGCAGATGCAGTACAATGTAGATAAATGTGAGGTTATCCACTGGCGGCAAGAACAAGAAGGCAGATTATTATCTGAATGGTGTCAGATTAGGAAAAGGGGAAGTGCAACGAGACCTGGGTGTCCTTGTACATCAGTCACTGAAAGTAAGCATGCAGGTACAGCTGGCAGTGAAGAAAGCTAATGGCATGTTGGCCTTCATAACGAGAGGATTTGAGTATAGGAGCAAAGAGGTTCTTCTGCAGTTGTGCAGGGCCCTGGTGTGACCACACCTGGAATATTGTGTGCAGTTTTGGTTTCCTAATTTGAGGAAGGATATTCTTGCTATTGAGGGAGTTCAGTGTAGGTTCACAAGGTTAATTCCCGGGATGGTGGGACTGTCATTTGATGAAAGAAAGGAATAGGATTGTATTTACTGGAATTTAGAAGGATGAGCGGAGATCTTATAGGAACATATAAAATTATTAAGGGATTGAATATGCTAGATGCAGGAAACATGTTCCTGATGTTGGGGGAATCCAGAACCAGGGACCACAGCTCAAGAATAAGGTGTAGGCCATTTAGAACTGATATGTGGAAAACCTTTTCACCCAGTGTGTTGTGAATTTGTGATATTCTCTGCCTCAGAAGGCAGTGGAGGCCGATTCATTGGATGCATTCAAAAGACATGGAGCTCTGAGGGCTAGCAGAATTAAGGGATGTGGCGAGAAGGCAGGAACGGGGTACTGATTGTGGATGATCAGCCATGATCACATTGAATGGCTTGAAGGGCCGAATTGACTACTCCTGCATATATTTTCTGTGTATCTATGAGAAGTTCAAGATTACCAGACTGCTTTAACTTTAAACACTTTTAGATCTGGATTGTTCTAGACCCCGCCCCTGGGTGCCTGCCTGTCCACACTCACCTTTTCAGGATGCAGTGGGCTAAATGAGCTGACCTTCGCACCCTGGAGGTGTCCTGTGAGGTGGAGCAGGCTCCCAAGGACAAGTAGGCCTCGGGCAGTGTCTTGTGAAGGCTTTAACAGCTCACCGCTGTCAATCCCTTTGAAATGTTTTTAAACAACTCTGATGGTCAAGACCATGCAAATTCTTTTTAAATGTAAATAATTGGAAAAATTATTATTAAATTTAACAGCATTTATAAAATGCTAACAAATAAATGACCACAAGAAAATAGGCAAACTTAAAACACTTAACCTGCACATCTTTTTCCACAGGGTTGGTCACCCACTTCAAAGAAAGGGGTCGCTATTGGAATGCCCTCAGTCTCTGGCATAAGAGTAGGGTTGGATGTGAATTGCATCCAGGCCTCTTCTCCACCATGTTTTCTATTTTAGCTGCAGGATTTTATGGTGAATCTAGTGGCAAAATAGAAGTTCAGATTTGCCATTATCCAGCTTTTAGCTTGTCTTGAGTTTGTTGTGGTTTGTCAATTGGCTTCTTTCGGCCTGTTTTTTGAAAGATGCAAAAGTGAGCTGGTGGAGGAATTCAACGTGTTGGTATATCTGTGGAGGGAAGTGGACATTTAATATATTGGGTCGACACCCTTCAATGGAACGGAGAGTAGAGGAGAGATAGCCAGTGCTGAGAGGATGACTGGGACAAGACCTGCAACTGATGGGTGGATCTGACAATCAATCCATGCACAGATCCACCTATCAATTGCCAGCTCTTGTCCCATCTTCCCCCCTCCTCCCCCCCTCCCCCCCCCCCCCCCCCCCCCCTTACCTCTTCATACTGGAGCGAAGGAATATGTGACGTTTCGGGTCGAGACCCTTCAGACTGATGTGGGGAAATTTGACATTTGACGTTCTCTTTTTACTAATTGTGTGCATCATTTCTTACAGTATGTGGTCACAATTTTATTTGAGGTAAAATATGGATGCTTTAACTGATTCTATATTCAAGTTTAGAAAATGGTTCTCATTTATTTTGTTTTTTGTTTTGAAGCTGAGTTTCTGCAATAACTATTGCAATAAGACTGATTAACACTACCAGAACTGAAATGGTAAATAATTTTCTTTCTGAAGATGCTGCCCTAGTGTTTCCAGTATTTTTTTTGTTTTTGTTTTCCAGTATCAGTTATTATTTTTCAGCTCAGTGAGGCTGGATGCATAACCACTATTCTAACTGGAAAGATAAGATAGTTACAGCAGATACTAACACTGAAGACCACTTTATTTCTTCACAAATCTCTGAACTCGATGGCAAATTGGTCCTCTCAAGTATTGTTGAGGATACATCAATCTATTGAAAAGGGAGCAAACATATATCCAACCTCTTTGCAATGTGTTGTTTTCTTTTAATGTTGCATTGTTGGAAATGGTTCATTCGACTGCTTTAGAACATCAATTAACTCTTCCATGCATGCTGAATGATTTGAGGCTCCACTCGGCAATAGTGATATACCTTCTTTATGATCTTGGGTTTCCATGGTATTTGTTTTTGCTACATTTTCGGGGCCACCTATCTGTACTCAACAATGTCTGGTTCACAGGTGAGGAAATAATTTCCAAATGCAACATCGCGATGGTGGGAATTTCACTGACCTTGTTTTAACTAGGATGCATTTGTGATTAATCATTCTGAGGGCTCATAATTCATGAATTATTGTCAGTAAAATGTTTTAGCAAGTATGTAGCAAGCTGAATAAGTAGGTAGTTGGATAAGGGGCAAATCTAAATTTAGGTGGTGGTGATTTGGGGGGAAAGCGTGTACCAGTGAGAGCTTTTTAATAACAATTATATTATATACTAGACTAAGTGGGACCCATTGGGTCCCAGCATCACACGGGAGGGCTGGTCACCCAACGCATTATTCCACCAATTCCAATATTGCTGGAGTATGGGTGTTGTGGGCCGAAGGGACTGGGTTCCAGAGGGCTAGTATGGACAATGTAGGCCGAATAGATTCTTGGGCTGGCAGCTCCGTCACTGAGGCCAGGCAGCTCAGTCACTGAGGCCTGTCAGTACAGTCACTCGGACCTGGCTGAGAAACTTCCAGAAATTCTGCCCAAAACAGGCGACAGACTCTGTGTGAGAGAGAGAAGGGGGAGAGGATGGACTGACTGGATTATTGGGCTGGCAGTGCAGTCACTCATGGCTGGTGGGCTGGCAGTTCACTTACTCACGGCTGGTGGGCTGGCTGTTCAGTCACTCACAGCCGATGGGCTGGCAGTATCCTTAAAAAAAAATGCAAACCGTAATGGGTTTTGAATTACATTTTACTCAGATGCAAGCCAAGGAATGGTATCATTGTTAGCTGTTAATTGGACATAATCAACCTCAGCAAATTGATAATATCCTATTGAAAGGGAATGGGTGTTTAAGCTGTCAGGACATTTTATTATTTGCCAAAATATATATCTCAATAGCATAATGATAGAAAACTTACTTTTCCACACACCACTCGTAAGTTTGGAGATTTTTTTAATGATAAATTCAGCTTCACAAGCGTTTGCTTTTTGCATGTAAAAACCCATTTCAGAACCATGAGCGATTTTTAAATTTTACAGCCAGATTTATCACTTCTGAAACTTTTTAGATACCAAAGGAATCAAGAATAAACACAATGCCTTACTGTTGATGAAATGCAGTGAGCGAACGCGATAATTCCCAATATTTTCAATCATGGCCAAAATTCGCCAAGCACTTTAGCTGTTGTTGGCCCTTCAGCTCTCGCTTCTCTTTACCTTAATTTCTCTTCATTTTTGGAATTCTGAAGTAGGATAGATGTCTCTCACGGTTACCCTGACTTCCACAATTATTTACAGCGCAGAAATTCACCATTTGGCTGTTTTTAACAGGTAGGAAAGTACACGTTTTGTGTATTAACAACATTAACTGCGATGTCCTCCAGATGGATTGAGCGGTTCTGTTTGTCAAGCCCTTTGTCGTCTCCGGGTGGGAGACTGTATATGCAACCCCCTATATACACACGCACGCACGCTCGCGCACCGACTCGCGCACCGACTCGCTCACTTGCGCACCGACTCGCTCACACGCAGACAACTAATACTAAAATGCCAAGTAACTTAAGAACGTGGTGAACATAGTGTGTAAACCGAATGATTCAAACGTTTAAAGCCTCTTGTCGAGGCTACTGCTGAAGCAGAAACGTGCTTTAAATAACGTCCAACAAACACTCATCATAGACAAGGCAGTCAGCTCTCTTGAATTATTCAACGGCATCTTCACTCTGTGCCTTCTGCAGTCAGCGCCATCTTGGCACGAACCGGCAATGACGCACTCAGCGCCATCTTGCCGCTAAACGGAAATTACGTCATCGGCGCCATCTTGCCACTAAGCGGAAATCACGGAATGAGCGCCAAGTTTGCAATTAAACAGTCATTATCTAATAAAATGTTTATTCACACTTTATCCATCCGAAAACTGTTGCAAGCAAGCCCTTTAAAAGTCAAGCCAAGTATCTCAATTCTTTTTACACATTGTAATTAATGCAATTTTTATTATTTCTTTCCACTTCCAAACAAAAATGTGGTTGGATTATTCATCGTATGATCAACGTGTCAATAAATCCTGGACCATGGTAACATAGAAACATAGAAACTAGGTGCAGGAGTAGGCCATTCGGCCCTTTGAGCCTGCACCGCCATTCAATATGATCATGGCTGATCATCCAACTCAGTATTCTGTACCTGCCTTCTCTCCATCCCCCTGATCCCTTTAGCCACAAGGGCCACATCTACCTCCCTCTTAAATATAGCCAATCAACTGGCCTCAACTACATATATGCTTAACCATGCACACTACAGATTGATGCAAGCATGGTTTCTGTGAAGGACCAAAAATTAACATGACATGGCCATAGCATGGGTCGTTATTGCTATTGGTACAGAAACACTCTCGCTTCCCACATAATTTATCCACAACAAAATATACAGGTTGCAAGGAATTTTCTAAAGGCATTTTATGATAATAGCTGTTAAAACTGACTATACCCATCTGACTGGTTAACGATTACACTAACTAACAAGAGATGGCCGACGGACACAACTGCAGCAAATGTTCTTTTGGTAATATGTTTAAAGGTGTCAAGACGCCACATTACCGGACATTCAGATTAGATGTATGTGTTGTGAACAGCAATGAAGATACCCAGTTTGCAAGCAACAAATCTTTAAAAAATTGTTGATAAACGCTTTTTCCATCATTCCCACTTCAGAATCAATGTTAAAATTTCAACTGAAATATCTCCTGACCAAATTTGTGGTGTATATGACTGACTGGAGAAGTAAAACCTGGATAAATCCCAAAGTATAGTTGTGAATGTTGCTCATTAAATAACTACAGTACTGATACTCCATATTATTAGCGTTGATTTGCCGTTAAAATGAATTCTGTAATAACGTGTCAACGGTAGCAGTGACAATCGAACACTGCGGTTTTAATGTTTCGCATGTTCACAATTTAATTAATCTATCTTTATGGATTAAAACAAATAATAACATTGGGAATTAAAACATATTTGATTGCATTCCGTTATCAAACATAGTCAATGTTCGCTCTGAAGACATTTCCAGCACAATAGGGTCGGGGGGGGGGGGTGAATCAGTACAGGGTGGATAGGTGGCGGTGGCGGGGGGGGGGGGGGGGGGGGGATTGAGGAGGCTATCGGTGTGGAATGGATGGATTGAGGCAGGGGAATTAGTGCGTGTTGGTTGGAGTAGGTAAAATTGTGAGGGGAGAGCACGGGGGATGACAGAGATTGAATAGGGGGGGATCTGTGCAGGATGGATGGATGGAAGGGAACAATGCAGGATGGATGGGAAGGGGGTCAGTACAGGGTGAATTGGGGGACAAGCGTAGGATTGATGAGTGGCAGGAGAATCAATGCGAGGTGGATAGATGGGGGGGAGTAGATGAGGAGGGGAGCTCACTGGATGTCAGTGAGGACTGAATATAGGCAGGAATGGAGATCAGTGCGGGATGGAGAGAAGGGGTCTCAGGATAAGGAGGATGGAGAGAGAGGGAGAGAGAGGAAGGGGCAGAGGAGGTGGGAAGGAAGGTCAGCGCTCCTCGGACAACACCTGTTTGGCACGGAAATTGCAATCAAATTATGGAGGGGACAAGGAGGGACACAATATCTTGGCGGCCGCGTGTGCATACGCACACTCACACACGCGCGATGCTTCGGCGGCTCAACCCAGCGCTAAATGCAGCTCAACTGCCTGTCATGCCTGGACTGATGACATATTTCCCGTAAATCCAGGCAGGGCTGTAAGTTAACATGGCGGGACAGGCCGAGTTGAGCTGGGTTTAACGCTGCTTCTCTGCGCTGGCTGTGGGCCTGGGGGCAACGCCCCCATCTGACTCCTGATGTCTCTGGCCACCCTCGGGCGTGGGGGGCTCTCGGGTGCGGACGGGGATGGTCCAGTGGCGGTTCGGCAGCGATTGCAGCGCCGGAGAGCCGGGATCGATCCTGGCTGTGGTGCAGGTTTGCCGTGTGTGTTTTGGCATGTCTCCCTCCTTCAATCACTGCGCTCTATCCTCAGTCCCCCAGTCCCCTCCCACTTCCGTCTCTGACCGACACATCCCTCACTCAAGGGTTTGTTTTGAAAGCGCCGTTGTCGGCCTTTGGTTGGCGGAGTGGCAGGCATCGACTGTTATCAGGGCGGGAGGAGGAGGAGATGGAGCCGCTGCTGCTGTACGGGTCCCGTCATTCGCTCCGACCCTCCGTCACGCCACACTTAGCATCTTTCCCACGCAATGCAGCCGTCGCCAGCACAAAACGTCACATTCCTTTTCTCCAGAGATGCTGACTGACCCGCTGAGTTACTCCAGTTTTTTGTGTCTGTCTTCGGTATAAACCAGTATCTGCAGTGCCAAGCCGGGCAAAATGACTCGGCGTTTAGGTTGCCCGGCAGCACTTTGGGTGGTCAGTGGCACCCGGTTAACCGCTAATTTCGAGCCCTGGACAGGAGTCGGGAGTGGTGGGGGGAAGAGGGTGATGAAATGTATTCTAGGCTGTTTAAAGAAGCATTTGCATATAACCACAACATATCCTTGTGCTTTTTCGCCACCTCCAATGGGATCCTATCACTGGCCACATCTTCCCATCTCCTCGCCTTTCTGCTTTTAGCAGAGACCGTTCCCTCCATAACTCACTGGTCAATTTGTCCTTTCCGACCCAAACCACCCCCTCCCCGAGTACTTTTCCTTGTAACTGCTGGGAATGCTACATTTGTCGCTTTACCTCCCCCCTTGACTCCTCCAGGACCCAAGCAGTCTTTCGAGGTGAGGCAGAGGTTCATCTGCACCTCCAACAACCTCATCTACTGCATCTGCTGCCCCAGGTGTTAAGTTCTCTACATCAGCGAGACCAAGCCCAGGCTCGGCGATCACTTCGCCCAACAGCTCCGCTCAGTTCGCTCTAACCAACCTGGTCTCCTGGTGGCTGAGCACTTCAACTCCCCCTCCCATTATGAATCTGACCTTTCTGTCATTAGTTAAATTGGACGAATAGCACCATATATTTCGCATAGGTAGTTTACGCCCCAACTGTATGAACATTGACATCTCTAATTTCAGATAGTCCTTGCTTTCTCCCCCCCTTCCCCTCCCCCTTCCCAGCTCTCCCACAAGTCTATTGTACCCACCTCTTTCTTTTCCACCCCCTCCCACCGCCACCTCCGACTGAAGAAGTGTCTCGACCCGAAACGTTGCCTATTCCTTCTCTCCATAGATGCTGCGTCACCCGCTGAGTTACTCCAGCATTTTTGTCTACCATTGCATACAATGTGTTATTTCTCTTGGCTACTGGGCTGATGGAGAGGATTAGAGAATGGACAAGGGCAGAACAGGCTAATTAGCTCAACTTCAGTCATGAAATTTATTGGTATCAGTTTTGAGGACAATGTACACCTTCATTTAGAAAAGGCGCTTATTTGTTCAGGGAGACAAGCTATGAATTTGTAAAGGGAAATATAATTTGAATTCTTTGAGGTAACTGGAGGGTACACTTTTATGGTAAGAGGGACAAACTTTATGGGGAATTTTAAGACCCAAGGGGAATTTTTTTTTCTTATTTTTTGTTTGTTTGTTTTGCCCAATGGTGGTTGCTTGGAATATGCTGCTAAAGGAAGTGATGGAAGCAGAAACAATAGCAATGTTTAAGAGGCATTTGGAGAGTTAATGAATGGCAGGGATTGGAGGGTATGGACCACTGTTCCATGTTCTCCAGGTGGCAAATAGGAATGAGGTCAGTACACTTGATATAGAATGCATTTCAGCAAGGTTTTAGACAAAGTTTTTAATTCTAAACAAGTCTGAGGTAATGCCTTTGCGAGAGATGCAGCAAGGCAAAGGAACGTAAAATATTGTTATTGGTTTATCTTCAATTTACTGAGAGATAGTGAAAAGCTGTTGTTTACATGCTATCAAGCCCAGTTAAATCATAATTCCCAAGTACAATCAAACCAAACACAGTACGACTGGTAGTGTAAAGAGAAATAAAATGCCACAGTGTAAAATACAGTATTAAAGTTAAAGTGAACTTATTTTTAAGTGCAAGGTCCTAATGATTTCTGTTGGAAGATAAGGACCACCAATTAGCCTCAGGAGGACTGTTTAACAGTCTGATGATAACCACGATGAAGCTGGTCTGACGCTGCTAGTGTGTGCTTTCAAGTTTATCTTTTTTTTGCATCTTCTACCTGACCCGAGAATAGAGATGAGGGGATAACCATGGTGAGAAAGATCCTTAATTATGTTGACTGCTTTCCTCAGGCAGTGTGAAGTGTGGAGTGATTGGGGTGGCTGGTTTGTGTCACGTGCTGGACGACATCCACAACTCCCTGTAATTTCTTGAAGTCTCAGGCTGAACTGTTGCCAAACTAAATTAGATACTTCCTGATAGAATACCTTCTACTGTGCATTTGTAGAAATTAGTAAGAGTCATTGGAACTGAGCTGAACGACTTTAGTCTTCTGAGGAAGTGGAGACGTTAGGGTGTTTTCATGTGTAACTGCACATGCTGGTTTAAACTGAAAGTGGACACAAAAGCTGGAGTAATTCAGTGGGTCGGATTGCACCTCTGGATTAAAGGAATAGGTGATGTTTCAGGTCGAGACCCTTAGACTCGAGGAGTGAGGTAAGGTCTCGATCCGAAATGCACCTATTCCTTTTCTCCAGGGTATTTTCTTGGCTATAGCATCAATATGGTTGGTCAGGACAAGTTGATAACATTAGCATGTAGAACATGAAGCTCTAAAAGTAAATTGGTTTAACACAAAATCAGGGTTGAAACTTGAGTTTGGAACTGGAATGAATAGTTATACTCAACATTTCCCGGATCTATCTCCAAATCTTGTTATTGGTAGTTTCCTTCTGTGTCTCCTTTTTTCTTTCTTTTTTTTTTTCTTCTCTTATCACTTTCGCTCATCTTTTTCTCCCTTTATCTTTATTCTTTAAAAAAAACTGAAGCCATGTAAGAAATCTGTAATTAAATTGTCGCATATTATTTGTATACATGCTTCTAATAAAAATATTTATATAAAAAAAAGAACATGAAGCTCTCGACCACATTGACACTTTTAATGGTGTATGGGGCTCTGCAAATAAATACATGATGGGTCTTTGTCCCAAACATTATGGAGGGCACAGTAGATCTATGAATGTTGAATCTTTTGGTAAAATGCCGTTTATGTTTTTTCTAGGTCTATGGAATCTTGTATCACTTTTCTCCAACCTTTCTTTATTTGTGCTGATGCCTTTTGCCTACTTTTTCTTGGAATCTGAAGGATTTGCTGGATCAAAAAAGGTAGGACTTTGTTCTGAGTAAGTATCAATTTGTGATTATCATCATTCCCGATGTTGGGGGAGTCCAGAACCAAGGGCCACAGTTTAAGAAAAAGGGGTAAGCCATTTAGAACGGAGATGAGGAAAAACGTTGTCACACAGAAGGTTGTGAATCTGGAATTCTCTGCCTCGGAAGGCAGTGGAGGCCAATTCTCTGGATGCTTTTAAGGGAGAGTTAGATAGAGCTCTTAAAGATAGCAGAGTCAAGGGATATGGGGAGAAGGCAGGAATGGGGTACTGATTGTGGATGATCAGCCATGATCACAGTGAATGGTGAAGGGGGGGATGGGGAGACTATGTAAACAATACTGTAATTTCTACATGGTGAAATGAAAATATATAAAAAATACCCTTTATTAAAATCTGACAATGTGCACTCTAACCACATGTGATTTTTTTTCTATTACAAATCTCAAATTGTGGAGTACAGAGGTAAATAAATAAATGACGGCTCTTTGTCCCAAACATTATAGAGGGCACTATGAAAGATGCAATCATTTGCTTTATAAATGCAAGTGTATTTTTGTTCCCCAATTCACTTGTGAGATCAGAGACCTATCGGGTCATTGTAACTCCGATAACATTTTCTTGCCTACGATGGTGTGCAGCAAAAGATTTTAATAACTCTGCTCTCTGGTTACCAAGCCATCTGCCAATGGATTCTATGTTAGCTCTCTCTCTTTTAACTCTCTTATTTGAACTTTTGTATTGAAGTTCTCCTTAACTTTCTCTGCTTTGTGGAAAACGGGGAAGAAATGTCAAATTCTTGGTACTTTGTGCATAATTAGGTATTGTGGTATTTTTGTAAGGCTCTTCTTAACCCACTCTAGACCCTGACCAAATTTTTGAACAGGTAGTAACCAGAAATCAACACACTATTCCAACCAAAGATCGATGACTAGCAAATATTTAAATGTTATAATTTGTGAGAATTTGATGCAGTCACAGTTTATTATTCAACTGGACTAAACTTTTCTTGGTTCTATTGCACAATAACCTGTTCATTTAATGTTAAATGGATTGAGTTTATTTTCTTGTTTGGAAAGACTTCGAGGCTATGTTTAACTTTGCTTGTAAGTCTTATTACCTTCTAACATGGATGTGGCTGGTTCGGGTCTGCTGCTTTCTTCCTTCATTTCCACAGTTTGAGTTGACCATGCAAGCATAAATATTGTACAAGCTGAATGTGACTTTATCTTAGAATGTAAAATGTCTCCTGGACCTGCTGTGTGAATTGGATTCTCCTTGTCTGCATAGGCTGTCCAAATGATAAAGTTGCACAAACCAGATATTTGGTTGTATTTTGGCAGATGGGGTTATAAATGAACTGAGGTGTGTTGAGTTGTCCTGTATACAGCGAAAACGCTTCTCCATGTTGATAAATGAAGTAAAGTTGAGCAAATCATTTTAAAATTCATTGCAAAATAAAAGGAAAGCATGGTTTAATGAATTCAATATCTGTTACTTTGGCTTACTCTGCTAAATTGAATAATTTAATATAGACCATTTATTGAACGGTTGAGTTCAGATTTGTTTAACTATTAACTGTCATGCTATCAACTTGGGTCGAAGGCAGACTTTTTAATCCACCAAAATAAGTCTGTGTTGTTACATTTTGTTTGCATAAATCTGGGAATATAGTCTGAGGTTGATGCTATCCACATGTTTATCAACAGTCAAATGACATCAGCATCCTAAACCATTATACCAATTATCCAGACATTATAAAACGCTGAACTCTCATGTAGCAGCTGTGAGTTTAAGTCAAAGTGAAATGTTTAAAAAAAAAAAAAAAAGTCTATCAATAAAGAGAGCAGTATGAAATTTGCAGTGATTTCCTTGCCTAATTAATTAGATCCACCAGATGGAAGTGGAGGCCAATATTAGTGCTCAACATGTCTATAAACTTGAGCAAAAAGACAGCACAATGGATGAGAAAAAAGATTTTTAATACACTTCAATCCTGCGTCGCAGTTTGAGATTGTCCTGGTTTGCATCCCTTTTGGCAAACTTACATAAAACTGACCATGTACTGTATTTTACGACCAGATGACTTTTTTTGTAGTGCTCATTGAAGTTAATTTGTATCAGACCCATATTAAAGAGACTTCAAAATCAGTAGGAAGTACAAGTCTGCTTAGTCACTTTCTTTCATTGCATTCTTTCATTTTTTTTTAAACTTGTTTTCTCCCCATTGATGATCCATAAATTGTTGTTAAAGACTGATTACGGAAGCACTGTTTTGTGTTAATAGCACTTGCATATTTTTGCTGTTCATTTGGGCAGTGAGACTAACCATATTGAGAAGTTGGTGGAAAAAAAGAAAATGTTATTTCAAGTAAAGATGATGCTCTTTAAATTTAAGAAAATTTTAAATTAATTTCAAAGGATTTTATGAGAAATATATCTTTGTTGTTTTAATCTGTTGGCCAATAATCCGTTTTCATCCTATTTAAATGTGATGTTGAAGTAAATATAGTTAAGTCATTATGAGCACGTTTTTATTTGATTGATGAGGAAGTACAATTTCTGATAACTGGAATCGTTTATACTTTGGCTCAATAGCCCTTCAAGGGCATTAATTAATTGGCGAAGCAAAGGTGGTAATGTTCCAGATCATGGACGTTAAAGCAATTTTAATTGTTTCATCTTTTAAGGATTTTTTGGAAATTTGGTAAGCATGTTGAAGTTGACAATTCTTTACCAGACTACTGAATAAATGGTAGAGATTAATAGAGGATTACATGATTATTGATAGTTTGTTGCCGATAGTCTTTTAGTCATTTATTTTAATAACCCTGGTTGTTGGCCACAAAGAAAATCTTCTCCTTTTCCTTTGTCACCCTTCAATAAACTTAAGGTCACTAAAATGCTACTTTTCGTGTCTTAATTTGCACTGTTTTAGTCCCATCATTTGTGTTTGTTGATTTAGTTTGACTTCCAATTAAGCCATGCCATGATCTGAAAATTCTCATACTTATTTTCAAATCTCCCCATGGTGTTCCCTCTACTAATTTGGTGATCTATTGTTCTGCAATCCTCCTGAGATAGCTGTGCCAGTCTAATACTGGCCACTTGATTGCTCCATCAATGACAGCTTGTCTTTAGCTGTCACGATCACAAACACTGAAATCCCCTCCCTAAACCTTGCCGCTGCTTTGCACTTGAGATGCTCTTGAAACCCATTTTCTCGCATATATACATTAGATCATCTGCCCAGCATCTTTTTTTATTTGTTTAATGTATCTGAAGTGCCTTGGGATATTTGACTTTGTTAAAATGTCATGTAAATTGATTTGTTGTGGTGCATGGAATACAGGCCTGAAGTCACCACAACAGCTCTCTGCAAAAGCATATCTTGCTGTGCACAAATTCTTCTAGATTGCAGAAAATTGGCTGGGTTGTCAGCATCCTAAAATTGACCTAATTAATATAAAGCTCTCTGCCATTGCCAATAACATTAATTATGTTATGATTGCAGCTCAACGTTAAAATTAATCGAGAAATCAGGTGCTGCAGAAGTGTTACTTGTGCTTTTGGAACGGTGCTTGGTAGGTGATTCTGAATTATTGTTTTGTGTAACTTTTAAGTGAGAGGAAAGGAGAGTTCAGTTCAGTCTATCGTAACGTTGTACCGAGGTACAATGAAATGTTGACCAGTCAGCAGAAAGGCAAAACATGATTACAATCATGGTCATGGAAAGGTTTGTGTTGTGTCAATTGAAGTTGTTTGAATGAACATTTTTTTTTTAAAGATGCTGAAAATCTGAAATATCAAACATAATTTAAACACCCAACAGGCAAGGTGCCATTTCTGAAAAGAGAAACTGCTGATGTTTTTGGTCAAAGACACTATGTCAGAAAGGAGAAACGGAGAGTTTCAATTGTTTTTAAATTGAAAGAAATTGGAAGGAATTGACAGAACAAAGGGAATATCTCTGATTATGTGAGGGGAGGTTGCAGCAGTGATTATAGAATAATTAAACAATAGTTATAGCATAAAAGAAGCCACCCAGTCCATCATCCGCCCAGAAGATCCTCAACTTGAATACAGGTCATCAAGATTGATCAACATTTGTTGGTTGATTGTGCAGGAACATCGAATGCCATTCCCAAATAGCATAGATTTAATGATCAAGCATAACTTCCTTCCAGTTATTGGAAAGAACTGGAAATTGCATGTGTAGGGCTGAAATACTAATCTTTGTTTTCCCTTCAAGTGGAAGTTGTTTTGATTTGCACTAATTAGAATTGTTTCTCGAAAGAAGAGTTTCTTGTACAGAGAGAATGGTTACATCAAAAGACATTAAACGAGTAGACACATAACGATGTAAAATTGGAAGCATATTTTGTTTGGTGTTTCTACAAGATCACTCTTTTTGCCTTGTTACTGACAGACATTTTGTTGGTGGATGGTGAATGATCATTGGAATTTTCTGCAAAAGGAGAAAATTAAGATTTTTCAGAGATAGTGGACAATTCTTGTGTAGTTTGCTCCCTGGAACTTGTGACTGCAGTGATTTGCACTCTGTGTAACTTAGCAATGTCTTCATATCTTTGCCAGCATATTCACTTGCCCAGCATGACCCAGTCATATCAATTGGTTACTTTGTTCTCTTTAATGATTGTAGGACATTGCTGGGGCTACAATTGAAGAGAAAATATTGGTTTGGGGCAACAGTGGAAGATTAGTTCCATTAGTCATGAAATGTTTCTTCATGTTAGAGATATTAGGATTTATTCAAGATCCTTGATGGCTTTGTTTTGGTCTGCTTTGCTTAAAAGTTGCGAAGCTGCGGGTTTTATGCTTGTCTTTAAAAGCATCAAAACAAGTGTAAAAGACAAATGTGAAATAGAAATGGGGGACTCTGGGATGAGAGATACAACGGGAAAAGGAGCAGGGTGACTCTGATAATGGAGGAGGCCAAGAACAGAAAAATCAGTATAGGAGAGTTAAACTGATTAACAACTGGATGCTGCAGCATTACTTGGCGGACAGAATGCAAGTGTTCGACCTAAAGGGCCGCATTCTCTATGTTTGGTCTCACCGATGTAATGGGTGTCTCATTGGGAGCACTGAATGTACTGAGGTTGGAAGAGGTGCAGCTCTGTCCTGCTTGGGGTCCCAGGGGGGAAGTGAGAGGGGAAGTGCTGGGACAGGTGTTACATCTCCTACAATTCAGGGGGGTGCAGTTATCTTGGGAAAGGATGAGCAAACAAAAATGTAGGTGAGCTGAGTAGCAAGAATGCAGCCAACACAAACATTGGTGGATTTGTAGATAGTGAAGAGGGTTGTCAAAAGACTCCCTGGTATTTGAACTCCCAGTTGGAAATATGGGCAAATAAATGGCAGGTGTAGTTTAATCAGGGCAAGTGTGAGATGCTGTGCTTTGTGAGGTCAAATGCAAGAGGAAAGAACAGAGTAAATGTCAAAACTCTGACTGCCATGGACATACAAACGGATCTTCAAATTCAAATCCATAGCTCCCTTAAAGTGGCCACATTTGTCATGTATATCAATGATTTGGATGAGAATACATTGACATGATTGTGCATTTGCATTTGACAATAAAGATGGTAACATTATGAACAGTGAAAATGGTGAGCAAGAATTGCAGCGTGGTCTTTATTAGTTGTGTTAGCAGGACGATGAATAACACATGGTTTAATTTGGAAAAGCGTGAGATGTTGCAATTTTGGAATTATAACAACATTGACAAGGCACTTGGAGAGGTTTATGGATGAGAAAGGTTTAGAGTAAATTGTGCCTAATGTAGGAAATTGGGACGTGTAGATTAGGCATCTTGGTCGGCAAGGGCGAGTTGGGCATGTTTTCATACTCTGCGGCTCCATAAGTGGATTGGGTAACGGTGGTGTATAACATATTTTCCTTCAATGGTTAACATATTGAGTATAAAACTTCAAGTCTTGCTGCAGCTTTGTAAATATTTTTGGTTTATTGTCTGTAGTTCTTGTCGCCTCATTGCGATATGGATGTGGGGGCTTTGGAGATGGCGCAAAAGAGGTTTACTGGCATGCTAGCTGGATTGGAGGGTATTCACCATAAAGAGAGGTTGAACAAAAAGGATTGTTTTTCTGGAATGTTGGGGATTGCACAAAATCAGGAAAGGACAGAACACCTGACATCTTCTTCAGGCATTTGTGAAGGCCAAGTAAAGTAGTGGAGGGAGCACAGCAACACCACACAAAATACCATCATCCTTCCTCTCACGTGCCACCTGGCCTACGGAGTCGATTTTATTGATCCACAGACATTTCAGCTATCTCCTGAACAAGAGTGAAAGCAAGTTGCCCTCGCCTATTTAGGACTAATAGCAAATGCATCCTTCTTGTATTGTGGGTTAAATGAATGGATCGCTTTCTTTTAACATATTCCCTGCCATAGGTAATTAGTTTGTCAGTTGCTTTATCAAATGCATTTTTATGTGTGCTGGAATGTCACATTTATTCATTGATAAGAGTCCAAAAGTGTCATCAATTGTTGAGTACAAAAATTAATCGTTTAAGTCACTTTGAAACTTGAGGGCACTAAGCTAATCTGAAGAAACAAGAAATTGCAGATGCAGATAGCGTACCAAGGAAAGATACAAAATGCTGGAGTAACTCAGCAGGTCAGGCAGCATCTCTGGAGCACATCGATGGATGATGTTTTGGATGGGGATACTTCAGACAGATTATGGGGGAGGGGGGAGAAAGCTAGGAAAAATATCATGTTTTAGAACAGTCCTGAAAATGTTTCATGTTCTGCTGCTTTGGTGCACATGTAAGAGAGCGCACGTTCACAAAAATGTGCAGTTACTTGTGTTTTCATGGCGTGCAAAAATAAACTACTTGTTTATCTTATGGTGTTGTGAATTTTCTCTTGTGTGTTGCTGGATACTGTTGGGCTGGTGTTCACAAAATTGTCCACTCAAAAGTAATCACCTGTGGCATTAATTGACAATGTGAAAACTACCACATAAAGACAAGTTGCACTACCCATCCCTTTCTGCAAACCTATGTCATGCAGAATTCCAGTATTGGAATTGGCTAGTGATGTATTATAATTGGTATTGTAAACAGCTTTTAATTTTGTAATGGTATTGTAGAATGCATGGGGGTGGCACAGAAAACATATTCCTGCTGACATGCATTTTATGAAGTGTGAGGTGATGGCGTTTACAGGCAGTGCATAATAAATTTAGTTTAGGAATTAAAACTTGAAGGAAACTTGCAAAAGTATAAATCGGACTTGCGTAACAATGGATGCAAATGGATATGCATGCTTATTCTGTTATTTTTTTGGAAAGTTTGTATTACTTGGAAATGGGAATGGATGATATATTGGTTTGAGACCAGAGCCTTCAGTTTTGTAGGTGGCTCTGGAATCCATACAAATGAGAGTAGAATTTATTTCCTTGGATATTAAGCAATTTAGCCGGAATGGGTTGTTTGGCAACGTCGATCCCCTGCATTGGCCTTTAATTGTCCATCACCTGTAATGGATGGATCAAATTTAACATTTGCACTTTAAGATGTTGGTGTAGGAAAATGCAAGATCACCACACTGCGTTCAGCAATATATTTTATGATGGACAACTGAATGAGGGATAAGAATTTGTCAATTCTTCGTTACAGACCTTTGCTGTCATTACCAAGTCAATCTTTAGTGTGCTAATTGTACTTGATATGAATCACATTGATAATTGTGAAATGTTTCCAATGAAAATAAACACTGATCTTTTGGTATTAAGGAGCCATGCAACTATTTTGTTGCAAATATTGTTTTTTGTCTTTGCTAACATTTGAGGATAAATTATGCAATTACTTTTTTTTTTAATCATAGATAACCAAATATACATTATAAGTTGCTGAGTTTTTTGTATGACATAATCCGTTTCCAGCCCAAACATTACTTTTAAACGATGGAAAGAGGTCTTCACAGTCTGTTCTCTACAGGGCAAGCTGCTGGTTTTATTGCTACTGCTCTTGCTGAGTGGAAGACCTTGTTAAATGTCAAGCTGTATCCAAAGATGAAAAATTGACATTTTGGTTAAAAGCTGCAAATTGTGATTTAAACTATCTCCTGCACAACAGATTCCCAAAGTAGTCCCTTTATTGAGCTTTGTTGGAGGAAGTTACCCGCTGGCCAAAAAAAAGTTAAATATGCTTGAAAATGTGCAACATCGCCTTCCGATTCCTGGGAATTTTGAGCTGTTACAAGTGGAGAAGAAGCATTTAGGATGGTATTGGGAGGCGGAAGGTCATGCATTGGATTCCACATGAACAGTGGCAGGAATGTATTGCCTCTCAAACAACCCAGTCAGCCTTACACTTAACATCCGCAGCAGTGACTGTGGTGAGCATGACCTTTTTCTTGCTTATCTGCCTCCGTGTTTTGGCCCTACATGCTGTCATTGCCAAGTGTGCAAGTGCAGGTGCAAGCTTGTGGGCTGCATAGGGAGTGGTGGGAGCAGAATTAAACAACCCATTAAACAACCAAAATCTGAAAGCTGCCATTGCTGCTACAAATCTGAAGTATACCGCGAATGTTGGAACTATTTAGCAGGTCAAACAGCTTCTGTACAGAGGAACAGAGTTAATATTTAAGAGTTAATATCTGACCTTTGATCCGAGCTGGAAAAGTGGAAAACAAGTGTATGAAAAGTTGCAGAGAAAATGGTGAGTGATAGATGGAGACCTGTTCAAGTGGCAGCAATGCTAGACGTTACAGTGCCCTCCATAATGTTTGAGACCAAGACACATCATTTGCTTATTTGCTTCCGTACTCCACAATTTGAGATTTGTCATAGAAAAAAAAACACATGTCAGATAGCTAAGATATTTTTTATACATTTTGGTTTCACCATGTAGAAATTACAGCAGTGTTTTACATAGTCCCCCCATTTCAGGGTTCCATAATGTTTGGAACACAGCAATGTCATGTAAATGAAAGTACAGGTGCACAACCTTTTATCCGAACGCCTTGGGACCAGACACTTGTCGGATTTCGGACATTTTCGGATTTCCGAATGGAAGATTTTTAGCGTAGATTAGGTAGGTAGCGCGGGCGGCTTGAAAAGTCTGGAGCGGCTGCCTCCTCCCCGGAGACCGGGGAATCATTGTAAATCATTGCATAAATGTTAGTCAGTTAGTTTGGAGGGATTTTATGGGGGGGTGGTGGTGGGGTGTGAAGGGGGAAACTGGTCGGCGACTCCCAACATCGCGGAGCTGGGGGCTCCGTCCAGCCGCGGGCGGAGCTGGTTGGAGCTCCGACCCCAGCAACTCTACTCCTGGCTGTGAGGCGCTCCAAAGCCAGCGCCTCCGGACGGCAGCCCCATGCTCGAATGTTGGGAGTCGGCGGCCACAGAGCTTACCGGGGCGACCCGGTAAGCATTGATCGCTCCCCGCTGGTATCCCAGCGCTGCGACGCCGCCGACTCCCAACATTCGCGGAGCTGGGGCTGCGGGCGTTCGGCCGCGGGCGGCGGTGAATTTGGAGCGCCTCGCAGCTAGGGGTAGAGTTGCCTGGGTCGGAGCTACAACCGGCGCCGCCCGCAGCCGGACGCCCGCAGCCCCAGCTGGGAGTTGGCGGCCACAGCATTTGTTTGCTTACTGCACGGCGACCCGGTAAGCACATTGACCGTCCCCGCCTCTCCGACCAGGTAGGGGACTAAGAATTAATTTTGCCCCATCACCCCCCCCCCCCCCCCCCCTTCACATAAAAGCCCTCCAAACTAACTGACTAACATTTAAGCAATGATTTACAGATGTTTAAGTGTCTCCCCGGTCTCTGGGGAGGAGGCAACCGCGACAGTAGTACAGACCTGGGTTGACCGTGGGTCGTTTTGGGTCAAGTTTGGCGCCAAACGCGAGCTTTGGTGTGCAGACGACATCCTGGGGAAAAATGGCCGGTTTTCGGAATTTTTCGGTTTCCGGAACTCCGGATAAAAGGTTGTGCACCTGTAGTCGTGTTTAGTATTTTGTTGCATATCCTTTGCATGCAATCACTACTTGAAGTCTGGATGGTATGCTTTGGATCTTGGGCAGTTCCTTCTTCTCCATACTTTGTTCTTGCCATCACTCTGATATGTTAATCTTCATCTCATCTGTCCACAAGACTTTTTTCCAGAACTGTGGTAGTTCTTTTAAGTACTTCCTGGCAAACTGTAACCTGGCCATCCTATTTTTGCGGCTAACCAGTGGTTTGCATATTTCAGTGTAGCCTCTATTTCTGTTCATGAAGTCTTCAGTGGACTGTGGTCATTGACAAATCCACTCCTGAAGAGTGTTTCTCCTCTGTCAGTTTGGGGATTTTTCTTTATTATAGAGATAATTCTTCTGTCATCAGCTGTGGAGGTCTTCCTTGACCTGCCAGTCTCTTTGCGATTAGTAAGCTCACCAGTGCTCTCTTCCTTTTTAATGATGTTCCAAACAGTTGGTTTTGGTAAGCCTAAAGTTTGGCTGATGTCGCTAACAGTTTTATTCTTGTTTCTCAGTCTCATAATGGCTTCTTTGACTTTCATTGGCACAACTTTGGTCCTGATGTTGATAAACAGCAATAAACATTTCCAAAAGTAATGGAAAGACTGGAGCAAAGACTAGGTGCTGAGAGCTCTCTTATATCTGCATTAAGGAGGCATTTTAACACCCCTGAGCAATTACTAACACCTGTGAAGCCTTGTGTCCCAAATATTACGGTGCCTTGAAATGGTGGGATGATGTATAAACACAGCTGTAATTTCTACATGGTGAAACCAAAATATGTAAAAATGGCCTTTAATAAAATCTGACAATGTGCACTTTAACCACATGTGATTTTTTTCCTATTACATATCTAAAATTGTGGGGTACAGAGGCAAATAAATAAACGGGTCTTTGTCCCAAACATTATGGAAGGCACTGTATCACATGTGGCATCTGTTAATGTGTAGAAATATATTTGCCATAGGAAATAATTTTGCTTTTTGGAAAGATATAGAGGGATATGGGCCAACCACAGGCAAATTAGACTAGCACGGGTGGTCACATTTGTCAGCATGGATGAACTGGCTCAAAGGGCCTGCTTCCAAGTTGTACAACTCCGATTCTGCGACCACCTCCTTCATCTGTGGAAATGTTTGAGGTTCCCACTTTGGCTTTCCTGGTCACTTTAGAAACCAAAAAATCGTAGTGGAAGCATGTCATCCTTTATCCTTATGAGAGGAGGAGGAAGATGTCACTTCTGCTGAGATTTTCCTGAAGAACATGAAAGATTTTTTCCCAACATCATTGATCGATCGGAGATTCGGAGGCTGCAACTGCGGGTCTGGCGGACGGCAATACCGGGAGCCCACGGGTCCCTGGTGGGAGACCGCTTTTCGGGGCTTCCGCAACAGCGACTTCTCCCGCCCGAGTTGCAGGGTTGAAGAGCACCTGGAGCGGGGCCTTGCATGGCCGCGGGACTTTTCGAGCGCACGCCGGGGCTCCAACAACAAGGCCCGGTGCGCGACCTTGCATCACCCGGCGTGGCTTTAATGGCCGCGGCACAATCGCCATCGCCAGCCGGGGGCTTTGACTTTGACTCTGACATCTGGGGGGGGGGGGGGGGGGGGGGAGAGTGCAGTGGAGAGATAACGTTTTTTTTTTGCCATCCATCACAGCGATGTGATGGATGTTTGTGTAAATTGTGTTGTGTTTCGGGTCTTTTTCGTTTTGTAATGTATGGCTGCAGAAACAACATTTCGTTTGGACCTCAACGGGGTCCAAATGACAAATAAATTGCATTGTGTGTGTATTGTGAATGAAGTTCCATCGGCATGCGGAGCAATAACAAAATGAAGTTGGTGAATGGGAGGATCGGGAATCTCTAACCCAAGTTTTATACAGCCATAGTATGTCTGTCATACTCAGTACCTCAATCGATGAACATTAGATGACCAAAGGGAGGAGGCATAACTCATTCCCTGCACTACCTCCCTCCCCTCCATCCAGACACCCAAGCAGACCTTCCAGGTGGGACAGAGATTCACCTTGTTTTCCATGCTGCAAAGCTCAAAGACTCTGACGTGTGCATCTCATCCCAGCCTCATTCGCCACCTTCGTCATTCCCTCCTCCACCTGACTCTATCTGCTAATGAGCACCTCCTCACCACATCCTTGCCTCCATTGATTCCACATGTACTTTGCTGCCATGGAAAAGCAGCCAACATGATCAAGGAGTCCTCACACCCCGTCATTCTCTCTTCCACCCTCTCCCGTTGGGCAGAATGTACAAAAACTTGAAAGCATGGTACCTTTTCAAATAGCACTGGCCTGCAGTTCCCTGTCTTATCCCTCCTGCACCTAAGTAAAGGTACAACATGGGCAAGCTTCCATGCTTCGAATACCTCATCTGTGGTTAACAAAGCTACAAATGTGTCTGCCAGGTCCCAAGCAACCCCCCTGCTCCCTGTAACCTCTTGGAAATCAAGCTCCAGGGATTTATCCACCTTTAGTGTTTCAACTCCTCCTGCATCACCACATTTGAATCTTTTAAGGTAGTATATACTGGGATGTACTAGCATGTTAAATGTTATTGAAAAGGAAGAATACATTTTGTTAGTTTGAAATAGAACCCTTAACTCTATTTATTTCCTGCTCATCATCTGGTGTCTGAACCCTTGAGTAAAACCAGATGGCGTTACTGATTTTATGTGTGAATGTAAAGATTGGCGATCAAGGGTGTACACACTTTTAAGTACACTATCTTGTTGATACATGGCAATATTTTTAGAACTGTGTCAAAATGGGCATCACGTAAGTTAGAGATGTTAATTCTTCAAAATTATTTGTCAATTTGCACAATGAATTATAATAGGAGGCTAATAGTAGCGATGTTACAACATTTTGAGATTTAAAAAATCAAGTCTGCAATTTATCCCATCGGATAAAGCATAAAAAGAAGTTTAATTTGATACCCAATTCACTTTCATATCTTCATTATTAAAAAAAGTTATGGCCATTTTCATACTCGGAAATGAGCATCTTGTTCCCTATTGCGTTTCCATTGACTTAACACAAAAGCTGTGATCGAGGACAGTCAAAAGCCCATAACTTTCTTAAAAATTAAGAGAACTGAATGAAATGTTCAGTTATTATAGATTGAAGCATTCTGAAACAAATTTGAAACATCTTACTTGGATGACCTGATATTAAAGCATATAATTAGTTATCTAATTGGAGCTAATTACAAAATTGACCGTTGTGACGGAAATAGTAATAAACACCCAGACTGCCTTGAAAATTCAAAAAGGTGATATTCTCAAGATCAGAACTTTAATATTATTGTGCTATATGCTATACGTCCATAACAGATAGGTAAATAACTTACAATTTCTAGCAATAGACCAAGTCTTTATGGAGAAGATCAGTTGCTAACTGGTACATTGGCATATCATAATCAGTAGCGTCATCATACTCCTCGGATTGTAACCAATAAGCAACTGTACACCTTGTTTTTCCTCAACTTTTCAATGTTGGCATTGTAAACTACAGGTTTTTGCTCTTCAAACCATGCATGACATGCCTTTCTGCCCACTACTTTCCCATTAAGAATGTCCTGTAGATCATCATATTTGGAGTAGTCCAAATTTGGATAATCTCTGCAAATGCTGTCTAAATCAGTCTCTTTGCTGGGCATTTGGATTGACAATTTTGCATTTCTTCTTTGGAGACATCTGTTTAAAATGTTTGGGATGCTATGGTATTAGCAACAAGATACCATAGAGATTTAAAACATTGTTTAGATAATATTAGATGTATTTGCTAGGCATATCAATTTTAAAGGCAGTTAAAGATTTCATATTTTATAGTACAGGTAAATTCTTATAGAAATATTGATTATGATTACATTGTCAAAGTGAGTAATATTTTTGGTTTCTGGTGTTTGTAACTTTCTGTATATTTCATAACTACCAAACTTTGGTGTGCAGGTTGGTGACATGGCTCAGTACAAATGAAGAATTTTCCCTAACAGGAGTATTGATTGGAGTAGTTGGACTGATAAATGGAGTATCATATGTCCGAGTTGATATTATTCAGGTCTCTTTTGATGTTGTATGCTAAAGCAATTTAAATGTTAATTTTCCTTTCATTCATTTCTGAGATCTGGATGTCGCTGACAAGGATAGCATTGAATACTTATTCCCGAATAGTCCCGGAAAAGGTGACAAACTGCTGCCTTGAACCACTTTAGTCTTCGTGTTTTTATCGATTCCTACAGCGTAGCTTGCACATTGGAGAGTTTTCGGATTTTTACACCTCTGGTCAAGAGTTAGTCATGTATTTCCAAGGTCTTGCACGAGTCGGAGGTGAATTTGTAGGTGATTCGCTATTTACCAAATGAAATGATTGCAGAGGTTATGTGGTAAAATGGAGGTGTATAATAAATGGCTGAGATTGCAAGCAACCTTAAAAATCATAACATAAGTTTGTCGTATTTATAACAAACATACTGACAGCTTGCAGCGATTTGTGTCTCATTGTTAAATTAATATTTCATTTTATTGTATAGGTAGGATATCTGTGCCTTTCAATAGGAAAGGAGATTGATATTTTCACAGTTGTGAATTTTGTTGTTGAACTATTAGGTCAGTGTGACTTATTGTGGGAGTTGGAAGAGAAAGCACTTAGGAACAAAATACTTTTTTTCTTCTTGCATCTCACTGTTGAAGTACATTTGTAGTCTGCTTATTATCCCTTTCCCCCCTCAGTATTTAAAATATCACTAAATCTCCCCCCCCTCCCCTTCTATATTCTCTGGCTTTTTGGATGATTTTGATTTGCACTTTAAATCTTTTTGTCCTGAAGCTTGGTTTCTCAATAAGTGTATGCAAATAATGCATTAAATTACAAGAAAGTATGGGATATTGAAATGATGTTTTTACCTTAATTATAAGTGAAATTTTCAGTTGATCAATTTTACAAAATTCTATCACTCTTGCTGGCTTTCAGATAATTAAGATGTACGTTGAAGTATAATGTCTCTATTAGCTTTTATGTGGATTGCCTGACTGAACACTGCCAATTACCATTTTGTTTCATTGGAGCTCGAAGCAATAGGTTTTAAGTAGTCAGGAAGAAAATGTATTTATTGCAGTTGTGATTTGCATTAAATTACAACTTGAATGTTAAATCTAACCAATGTTAATTTTAGTAGTTTATGTTTTCCTTTGATTGGTACATAAGCAGACCATCACAGGTCATTGGTGGTGTACCATTTAACAGTTCATGATTTTTATTTCGGACCAGTTGGTGACAGCTTGTTCCTCTCACCAGTTTTTTTTGCTATGCAAAATAACAGATTTATTTTTTGTAATATTTTATCATACCAGTGAAGTAAAAAATATTTAATTATTTTGTGTGAAAGCTTCATTAGGAAGTATGTCATCAAACTGCCATTCACTGTCCTAGTGTTTTATTATGAACAGTAGCAGTCTGCTTTTCATCTCTGACACACTGCAGCGCTCCCTCGGTTGAAGAATAGACTAATAAGTAAGCTTGACATCTGGTGTGTCTTTAACTAAAGTATATGTGAGCGATGAACTGATAGGAGGCTTCCTCTTGGGACCTTCCAGCTCCAGATTACAGCAGTTAATGGAGAGCTGGGCAGTTGGCTGAGTTTTGCTCCCGTGTGTTTATCTGTGGCTGATTAATGGTGGCAGTAAAAGCTCTCTCCACTTTGAGTAATTTACAGTCAGCAGTGTCTCTGAGGGTCTATAAATCAGAGGAAATAATGTGCTGAAGACAGCCTGGTTTTGAGAATGAGAGTATTTAATTGAATGACATTGACGGTTTTTGACAATATTATTAGCACTTGTTTTAGAGCTATTGTATACAGTCATCAGCATCATTATCTACATTAGTAGAACAAACTGCAATGCTCAATGTTTTTTAACAAGCTAATGTTTCATTGATAATACCTCATTTTGTTGAGTCATGTCCACATTATTT
This sequence comes from Leucoraja erinaceus, assembly GCF_028641065.1. NCBI lineage: Eukaryota > Metazoa > Chordata > Chondrichthyes > Rajiformes > Rajidae > Leucoraja > Leucoraja erinaceus. The sequence goes on along the minus strand of NC_073378.1, from coordinate 117,513,790 downwards.
GCATCATCCTGAATTTATGGATTTGTAATTTTCTATCTATCTTGGTGTTCTAGAATAAGGTACATGTGCAAAATTATTTTGGCACAAACTGAATCCAATGTTAACTGACTGACTTGGACTACTTACGGTAATTTTGGTATTAATTTGAACATTGAACCAACTTGACTATTATACAGGCACTATAAGTGAGTATAAAAGACTTTTGAGATTTAAAATGCATAATTAGTCGACGCAATTACTTTCTATATTGATATTTAGAAAAGGAGTGAATGCAGTTTTTCATGAGCACAGTTTGTAATGCTTAGATTCCTAGCCCTCAGACAAATGCATTTCTCGATATCTGATGTTAGTGGTTGGGCTTCATCGTGAAGCACCCTTGAAAAGACTCCTGGTTAAGACTCTGAGCTGTTCCTTCCATTTCTTAGCCAGAACAACATCAAGTTATTCCCAATGGACATGAGACAATGATGGGGTGGAAAGAAAATGCCTTGACAGCTTTAACAAATCAGCATTTGTCTATTATTATTGACCCACAAACTGAAAAATTAGATGAAGCACCAGCCTTTTGTTTGCCTCTTGAACTTTCCCAACGTTTTTCAAGACAAAGTTTGCTAAGAATCTTTGATCAAGTTAGTTACGTGGCTTCCTTTTTGAACATTATGTAAATCGTCTTGGCAGGCAGGGCTGCCGAAATGTCACTACTTTTGGAAGCATTATGTTCAATGAGTGGTATTGGGTAAACGGAACTGCAGATGCTGGTTTACAAAAAAGACTTAAAATGCTGAAGTAACTCAATGGGTCAAGCAGCAACATTGAAGAACTTGGATTGGTCATGTTTACGGTTGGGAGCCTTCAGACTGAATGTGGTGTGGGAGGGGGAGGGCAGAAAGCTGAAAGTGGGGAGGGGCAGGGCCAAGTGAGTTAAAGGTGGTTACAGGTGAGGGATGTTTTTGATGGGCAGATGGTTGGATAAAGGCCAAAGATGAAAAGACAAACATGAGGATAGAAAAAGTGCAAGTTAGAGGAAGGAACAGATGTGGAAGGGTAGGGGAAACAGAGAAATGAGTGAGTGTCCAATTGGGACACAAGGAAGACTCTGGAGAACTGAGGACAATTGGCCTCTAAGGAAAGTAGAAAAAGATCCAGAGTGGTAGTAATAAAAGTTAAGAGTAGGTAAATTTTGTGATCTTTGATATCGGAACGAAAGGAAAGATGTCTTTTGAATCAGAAACTGTGGTAAGGGCGGAAGTGGAATTGTAGACTGGCGAGTCAAGTTGGATGAAGTGATTAAGACAAATGTTTGTTTACGTAACAAGACAAAGTGCTGGAGTAATACAGCGGGTCAGGCACATCTCTGAAAGACATGGATAAGTAACATTTTGGGTTGGGACACTTTACACTGATTGTTGGGGGAGTGGGAAGTGAGGGCAGAGAAGAAAACTAAGACCATATGACATAGCAGCAGAACTTTGCTGTGCTCTATTCCATTTGCCATTTCTTTGCCCATTCTCCCAATCTGTAAGTCCTGCTTCCTCTATACTGTCTGCCCCTCCACCTATCTTTGCCACAAAACCATTAATTCCATCACCTAGATAAGTGATTCCCAAAGTTTTGATTCCCGTGTACCCATCGTAAATTTTCGTAAGCATCTTGTACCCCTTGTATAAAACAATCGTATTTCATTGTAAAAGACGATAAATATTGCATACATTTTTATTTTTGATTATGGTATGCATGTAAACAAAACATTTCTAGAATATAATGTATAATTACTAGAATAAAATTAATAAAGTATCCATTAAATGTTTTTATTAAAATAATGTGTCATGGATGTGATGGATGAAATTGCTTATGTTGGGAAAATATTTCTGCAAAATTTGGCTCTGTAGTTGCTAATCTCAACCTCAGTTGCGGTTCGACATCTAATATGCGTGTTGCAGTGCTAATTGTTTAGATGCTGGAGCTGTCAATCAGGGCGTCATTTCAGGTTTTGCTTGGGGGGGGGGGGTCTCCCAAGAGGATCAAACAAGATTATAGCCTATCACTACATCCCAGCGTATAACTAGTACGATAAAACGTATAATACTATAATAATACTATATAATGGCAAAATATTTCCCTGTTGCACTCACTAATTATCATGAATTATGATTATCAAGCAAGTAAAGAAAAATATGGTAATCGTATATTTTTACAGAGGTGCCGACCCAGCACCAACTCGCCCTGACTCTCCCACAGCTCTGGGCACTCACTCACTCACTCACTCACTCCCTCCTGCAATGGACCACAACTCTACTTCATTTGGAGTCAGATCCGCATCCTCAACAAACGCTTCCTCGCCTATTTAGACTCTACAAAGGATCGTAAGCTTGCCCGCCTCCAGACCCCTCCACCGACACTCCTCGACTCGACCGCAGGCCCGGAGCTCGATCGCTGGACTGCGGTGCCGCCTGCCTGACCACCACAAGGCCGAGGTGGCCACCACGAGGTGCAGCAACAACATCTACCACCCCTCTGATCCTCACCGCCTTCCCAGCCAAACCCAGGCTCAGACCACAGAAACTGCCGCGACTGCCGACTCTCACCGCCTCCCTGGAGCCATCGCCGCTGTCGCAGTCCTTCACTGGCTTCCCGGGGCCACAGATGCTGCTGTTACCGACCCGTATCTCTACTCCAGCCGCCCACGGGCGTCCACCAGTGACTTCGCCGACCCTCGCCTCTCCATCGGCCACCCGTGGGCCGGAGGGATCACCTCGCCAGAGTTCCAGGCTCAGCACCAGGCCCACAACCTCCACGATGCAGACAGCACGTGGTCTGAGTCTGCTGGGTCCTATTGCTCCTTCCCACGCCCCTGCCCCCTCCTACAGGGAACCACAGTCATGATGGGTCTTCCCCTTTCCCCTCTTTCACCCAGGTTACCCCGACCACACACCCGCTAGTTAAAATTCCCGCTGTTTTTTTTATGGCTTTATTTTTACAGTCCCGGAACGGCGCGCTGGTCCGGCAGCATTGTATCCCTGAGTTGTCGTGTTGGAGTCTGCAATACAGTAGTTATCACAACTTGAGTAGGAGAATTCATACAAAATATATAATTTATTTGCAAATGTATGTATAAAATAAGTCATAACCACAGTATTTTTTTTTTCTAATAATTCTAAAAATTTGCTGCGTTCCTCCCTGAAGATCTTTCGTGTACGCCTGGGATACTCGTACCCAACTTTGGGAAACACTGCCCTAGAAAATTAACATGAATCGAAAAATGTAGCAGACCCGAGCTAGTCACCGGCAGTCAACCAGAAAAGGCTCCCTTTATTCCCACTATTTGCCGTCTGCCAGTCAGCCAATCTTTTATTTTTGTTTTCTTAAAGACTGGTAACATGAATTAAATAATGACTCGAATCCCCAACCATGGCATGGTTTACCTGTCTACTTGTCAACCATTATATCTTATTTTTAATATCTCATCGAGTAGACATGAATGATGGGTGACACAACAAACACGTGTTACCCTTCTTCACTTTTCATCCACAAACTATTTAATGTTTGAGTGAGACTGCCCCTGAGGCCACTAAACAAAGCACGTGTGCAATGTGAGTACAGGTGCACAACCTTTTATCCGGTGTTCCGGAAACCGAAAACCTCCGAAAACCGGCCATTTTTTCCAGGATGTCATCAGCACAACAAAGTTCGCGTTTGGCGCCAAATTTGACCCGATACGACCCACGGTCAACCCAGGTCTGTACTACTGTAGCGGCTGCCTCCTCCCCGGAGACCGGGGAGACACTTAAACATCTGTAAATCATTGCTTAAATGTTAGTCAGTTAGTTTGGAGGGCTTTTATGTGAAGGGGGGGTTGAAGGGGTAAACTTTAATTCTTAGTCCCCTACCTGGTCGGAGAGACGGGGAGCGGTCAATGCCTTACCGGGTCGCCGTGCAGTAAGCTCCGCAGCGCTGTGGCCGCCAGCGGGCGGCGCCGGTTGTAGCTCCGACCCCGGCAACTCTACCCCTGGCTGCGAGACGCTCCAAATCCACTGCCGCTCGCGGCCGGACGCCCCCCACCCGGACAATGCCTTACCGGGTCACCGTGCAGTAAGCACCGCAGCGCTGGGATACCAGCGGGGAGCGGGCAATGCCTTACCGGGTCGCTGTGCGGTAAGCTCCAGGGCGCGGAGGTCGCCTTCTCCCAACATTCGCGGAGCTGGGGCCGCGGGCGGCGCTGGATTTGGAGCGCCTCGCAGCCAGGGGTAGAGTTGCCGGGGTCGGAGCTACAACCGGCGCCGCACGCGGCCGGACGGAGCCCCCAGCTCCGCGATGTTGGGAGTCGCCGACCAGGTAGGGGGACTAAGAATTAAAGTTTCCCCCTTCACCCACCCACCCCACCACCACCACCACATAAAATCCCTCCAAACTAACTGACTAACATTTATGCAATGATTTACAATGATTCCCCGGTCTCCGGGGAGGAGGCAGTCGCTCCAGACTTTTCAAGCCGCCCGCGCTACCTACCTAATCTACGCTAAAAATCTTCCATTCGGAAATCCGAAAATGTCCGAAATCCGACAAGTGTCTGGTCCCAAGGCTTTCGGATAAAAGGTTGTGCACCTGTAATAGTAAATTGTCACTTGTGTGACTATGCTTTTATCACTGGGATTTTTCTTGTTCCTTGGAGTTTGGTATCTGTCACTTTTTTTGTTACTTTTATTATTGAGGATAAATAAAATGAAATGTTGAGCAACAAACTCTAAAATCTGACTAAATACTTGGTAAAATCTTCTGTGATCCCAATTCCAGAATGGCACTTTCAACTGAAGTAAGGTCTTTGCTTTAATTCATTGGCCATTTCTTGTTGCCAAACAGCCAATTTATACTGACAGTATGCTTCCATTAGTTTGTTTCCGACATGATCTTAAGTGGATTTCTAATATAATTTTCTGTTTAGTGTTTAGCAATCGAACTGATAATGCGAATTGCAAAACTAATTATTTCAATAAAACACATTCATACAAGTGTAGGTACACAAAACTGCTGGAGAAACTCAGCGAGTGAGGCAGCATCTATGGAGCGAAGGAATATGCGACGTTTCGGGTTGAGACCCCTCTTCAGACCACAACTTTCCTTCATAAAAGTGTAAATAATTCCTTGAGATGTGTATTCTCCTCGAGTAGATGGGAGGAAATCTTGCATGTTAAGATATTCCTGTTGCAAAAAAAAGTACAGACTTAAAGTATACAGGGTAGACACAAAAAGCAAGAGTTAACTCAGCGGGACTGGCAGCATCTCTGGCGAGAAGGGATGGGTGACATTTCGGATCGAGACCCTTCAGTTTAAACACTCCTGTTTAACGTAAACAGTTCAGTCTAGAGAGATTTTCTGACATTGAATCCACCATCTAACATTAATTTATTTCCAAAATAAACTTGCAGTAGTGATTTCAGTTTGCACTTGTTTCAAATATAGTAAATGTTTGCCCAGTTGTGAAATTAGTTTTCTATTTGAGAACATATTTCCTGGTGTTGGAGTAATGATACTGTAAAATTGCAACAAGCTATTCAATTAAGTAATTGCAGTGATGGATGGGCTACCAACAAATCAATAACAATTACAGATTAAAAACATAATTTCTTTCTTAATGTCCTTATAGGGGTGGAATTCTGATGTTATTTAAAGAAAATAGATGTTAAGGTCAAAGGCTGTGGAATTCATAGATTTGTCACAATCAGAGGAACATCTATTTGGGTGCTGTTGTAAAGAATGCAACACCATAAACTGAATCGGTTAATTCATTTTAAAAGCCGTTTCTCTTCCATCTCTCTTCCTACGTATGATAGTTGATAGACTTTGCATCTTTTGTAGCTTAAGTGATGTTTTGGTGTTCTTGTGTATGGAAATAAAACCTTCAAAGACGAGTAGAGATCAAAAGAGCTTGTCTACACCATAGTGCAAAATATTTTCCCGAATGGCCAGATGTGACTGCAATTTAGGGCTTGTCCAAAACTTTGTCCATCCAGAAATAATTAGCTTTTTTTGTTTGCTGACTGATTCTTAATGCAGCGTTTGTTTGACTTGGAGCTCCTATGCCCTCAACAAAAGTTTTTTGAAGTAAAAGGTGATGGTTTAACATGAAGCTGAAGTATTTTCTATGATGGAGGAATTTTTAATTGATTACGGTTCACTTGATATGGTTTTAATTAATGCAGTTCAATTTTTAATTGGATACTTTGGATGCAAACAGGTGTGACACATTACAGGCTGTTAATGAAATCAATCATTTCTGTACTAAGTTAGTGACATTAGCATCTGTTGATATGCTGTTTTCCGTTTACTTTTAGGGAATCAAAGCACGAATTCTTGAGACTCTGGTCATGCTTATACTTCTTGGGCTCCTTATTTTGGGTATAGTTTGGGTGGCTTCTGCCTTGATCGATAACGATGCTGCCAGCATGGAATCTTTGTATGGTAAGTGAAAAAATTCTAAACTTTGCTAAATGGTTTAAAAATTATTAAGTTTGGATTTAGTTTGCTGTCCCACGAATCGTTCCTCACAAACTATTAAATTTAAAAAAAAAATGTTTAGGACAGATTACTTTGTTTAGATTACATTGTTTAGGACATTGGTTACTGATATAGAAAGGTTCAAGCAGAAAATTGAAGACATGAGCCAGTCAAAAAATAGCCAAATTCCTTGTCTGTTGGTGTAATGCATGTAATGTTGATGCAGGGTGTACATTATAGCTGGGGTATAAAACTGGTAATAGAAAAATAGGTATCCAAAATTTCTTCAGAGAACTTTTAACTTTTGCATGTTGCATGTTTTAACTATTAAGCATGTTATTTAACTAGTTTCTATTATGTTAAAATTATTTTTGAAACTGCCAACTTTCCCAATAACAAGATACTTGTAAACAAAAATGACTTGTTTTTCTTGCTAAAGTAGGTGGTAGACTTTGAGAACACATTTTAAAGTTTCTGTAGAACTCATAGAATTTTGAAAGGCTGTGTCAACATATGAGAGACACAAGAAACTGCAGATGCTTGAATCTAAAGATGGACCACAACCCAAAATGTTGTATGTCCATTCTCTCTTCAGTTATTGCCTCACATGCTGAGTTCCTTTTTTGTGTCATTGAATGAACGTGCAGGAATGGGCCACAGAATTCCTCAAGCTCTCTGTCATTGAAATGATAAATTATCAGGTTAATTATCTCTTTGAACAAATACCCTGATCACATTCAGTTCCATTTTATTCCATCTAGAATGTGTAGCATTTAATTTTCCGCTTATCGCATCCTAGCCGTTCTTGCTTTTTCCACCCTTTCCATCTAACTCGTATTTGCCGATCAACTACTCACCTTTTACATATAACGTGAGCTTTCACCCCACCCAAATCCCTCCCCATCTCTTTATACGAGCTAGTTCCCCTCTACTCTTTTTGTCTAGATGAAGGGTTTCAACCCAAAATGCGGGCTGTCCATTTCATTCTCATGATGCTGCCTGACCTCTAGTTCCTCCAGCTAATTTTATTTTTTGCTGAAGATTCCTTCATCTGTAGACCCTAGTGCCACCATATATTTGATCTGTCGGTGTGTATATTAGCTGTGCCATTGACCTATATTAATTGGTATTAGTGCTTCAAATATACTTCTGATTATGAAGCACCTTGGTGGAATTTTAAATTAGACGTGCTTTAAATTTTTGTAAAATAGTCAGAATTATAAGCCATGAAATGTTGACAACTTGCATTATAAGAAATGATTAAAAGCAATGTTGATATCTCCCGCTACATGTGTACCTGCTGTTCCCTTTGATACATTTTTCCTCCTGCTGTTCAGTTCCCTTCTGTAATACTGAAATCTATGTTCACGGGATATTTTCCAAATTGGTAATTAAATTGAGGAATCAAGTGGTGTGTAGAGCAAAAATGATGGCACATAGATTTATGATTCGCATGGTTTTAAATATCAGACTTTTCTCAAAGTGGCTCTTCCAGGTCCATTAAGTTTCGAGCATGCTCTCGGGTTTTTGGAGAATGGGATTTTCGATTTCATATTTGTATTGAAAGTGGAATCTGATCCAGTGAACGTTCTCCCTGAACTAGATAAACAGTGACATAAGTGAAAGATTAATGCTGCATTTACAGATTCATTCAGACAATTACTCCACAAGCTTTCAAAATTCTAGTGGAATATTTTTATTGTTTTTAAATCATCAGTTGTTAGAAGGGATGAACTTCCAGTGAAAGCTAGGAACTGTGCTAACTTTTTATGTTGTTGTAAATAATTCTAGTTTGATATCAAGCATTTTCCCATGTTAAAGCCCTGTCCCACGGTACGAGTTCAAGTATTCCAAGAGCTCTCCCAAGTATTTAAAAAAATCAAACTTGTGGTAAGCACGGAGAATGAACGTAGCGGGTACGTTGGAGCTCGGGGATGTCTCTTAGCAGCTCGTAACGCTAATGCCAGGTACTCGGGAACACTCGCTAATGGCAGGTAAGCTCAGGAACACTTGTGAAGATTTTTCAACATGTTGTAAAATGTCCACGAGAGCCCCGAGTCCCGACGAGCGGCCATTATTATAAATCTCCGAGTTCTATTCAGGGCAAACTCGGGAGAACTCTTGGAATGAACTCGTACTGTGGGACAGGGCTTTTAGCTGTTAATTTCTTATTCCAAAATGGTTATGAATTAACTAGCCATTTTGTTTTTATGGAATAAATTAGGCAAACTTAAATAATGGTATATTTTTCCTGTGCTGTTTCCTCCTGCAGATCTTTGGGAATTTTATCTTCCCTATTTGTATTCCTGCATCTCGTTGATGGGTGGTTTACTGTTATTGCGTAAGTAACTATTGAGTAACTCTAGAGGATTGAATTGTTTTTAAACCCATGTTGTCTGGCAACAAAATATGGCACCTTTTTTGGTTGGTCTGATGTTGGTTGCATCACTGTGGTGGAATACAGAAGTCTGCAGCAGGATCACTAGTAGCCACCATCCAATCACACAATTCAAGCTATAAAGAAGAGAGACTCAGTCGTAGAGTCCTAAAAAAAGACAAAATCCAATGCCTAATGTACCTGGGTAAGCTTCAACGAAGGACAAACGTGTCCCCTAGACCTCAATAATTAGCAGGGTTATTTGATGGTTTTAACTAGACATGGATAGGTTTTAGCGGGGTGAGTACACAATTTTGGATAAAAATGGTACTGTTCAAAATATTTTTCAATAGCATCAAATTTGTAACAAAATTCCTCCCTGTGACAATTTATAGAATAACAATGTGGAATAATATATAGAATAATATAAAATGTAGAATAAATCCTTGCAATGTTGACCATGACTGTTTCTGATGACTTTTTGCTCATTTAAATGGAATTCTTAAAGATATTTAGGTATAAACATTCATCCTCTGTTACATCTATTAAAGGTGCAATATGGTGTTGCTGCATTTTATTCAGTTTCCCATGTTGTCTTCCATGTTATTGATCTGCAAGTATTTTGCACCATGCACTTCCTATTTTACATTTGTTTCTATCGCACTTTGGATGTGGAAAATATACATTTAATGAGGCAGTATTATTGCCAATATGAGAGTGCAGTCCTCTCTAAGAAATTTTGTTTGGAAGTCGTATGTAAACTGGTTCCCTTTGGAAAATTAAAAAAAAACCCAACAGGCTGGAAATCTGAAACAAAAAATGCTGGAAATGCTCAGCATGTCAGACGGCATCTGTCAAAAGAGAAATGGTTAACCTTTTAGGTCAGACCTTTTTTTTGGAACTGAAAAAGGGAGAAAATTGGTTAACGAGCAGGTGGTGGAAGAGCATGTAGAAGAACAAAGGGGATATCTCTGATACGGTGCTATTTAATTAATGTGGATTTGGATTTTGTCGTTTGACTTTAGAGATTCAGACACATTCTTTCCACACCCCATAGACATGCTGGTTAGTAGGTTAATTTGTCATTTGAGGGGAATTAGTTTTGGTCTCGGATACAATGTGGCAACAGGCCCTTCTTCCCACCGAGTCCATGCCAACCACTTAGGACAATTTAACCACAAACCTATGTCTTTGGAGTGTGGAAGGAAACTGGAGCACCCTGAGAAAACCCATGTGATTGTAGGGAGTATGTACTAACTCCGTACTGATAGCGCCTGTAAACGGGAACGAACCCAGATCTCTGGCGCAGTAAGGCAGCAACTCGACTGCGCCATTGTGCCCTGTATTATGTGCTGCTGATAGCAAGGCTGGGGAATGTGCCAGTAGGCCCGACTATACCAATAGGAAAAGAACAATCTAAGCCAAAATGATAAGCTAAAATGTCTAGTTCTGGTTCAGATATAGAATGAGTTGTAAAATTTGATATGTATGAAACAACATCATGCTTCAACAGAAGATTAAATATTTATTTCTCTTGCATTGTGGTTTGTTGCAACAGTGCACAAGGCCACAGGCAGGTGAGAGTGGCGATGGAATGGGGAATTAATGTGGCAGGAAACAGGCAGATCAGAGTCGCTCCTGTCGTCCAAATGCAGGTGCTTTTCAAAGCCGTCATCATATTTGTCTCTGATTTCTCTGGCGTAGAGGAGGCTATATTTGATTGGAAGAAATGAAAATGAACCTGAATAGACAGGCTTTTGGAAAGCAACTAACTTTTCTCTTTCAGTTAAAAACACAGCGTGGATCATGGCCAGTGGTAGGGTGTGAGCAGCTCATCTAGGTGAGGGGAGATCAAAGGATTTGGTGTTGGCTGCATTGGCAAATGATCCAAGGAAGAGAATCTGAGCAGCATAATTGATGTCTGGAACCATCTTGTCATGCACAGTGGCGCCACAGACAGATTCTAGTGGCACTGGTGGAAGATGCACGTGTACTTAAACTTGGCCAGAGATATTTGTGAAACATTAGAACATGAGCATTTGGCTCACAGCTGCTCCCAGTATAATTGATCGAGGAAGGGTCATTCCCATTCTAGAGAAGCAGTATGATATTCAGCTTTGTTATCGACAGGTGGCTTCAGAACATCTTGAAGCGACAGCCAAGCTCCCACTCTTCACCATGGGATCTTTTGTCAAGGGTGCAAGTTTTACCACGCATTCCTTCTATAAATGAGTAAAAGGAACAAATCATGCAATGCTGTCCTTCCTGAACTCTGGACTCTAGATTAGTTTTTTCAAAAGTACATTTAAATCGGCATTGGTGACAATGCCTTCAATTGCCAATGCCCTCAACTCTGTGGTCACCTTCTGAAACTTCTCTGTTTTGTCTCGCTTTCCTATTAAAGCATTTTTAAAGAATTCTGATCAAATGTTTGGTGATGCGATTTGGTGTTAAATTTCATTAAATCTCAGTATTTAAGTATGACTTGTATTGGGTTGAAGATTGTAGACTGCTTTAGATTGGTCTACATAATTTCCATCTCAATTACCAGTCTTTCCACCAGGTGGTGAGAGCAAATAATGGTCTTTGAAGAGAGTGAAAGATTGTTTCTGAGGCATACAATTGTTAAATGATCTCATTATTGATGTTGGATGCGAAGCTGGAGTAACTCAGCGGGTCAGGTAGCATCTCTGGAGGGAAGGAATGGGTGACATTTTGGGTCGAGACCTTTCTTCAGACATTATTGAAACATCATTATTGATGTTCGCAGTTTTTAAACTACTGCAGATGTGATCAATTGACAGTAATCAGAAAATAATCTGAAAATATTGAGGTTGGGTACTTGGTGCAAGAACGGAGGTCGAGACACCTTGGAAGCTGCTTGGCATTTTTAACTTAAAATGTGCTCTTGGGGGAAACTCATTCAGTCATGGGGAAGTCATGCAAGCTCTACACATAGCACCAAAGGTCAGTATTGAACCAGAGTCCCAAGCGCTGTGATGCAGCAGCACCAAATGCGTTGTAAAATTCCTCACCTTAGGGGCAATTTTACAAAGGCCAACTTGGGGGCAATTTTACAAAGGCCAACTTATTTCCAAAACGCATTTTCTCACCTCGGATGGTAATGGAAGGCACCCCCATGCGGTTCTAACCACCTAACCCAACTACCCAACTACCTTTCTAAAATCTGAGAATGTGCACTTCTAAAGCCCTTCTCTTTCTGTGCATCTTCAAATAAGAGCCTTCCAGATCTAATTTATCATATTCACATCGTGCTGATTCTGTAAACTCGTGTGGCAACCAGCAGAGGTCACCAACAACTTTCCATACTAATAATAATAATAATAATAAATTTTATTTTCGGGCACCTTTCAAATCTCAAGGACACCTTACAAAGATTAACAGAAGAGAATAAAACATATAGTCGGAGAAAAATAAATAATAAGAACATCATCAATATACAAATTAAAGATAGAAATCGCTCCAAAGACACAAAATCAAAAAACACAATGTGAAGAGAGAGAGCAGCGGCAGCTAAAGCGCGCTAGCGTCCACTCTCCCTTCCGACAGCCATCTTGGACACAGACTAACATAGTAACTAATTCAAACAAGGGGACATGACATGAGAATTAAGGGACTGAAGTTTAGGGGTAACATGAGGGGGATCTTCTTTACTCAGAGAGTGGTAGCTGTGTGGAATGAGCTTCCAGTGAAGGTGGTGGAGGCAGGTTCGTTTTTATCATTTAAAAATAAATTGGATAGTTATATGGATGGGAAGGGAATGGAGGGTTATGGTCTGAGCGCAGAGTATATAGTCGGGGACTAGGGAGATTATGTGTTCGGCACGGACTAGAAGGGTCGAGATGGCCTGTTTCCGTGCTGTAATTGTTATATGGTTATATTATATGGTTATACATACAAAAAAATCATCCTCTTACCACTGTGGGGGAAGGCACAGAGTCCAGTCCCCAACCCCAGTTCTCCCAAAAGTCAGGCCTATTGAGGCCACCGCTATTGCCTCTACGGAGGCCCGATGTTCCTGGCCGTTCTGGCCGGGTGGAGTTGACCCGGCGTCGGGACAGTCCTCACAGTGGCTGGGCCACCTGAAACGGCCGCTTCCCAGCAGGGGATTGTCGGCTTCTGAAGCTCCCAGGCTCCCGGTGTTAAAGTCGGTGCCGCCCGCTCCGCTCCGCAGACCCGCAGCCCGGAGGTGTTGAACACGGCGGTCACAGCTCACCGGAGCTCCAGGCAAGGCATCGCCCGCTCGGCTCCACGATAGCGCTCCAGCGCTGTGCCGCCAACGAAGCCGAGGTGCTGGGCGGTCCCCGCAGGAAAAGGCGCTCCAAGCCCACTGGTAGGCCACGAGGACGGGTCGACGGGCAGCCCGGAGAAAAAGCTGCCTCACCGACCAGGTGGGGATCTAGAAGTAAGATTACCTCCTTCCCCCCACATTAAGAAGTCCATTTCTCCTACAAACGAAAAACAAGACTTACTAAAAAAAACTGGAAAAAAATGGATTAAACGGACGGCTGCTGCTACTTAGCAGCCGTTCCCCAAGATGGCTCCTCCTCCCGAGTAACTGTAACAAAGCAAAAGAATTCTTAGTCATTACAGAACCAGAGCAAATATATCACCAGCAATTGGCAAGTGATAGAAAATTGATGTCATTTTAGCACCTCCAACTCGAGATGGAGCCTGTCCTGGACTGGGCTGACCTGGTGCAGTGGATATAATTTCACTTCCTTCTCAAAGAACAAAAGATTCCACACAATACTAACTGACTGGCCGATGATTATATTTATTTTCACAAGATAGTTTATGTTGGTTTTACATCACAGTCTGATTTGATAACTTTCTCTGAAACAATACAAAATATTTAAATTAATGGGAGAAAGCTGGTCATTTCTTCAATGGAAGAGTGAAATTAAGAGCAACTGTGCCGCCTTCCTTGGAAGATGGTCTTCATTGGCAATAATTGAAAGTCTACTCAAGCGAGACTGAGATTGATGTTCAGTCATTTGGATCCGTCTACTGCATAGTGTTTGGCAAAAATCCCCACAGTCTTCAATATGTTCCATTGTCCATGAATATTACATTAGCTGACCTGATGCTGCCCGTTTCCTCCTTTCCATGTAAAGATCCCAAGAGAATATTTTGGATGTGCAAACAAGGTCTCAGAAATTCATCAGGCTGAAAATCTCCCCTTTTATCCAATTTAGGGATTTATATTAGGCACCCTCGACAATCTTCAATTTTTACAATTAAATGGAGCAAACAATTGACAAAACAAAAGGTTCCTTGAATTTCTTATCGGTTTGTATTTTCTGTTAGTGCTCAAAGTAAATAAATGCAGTTGCATTGTTCCACTTGTTTGATATTGGATTACAGTGGTCAAATATTGATGAAAATGTTCAATACAACGGTCTCTGCATTCTCACTACCGATATGCTGTATATATGGAAGACTGGAAGCATCTAATTTGCTTGTAATGTAGATGGGTTGTGGTTAACAACCAAAATTTAAAAATGTATAAATTAAAGAATCTTTTAAATCTTCGTAACCTATATCAAAAAATCATGATGTTTTGTATTGTTGCTGTGTGATTATATTAGGGATCTGTCTGATTCTCAATTGCAATCTCAAAGGGGTTATTCTATGAGAATGAGTCCACAGTTGATTTAGTTAAGTGTAGAATCCATGCAGTAAGGATGTTGGCATTATTTTCTATTTTATGTTTTTCATTTGTTAGTTGGTTACTTTGGTGCAAAATGATCTAAGTTATACCTCCTATAGTAGTTAATCAAATAAATATGGCTATTTTGTATGGAGAAGGGTCTCGACCTGAAAAGCCACCTAGTCCTTTTCTCCAGAGAAACTGCCTGACCTGCTGAGTTACTCCAGCATTTTGTGTCTACCATTTTCTACAATATGTGCAATATATACAGGATGTATCAGTTTTTTCCAGGTGATATAGTTTCTTTCCAGTTTCAATCAGGTTTAATTTGTGTTTCCTTTTGTGTATTAATTGTATGTTGTATTATGAAACTTCAGAAAGATCAATATAATGAATGATCATATTCTTATTTGAGTTCACGTTTACAAACCAGTTTTAATTTTGAAGTGATTTTCTTGAAAAGAATGGCATCAAATGCTCTTTGATGATTCACCACATAAATGAGACGAAAGGAAAAACAATTAAGACCTGCTAAGTAATCTAGGAATCATTGGAAAATTGGAATTGACTGGGAGGTTCCAACATGAAGTAGCAAAATCAGTAGACATAAGCTGGAGTAACTCAGCGGGTCAGACAGCATCTCTGGAGAAAAGGAATAGGTAAAGTTTCGGGTTGAAACTCTTCTTCAAACAGAGTCAGTGGAAAGAGAAACAAGAAATATAGACGGATATAGAGAAATATAGAACAAATGAATGAAAGATATGCAAAAATGTAACAATGATAAAGTAACAGTAGAAGAGAAAAATGGTAATAAGGCGAGACATAAGCAGGAAAATAATCTTACCACATGGAGGTCATTTGACCCATTTGAGTCTAGCTGTCTCTTACAGTATTCTCATTAGTCCCGATTCCCTCATCCCATGAACTCTGCCCTAATTCCCCTGTCACCACCTGCACTAGGGGCAATTTAATCACCAGTTAGCTCACCAACGTTACTTGGCGATTCGGTGGGAAAGTGGAGAACCTGGTGATGGGGCGGGTATGAGAATGGGATGGAATGTGATGGCATGCAAACTCATGCACACAAAATTAAGTGATGTACGTTGGTGCAAAGAAGTTGTAATTTGAGGGGAAGCATGAGTGATGGGGAAGCAACAGAAATGGGATAACTAAAAAGTCTATTTCCTTTAATATCTTATATTTTCATCTGAAGGAAGTTGAGATATGACCTGATAGTTATGTAAAATTATAAGAACCATGGGTATAACCTGGGGAAAAGATTCCAACCATTAGTGGTCCTGAAAACAAGAGGACTTGGGTTTAAGGTGCAAGCAAGGTTTTAAAGGATAAATAAGGGGAAACTACCTTTATACAGAGTAGTTGATATCTGGAATTTGCTGCCAGAGCTGGTGGTGGAGGAATGAGATGCCTTCACTATGCTTAAGAGACGTTTTAGACAGGCACAATGCCAGAATAAGCATTGATGGATATGGACTGAATGGGATTTGGTGTAGTTGTGCTAAATGGCTGGCATGGACATGTGGGGCTTCTGTGCTGTGCACTGTCTCTGTAAACACACACGCATTGTGGCTATGAGAGCAGTCAGAGCTTTGTATTCTGTGGCAGTTACTCATTCCCTCATATCTCAGCCTGTGCATGATCTATCATGTCTGTTAAACAAAGTAGCTGTCTGAAATGCCCAAGAAGCTTGATGCGATCCAGGGCAAGGTAGCCTGCTTCATTGGCGCACCATGTTTATACCTTGACCAGCCTCTTGGATAAAAATATTTCTGTCCACTTTTATTTATTTTTTTTGTTTATTTTATTAGAAGTTAATACAGTACAAAATAGTACAGTGGAACCTAATTTTAAGTGCCAACTATGTAATACCGTAATCCATTCTATGTACAATCTCTAGTTTTATGTTATGAGAAGGAAGTAAGCAAGATAAGAAAAAGAAAACAATAGAAAGAGGGAAAAGTGGAAAAATAGATGGTAGAGAGTAGAAAAATGTGAAGTGTGTATATAAAAAATAAAAAAGAAAGAGAGAAAGTGGAAAGTAAAAATAGAAGAGAAGGCCCCTTAAAAGAGAATTTTTCAAATCTGTATTCGGAGATGTAGATCTATCCGCGTCATGAACTGAAATCAGCAATCTTTACGGTACCGCTGCATCACATGATTCCAAAAAGTCGATGAAAGGAGACCAACTCCTTAAGAATTGGCCATATTTATCTATTAGTCGGAGTCTCATTTCTTCAAGGCGTGCTATGTCCATCATATTCCTAATCCACATTATAACAGTTGGTATGGTTGTATTTTTCCAAAATTTAAGTATCAATTTCTTTCCAATTATTAACCCATAATTAAAAAAAACATTTTGATCTTTCTTTAAATTGGTATCCACTTTTATAGTGGTGAATCTTAGGTTGTCTGCTGCATTCCCATAAATCACAACACAACAAAACTGTTTCATTCCTACAAAAAAGGTTTTGTGATGTTCTAATATGGTGTGAAATCTGATACAGAAATGTAAGTGTAGTTGGATGAGAGATTGTACGACAGTAACTGTAAGACAAAAATAATACAAACGATACATTAAAAACAGTTTTATTTAGCCGTTTGTGGTCCAGAAATTGGAAGATTGTGTCACAATCTTTAGGAAAACTTAGCTGGGGATTTAAGATATGTGGCATCTATCTGAAATCTGTCCATCTGTCCGCAACTGGAATGTTGAGCAGGAGCATTTAGATTCATTAAATAGACAGTCTGCTCATGTGTAGAAATTGCTCTGCAATAGGTCCACATTAACTCAAGTCAAGAGTAGTGCACATTGCAGGCGTTGTCTTGGTTGCTGAAGTAATCCTTTGCACAGCTGGGCAGAGGGCACAAGGTACAGTTTAGACAGTGGAGGGAATGTTCTTGTTTTTAATGAAAGAAGTTCACATACAGTATCAAATAACTTTTAGACATAAATACAGAATTATCTGAATAGGTTCTGGCCTTTGAATTTGGTGATTGTTTTTTGTTAAACAAAAAAAATAATGTTTTTCAGTATTGAAGAATGCATGTTGTAATGTTGATTTCTGTTAAGAAATTTGGTTTGTTGCAGGCTGAATTAAAACACCTGCCATGTTATCAGGCAGAAGAAGGGAATATTCTTTCATCCTTGACATTTTAACTGATGCTTAGTTTTTGCACTTGTATGAGAAGGCCATAATGTTGCTTCACTTCTGTCAGAGAGAGGTGGAGCAATGGGAAATCCACAAAGCAATCGCCAAAAAGATCAAAGATTTTTTTGAAAACCTCCAGTGTTTTTTTCGATGGGATCAGGTTATCTTTTCCACCTGTTTTGATGAGGCATTCATGGTTTTGGTTAATATGCATTGCAGAAATGTGTTGTTGAATGGATTGGTTTAACATAATCAAATAAATTATTTTATTTTTAATATTATAACTACTATGTGGAATATTATAGCATTAACAACCTGAATTAATTGTTACCATTTAGGCTTTGAGGAGATTTTAGAAAGGAAGTTTTGAAGGTATTTTCTTCTAACAGAACTATTAGAATAAGTCATTCTAATAGGAATTTGGAAATTAGGAATTATTAATGCTTGAAGCATGCTGCATTGTGATTCCCTTCAACCACTTGGGTCTTTTAGTTGGGTCACACCTAAACTGTACCTTAACTTTATTTAGTTGACTTTATTTCACATCCCAAAGTACCTTAACTTCATAAAAATGTTAAAAGTGTTCCAAATGTCCACTACCCCTTGAAGACTTTCCAGCTTGCCCTATTTGAGATTATGATCCCTTGTTCAATCCCTTTCCAAGATTCACTATTCTGTGTCCATTACCTCAGTCTTGGACTTGATACTGAGCTCAGATCTTGAGCTAAATTGTCTTCTGAATGTTTGGGTGCACTTTGATCTTCCTCAAGTCATTCAGAGATGCAAAAAAACTGCAGAAGATAAAATCTCGAGGAAAACCAATTGCTGGAGGAATCCAGCGAGTTATGCATCACCTATGAAGCAAATGGACAGACAATGTTTTATACCAGGACACTTCTTCAGACTGGACAATCAACATTTTGCGTTGGGACCCTTCAGACTCGACAGACAACGCTTCATGTTGGGACCCTTTAGACTTGGCAGATGGCGTTTCTGGTTGGGTTTCTTCTTCAGACTGAAGAAGGGTCCACCTGAAACGTTACCTGCCCATTCCTTCCAGAGATGCTCGCTGACCCGCTGAGTTCATGCAGCCCTACCTCAGGTTATGTAAGTAAAATCAAGGAAGTGGCATGCTTATTAATTTAGGATCTTGGGTAGACTACTTCGGTCTTCAAGCCTCCAAAGTGATTTTGTGAAACTAGCTGATCAACTTGTTTTCCTGCTTGAACTCTGTCACATTCCCCCACTAGCTCTCCCCTCGCCTTTCTTATCTATCTCGTCAAGTCAAGTTTATTCGTCAAATACACATACGAGATGTGCAGTGAAATGAAAAGTGGCAATGCTCGCGGACTTTGTGCAAAAAGACAAACAAACAAACAATCAAACAAGCTATAAACACAATCATAAACACACACATATTCTTTTACATATTAAATAGTGGAAGGAAAAACATTCAGTAAAGTTAGTCCCTGGTGAGATTTACAGTCCGAATGGCCTCTGGGAAGAAACTCCTTCTCAACCTCTCCGTTCTCACAGCATGGCAACGGAGGCGTTTGCCTGACCGTAGCAGCTGGAACAGTCCGTGCAGGGGTGGAAGGGGTCTCTCATGATATTGTTGGCTCTGGAGTTGCACCTCCTGATGTATAGTTCCTGCAGGGGGGCGAGTGAAGTTTCCATAGTGCGTTCGGCCGAACGCACTACTCTCTGCAGAGCCTTCTTGTCCTGGGCAGAGCAATTCCCAAACCAGATGGTAATATTTCCGGACAAGATGCTTTCCACAGCCGCTGCGTAGAAGCACTGGAGGATCCTCGGAGACACTCTGAATTTCCTCAATTGCCTGAGGTGGTAAAGGCGCTGCCTTGCCTTACTCACGAGTGCTGAGGCGTGTGATGTCCATGTCATATCCTCAGATGTGGACTCCCAGACATTTAAAACAGCTCACCCTATCCACAGGATCCCCATTTATCCTCAATGGTGAGTACGTCCTCGGATGATGTGCCCTCCTAAAGTCACCAGAGTGCTAGATCAGCCACCTCCTCCCGGTAGGCCTTCTCATCGTTGTCTGAGATCAGGCCCACCACCACAGTGTCATCAGCAAACTTAATTATTGAGTTGGAGCTGAACCTAGCCACACAGTCATGTGTGTACAGGGAGTACAATAGGGGGCTGAGGACGCAACCCGCAGATGTTTTTCATCACCAGCCTCTCAAAGCATTTCATGACTACCGAGATAAGGGCCACCGGACGGTAGTCATTCAGACAGGCTGGGGAGGCATTTTTTGGTACCGGTACAATGATGGATTTTTTGAATCTGTGTCTGCCTTAAAATATATTCACAAAATCTTTCCATAGATCTTCAGGAAATTGAATTTCCAAGACTCCCCTTGATTATATGTGCCCAACATGCTGTTTTTTAAAAACATTGACTCCTCCTGGTTCTAGAATCTTCCACTAGGGAAAATATCATCTCCACATCCACCCGGTCAAGATTCTTCAGAGTTTTGTTTCAATCATGTCTCCTCTTGATCTTCTAAAATCCAGGGATACGTTTGGTCTACTCAATTTTTCCCATATAAGACAAGCTGCTGATTCCAGTTAGCACTCTAGTAAACCTCTGAACTATTTTGATCAATCTTAATGTTTTTATTTAAAATTGTTATAGAAATTCAATGTATTTTTTATTGTTAATCATGTTTTTTTGTTTTTTAATTGTCATCTCGTTTGATCTGCAGGGCTATGAGAATAGTTGTAGGCATTTGACCATTGCCATTCTCTCGTGTTTGAAGATTGAGATATGTCGAATAGGCAACTGCAATCAAAGTCTTGGGAGATAAAAATCCATAATTTAATGAGCAAGAGGTTATAAACAATCCTATAGTACGGTCACAGATACCAAATCCAGATAACTAGCAAACATCCACGAAACATCTTGGTTTACTTTAACCTAAATCCGTCTTGAGTGGCCCTTTTATGCTTTGCCTCATTTAGTACAGGTTACTATTCCTTATAAATGGTCATCCTTGTTAACTTCAATGATCATCAGGTGCTTGAATGATATGGCTTTAACCTAATGTGTCTTTCCATTTCCCATCAATCTATTTTTCCTGTTTGAGTTCTTGTCTACCTGCCATAGGAAGGATGTTATTTAGCCAGAAAGTTGCAGAAAGGATTTGGGAATATTTTAAGGGGTCTGGAGGGTTTGAGCTATGAGGAGAGGCTAGATATACTTGGACTTTCCTCCTCGGAAAATAGTTGGCTGACGGATGACCTTAGAAATGTATAAAATCACGAAGGGCATAGATAAGATGAATAGACTGCCTTTTCCCCATGGTAGTGGAGTCGAAATCTAGAGGGAAGAGGTTTCAGGTGAAGGGGAATGATTTAAACGGGACCAGATGTACAACTTGTTCACAGAGGGTGGTGGAGAAATGGAACGAGCTACCTAATGTAGTTGTCAGGAAGAGTAAAATTACAACATTTTTAAAGCATTTGAACGGGTATATGGATCGGAAAGGTTTGGAGGAATTTGGGCCAGTCGCAGGCAATTGAAACTAGCTCATTTCGGTACAATGGTTGGCATGGCCGAAGAGCATGTTTCCGTGCTGTGCAGGTCTATGACTGACTATCTAACACCAATTTTGCTCCAACTTCTGCAATGAAATGTGACGCAGCACCACTATATAAATTGAATTAATGCCATTTTCCTGCATTAACTGCAATTCTTGGAAAGCCTGGTCAAATCTAGCCAGTGAAAATAATTTCAGCTTTATGGAAAATGATTCAGTTAGGCAGGATAATTTCAGTATTATTTTCTGGAAATCATTTCAACTTTGAGAGTCAAGCAGGCAGAAGAGTTACCAAAGATGCATTTTAGCTTTGTTCTGTTCCACTGCAGTGGATATGTTTATGGAGTGGTTTAGATCTTGCAAGACTTCGGTTAAGGGTCATAAAACTTTAAATCTGTTTGATTTGCTTTTTATTTAGTGATACAGAGTGAAAACAGGCCATTCGGCCCACCGATTCTCTGCTGACCAACGATCACCCGAACACTAGTTCTATGATTTTCCAGTTCTGTATCCTACACTCTTCACAATTTACAGAAGCCTATTAACCTTCAAACTTGCACGTCTTCGGAATGTGGGAAGAAACCAGAGCACCTGGGAAAAACCCATGCGGTCACAGGGAGAATGTACAATCTCCGTACAGAGAGCACCTGTAGTCAGGATTGAACCTGGGTCTCTGGCACTGTAAGGCAGCAACTCTATTGTGCCTGTGTTGTATCTTGATTTTTAAACCCCCCACTCTTCTGATTCCATGCCCCTTGCCTTTCCCACAAACAAAACTGTGTCAAGAGTTAACACACAAAATGTTAAGATGTATCCAAATTGCAAATTAGCAGTGGTGCAGTTGGTGGAGCTACTGTCTCACAACCACAGAGGTTTCCTTTCATTCTTGACCTTGGGTGCTGACTGTGTGGGGTTTGAATATGCTCCCTTTGACCATGTGGGTTTCCATCGGGTGCTCCAGTTTTCTCCCACGTCCCAAAGATGTGTGGGTTTGGAGGTTAGTTGGCTTCTGTCCTGAATGCGTTTAGGACTTGATGCGAAAGTAGGGTACGTTGAGCGTGGTAAATGGTTAGCTTTGACTTGCTGGGCCAAAGGGTCAGTTTCAATGCTGTATCTAAGCTCAATGAAAAACAGATTACTGTTTGCTCAGTTGGACCATTTCAGCTAATTGTATTGGTGGAATTTCTTAGAGGAAGGAATGCTCCATCTGAGTGACTTTTTTTGGTCTGAAAATGTAATGGCTATTAAAGCACTCTGCCTGATGTATAGTTTGGTCTGTGGATCGAACTAGATTAAAATGGAAAAATTCCTAACTTCCCTCAATGTAGAAGTTGATTCTGAAATTTCGTCTGTCAGTTATTTCCTGATGTCCTCGGAGACCTTGCTTTATTCCCCTCATCAGCCTTTGCATGCCCCCAGAGCACGTGCCACTTGGTAATCATCTTAAGTGAAGATATCAGTAATGTGAACAAAATACACAAGAATAATGCTAGCACAGGTCTTCGGATGCAATCTTGAACGCATGTCCATTTTCTAAACATATCTGCAACTTGAAAATGTCTCCTTAATTTAGTAAAGTTAATAAAATAAGACAAAAAGCTGGAAATACTTGGCAGGCCAGGCAGAAGCAGCGGAGAGAGAAATGGGGCTAACAGTTCAGGTTGATGTCCTATCCAATGAATGCTGCCAGGCTTGTTGAGCATTTCCGCCTTTGTTTCATTTCAGATTTCCAGAAGCCCTGTTATTTTTCTTTTTCATAATAAATTCTGACAACATTGTTGCATGTTGTCACAACATTTGCATGATTATTTTATTAAATCATGGGATGTTAACAGTACCATCAAGCCTTGCTTTTATTACATGTTGTTTATTGCCTTTGGCGGTGCAGTAGCTTCCCGAGTTGCTGTAGTCCATCAAGTGAAGCATCTCTCAATGTTTATTCAGAGTTCAAACATTTTGACTTGGTGGTGGTGAGTACAGCCTAGTTAGCCACCTTGTTATTTCCGAAGCACAGATCTTCAGCACCATGGTTGAAACCTTATTGGGACTCTTGCTCTTCGGTGCATTAAATACACTCGTCTACTACTTGCTATTGTCTAGTATATCTTGTTTGAAGAGTGGCATCTGTCATGATGGGAGCATCCACTCGCCTTGTGATCTCAGATTGTGACGGTAGAGGATTCTGCTCCTTCTGTGATCCAATGCCCAAGAGGACAGCAGTTTTGAGCAGCTATACCAGTTCTGTTTCCGTAGAAGGGTCTCAACCTGAAACGTAAGACATTCCTTTTTACCAGAGATGCTGCCTGTTCCTATTATCTTATTATTATTTATTTATTTATTATTTTTTACCAGAGATGCTGCCTGTTCCGCTGAGTTACTTCAACATTTTGTGTCTCCCTTCGATTTAAACCAGAATCTGCAGTTCTTTCCTACACATTTTGCCCGCTCCACTGTGAAATCTCCTCAAGGTATGTCGAATTTGTTGAGGATAGGATCAAGGAGGTTACCTCAGAACCTGCCTTATGCCTGTTCTATGTTTGGGAAGGAACTGCTGATGCTGGTTTCTACCGAAGATTGATTCAAAGTGCTGGAGAAACTCAGCAGATCAGACAGCATCTCTGGAGGAAAAGGTTGGCGATATTTCGAATCGAAACCCTTCTTCATACTTGAAGCCTATTCTACCTACTCTGTGAATGCAGATTTGGCAAAGTTTGTTTGCTCTATTACAGATGTGGACATGTGCATATGGCTTATTTATACAGCTACCACTGTATAATGTGAATTTACATTTATAATTTTGAAAAACTTGAATTCTAATGGCATAAATTAAAAAATGAATGTGGTACTGTAAATGCCTTTTTTTTTTCAGTGTGCACTCCGGTTGGTCTCTCCAGAATGTTTACAGTTATGGGGCAGTTGCTTGTGAAGCCAACGGTAAGTAATGAAGACCTTTAACTGCAAGTATAACAATTAATTCTGCTTTAATTTGATTCCATTAAAAGATGTTCCTTTTGTAAATTGTTTGACGCTGTGTTTGGTGTTATGTTTCTTGTAAAATAATACAGTGCCCTCCATAATGTTTGGGGCAAAGACTCATTATTTGCCTCTGTACTCCACAATTGAGATTTGAGAAAAAAAATCACATGTGGTTAAAGTGAACATTGTCAGATTTTATTAAAGGGTATTTTTATACATTTTGGTTTCACTATGTAGAAATTACAGCTGTGTTTATACATAGTGCCCCCATTTCAGGGCACCATAATGTTTTGGACACTTGGCTTCACTGGTGTTTGTAATTGCTCAGGTTTGTTCAAATGCCTCCTTAATGCAGAGAGAAAGGAGAGTCTCAACACCTCATCTTGTCTCCAGCCTTTCCAGGGGCGGAAATCGTGGGGGGGGGTGGGGGGGTGGGCAGGGGGACACGCGTTCACCCCCCCCATCCCCCCATGTTTTGAGAGGTGGGGGACGATTTCCCCCCCCCCCCCCCCCCCTTTTTTTGTAATCCGTAATCTAAAACCCGGTGAAATCTCCGCTTTCCGCGAGACAGTGGAGGTGGGACTGATGATCGAGGGTGCAGATTGGACGAGAGAGACGTTGGTCAGCCAGCAATGAAGGCAGGACCATGATAATTCAGCACGATGATTGGAGGAGGGAAGTGTCGGTCTGAGGCGGAAGCAGGGTGGTGGGACAGAGCGGTGATTGGAGGTGGGAGGTGTCCGTGGAGCAAAGATCATGGAGCGGAGCTTGAACTGCTCGCCCAGGTCATAGGTCACAAGCGAAAAACACTCTCGGCAACCCTGGACACCTGCGCCTCATCCGCTACCAGGATCGATATTGGGTCTCCAGCACTGCAATCGCTGCCGTACCGCCACTGGACCACCCCCGTCCCCACCCGAGTGCCCACGCCCGGGGGTGGCCGGAGACATCGGGAGTCAGACAGGAGTGGTGCCCCCAGGCCCACAGCCAGCGCAGAGAAGCAGAGCTAAACCCAGCTCAACTATGCCTGTCAAATCTGCCTGCCAACGACGGTCCAGGTCTACAGCCAGCGCGGAGAACCAGCGCCAGCTCCACGGCTCCCGACTGGTCAGTCCAGGCAGGGCTGTAGGTGAACCCGGCGAGACAGGCAGAGTTGAGCTGCATTTCGCGCTGCTTCTCCATGCTAGCTGTGGGCCTTATGCGATTTTAATTTTTTGGGCGACTG
Source organism: Leucoraja erinaceus (assembly GCF_028641065.1). Taxonomy (NCBI): domain Eukaryota; kingdom Metazoa; phylum Chordata; class Chondrichthyes; order Rajiformes; family Rajidae; genus Leucoraja; species Leucoraja erinaceus. The sequence goes on along the minus strand of NC_073378.1, from coordinate 117,488,310 downwards.
CCGGCGCCCGTCGCTAATTACTGTCCATAGGGCCCACGGCTGAAGCCTGTGTGTGCGCATGTGTGTGTCATCAGCTGAACTTTAGGCTTACCAAAAGCAACTCTTTGCAACATCATTATGAAGAAAGAGAGCACTGGTAAGCTTACCAATTGCAAAGGGCCTGGAAGGCCAAGGAAGACCTCCACAGCTGATGACTGAAGAATTCTCTCTATAATACAGAAAAATCCACAAACACTTGTCTGACAGATCAGAAACACTCTTCAGGAATCAGGTGTGGATTTGTCAATGACCGCTATCTGCAGAAGACTTCATAAACAGAAATGCAGAGGATACACTGCAGGGTGCAAGCCACTGCTTAGCCGCAAAAATAGGATGGCCAGGTTACAGTTTGCCAAGAAGTACTTAAAAGAGCAACCGCAGTTCTGGAATAAGGTTTTGTGGACAGATGAGAATAGCATTAACTTATACCAGAATGATGGCAAGGCAAAGTATAGAGGAGAGAAGGAACAGCCCAAGATCCAAAGCATACCACCTCATCTGTGAAACACAGTGGTGGAGGTGTTATGGCCTGGGCATGTATAGCTGCTGAAGGTACTGGCTCGCATCTTCATTGATGATACAACTGCTCATGGTAGTAGCATAATGAATTCTGAAGTGTATAGACACATCCTATCTGCTCAAGTTCAAACAAATGTATCTTGTCTAAAGTACTGGAGAGAATACTGCTAACAAAGCTAGAAATGTATGTCCTTACTACTGACAATCAGTTTGGGTTCAAAAGAAAACATGGAACTGACCAGTGTATCTATGCTCTTAAAGAGATTGTGTTCAGGTACACAAGCCTGAATTCATCTGTATTCCTATGTTTTATTGATGCGTCCAAGGCATTTGATAGAATTAATCATGAACAATTGTTTGTAAAATTGCTAGATAGAGGTGCCCTTAATTTTTTAGTGAGAATTTTAGTGTTTTGGTATGCCCATCAAACGTTTCAGGTTAAATGGAACAATGTTGTATCTGCTCCATTCTGTGTTAGTAACGGAGTGCGGCAAGGAGGAATTTTGTCTCCTATTTTATTTAATGTTTATATGGATGAATTATCAAATCAGTTAAATAGGTTAAAAACTGGCTGTCTTGTGGTCAACAGTATTGTTAATCATCTTATGTATGCAGACGACCTGGTCCTGCTCTGCCCATATAGTGCTGGGCTGCAGCAGATGTTGGTGTGCTCTCAGTATGGCCTTGATTATGACATAAAGTATAACGCTAAGAAAAGCCGCATAATGATAGTTAGAAGCGCTGAGGACAGGAAATCAACTTTTCCGACCTTTTATTTGTCAGCAGTCCTCTAACTGTGTGTGAGGAAATTAAATACCTAGGTCATGTCATATCCGATGACTGGACGGATGACAAAGACCTCTACCGACAGCGCTGTAAAATTTATTTTCAAGCTAACATACTTATAAGGAAGTTTTCTATGTGCTCTGACTCTGTGAAGTGTTCCTTGTTCAGAACCTATATCACACCGTTATATACTGCTCAATTGTGGTCTAACTATAAGAAAAAGAGTAAGCAGAGGCTCAAGGTAGCATACAATGATGCAATGAGGTTGCTGCTTCGTGTCCCTAGGTGGCCTAGTGCCAGTCAATTGTTTGTGTCCACTAGAGTGCCAACCTGTGAGGCACTCTTAAGACAGCTGATGTTTAGTTTTATGTGTCGCCTGGACAAGTCAGAGAACCACATAATTGAAGCCCTAGTCAGCCCTCTGAAAAGCTGCTATAGATTCACTTCTAGGCTAAGATGGCATTGGTGCAATAGCTTGTGTATCTTATAGGCTAATATGCAATTTTTAATGTATTTTTTGTATCTCCTTATACTGTATGATGTGTTATATGGACCTGTGTCTGAAATAAAGCTTTATTAAATGCCTCAAAACTCATTGGCTGGCAATTCATTTGACAGCAAGACAATGATCCCACACATACTGCTAAAGCAACAAAGGAGTTTTTCAAAGCTAAAAAATGGGCAATTCTTGAGTGGCCAAGTCAATCACCCGATCTGAACCTAATTGAGCATGCCTTTTAAATACTGAAGAGAAAAGTGAAGGGGACTAGCCCCCAAAACAAGCCTAAGCTAAAGATGGATGCAATACAGGCCTGGCAGAACATCACCAGAGAAGACACCCAGCAACTGGTGATGTGCATGAATTGCAGACTTCAAGCAGTCATTGCAAGCAAAGGATATGCAACAAAATACTAAACATGACTAGTTTTGTTTACTTGACATTGCTGTGTCCCAAACATTATGGTGTCCTGAAATGGGGGGGGGGGGGGGGGGGGGGGGGGGGGGGGGGAGGACTATGTATAAACACAGCTGTAATTTCTACATGGTGAAACCAAAATGTATAAATATACCCTTTATTAAAATCTGACAATGTGCACTTTAACCACATGTGATTTTTTTTTTCTATTACAAATCTCAAATTGTGAAGTACAGAGGCAAATAAATAAATGATGGGTCTTTGTCCCAAACATTATGGAGGGCATTGTATATACATCATAATTTGTGTACTTCAACCATGTTTCTCTGACCACACAGCGTGCAAGCTTGACAGCTTCTGGCATTTTTAGTAGTGTGCTATAGTCAGAACTGCTAGCAAAATTTGTTAAGTTGTAAGAGATCATCAGAAATCTACACGGGGCTCATTGATGGTATAATCTGGGAAATATTCCTATGAGGCCAACAATGTAAGATCAATTTAGGGAGCTTGTATCTTTTCATAACATCTCATGTATCACTTTTAGCAATCTCATGTTCCATTCTGTTTTCTTATTGTTTTACTTTCCTATAGATTAGTAAAAGTAGGGTGATTTAATTGTATTTCATGGGTGGCATTCTGGTGAAAGTTGCCTCATAGAGAAGTTAGAAACATAGAAACATAGAAAATAGGTGCAGGAGTAGGCCATTTGGCCCTTCGAGCCTGCACAGCCATTCAATATGGTCATGGCTGATCATCCAACTCAGTATCCTGTACCTGCCTTCTCTCCATACCCCCTGATCCCTTTAGCCACAAGGGCCACAACTCCCTCTTAAATATAGCCAATGAACTGGCCTCAACTACCTTCTGTGGCAGAGAATTCCAGAGATTCACCACTGGCTGTGTGAAAAATGTTTTCCTCATCTCCGTCCTAAAAGATTTCCCCCTTATCCTTAAACTGTGACCCCTTGTCCTGAACTTCCCCAACATCGGGAACAATCTTCCTGCATCTAGCCTGCCCAACCACTTAAGAATTTTGTAAGTTTCTATAAGATCCCCCCTCAATCTTCTAAATTCTAGCGAGTACAAACCGAGTCTATCCTGTCTTTCTTCATATGAAAGTCCTGACATCCCAGGAATCAATCTGGTGAACCTTCTCTGTACTCCCTCTATGGCAAGAATGTCCTTCCTCAGATTAGGAGACCAAAACTGTACGCAATACGCCAGGTGTGGTCTCACCAAGACCCAGTACAACTGTAGTAGAACCTCCCTGCTCCTATACTCAAATCCTTTTGCAATGAATGCTAATATATCATTTGCCTTCTTCACTGCCTGCTGCACCTGCATGCCTACTTTTAATGACTGGTGTACCATGACACCCAGGTCTCGTTGCATCTCCCCCTTTCCTAATCGGCCACCATTCAGATAACAGTCTACTTTCCTGTTTTTGCCACCAAAGTGGATAACCTCACATTATACTGCATCTGCCATGCATTTGCCCACTCACCCAGCCTATCCAAGTCACCTTGCAGCCTCCTAGCATCCTCCACACAGCTAACACTGCCCCCCAGCTTTGTGTCATCCGCAAATTTGGAGATGTTGCATTCAATTCCCTCGTTCAAATCATTAATATATGTCGTAAATAGCTGGGGTCCCAGCACTGAGCCTTGCGGTACCCCACTAGTCACTGGCTGCCATTGTGAAAAGGACCCTACTCTTTGCTTCCTGTTTGCCAGCCAGTTCTCTATCCACATCAATACTGAACCCCCAATACCGTGTGCTTTAAGTTTGTACACTAATCTCTTATGTGGGACCTTGTCGAAAGCCTTCTGAAAGTCCAGATATAACACATCCACTGGTTCTCCCTTATCCACTCTACTAGTTACATCCTCGAAAAATTCTATAGGATTCGTCAGACATGATTTACCTTTCATAAATCCATGCTGACTTTGTCCAATGATTTCACCACTTTCCAAATGTGCTGCTATCCCATCTTTAATAACTGATTCTAGCAGATTCCCCACTACCGACGTTAGACTAACTGGTCTGTAATTCCCCGTTTTCTCTCTCCGTCCCTTTTTATAAAGTGGGGTTACATTAGCTACCCTCCAATCCTCAGGAACTACTCCAGAATCTAAAGAGTTCTGAAAAATTATCACTAATGCATCCACTATTTCTGGGGCTACTTCCTTAAGTACTCTGGGATGTAGCCTATCTGGCCCTGGGGATTTATCGGCCTTTAATCCATTCAATTTACCTAACACCACTTCCCGGCTAACCTAGATTTCACTCAGTTCCTCCATCTCATTTGACCCCCGGTCCCCTGCTATTTCTGGCAGATTATTTATGTCTTCCATAGCAAAGTAGTTATTCAATTGGTCTGCCATGTCCTTGTTCCCCATGATCGATTCACCTGTTTCTGACTGCAAGGGACCTACAAGTTATCAAGCCTCAATGTTGCAGCAAGCCAGTTCTTTTTATGCATCTTTAGAATACATCCCATTATTGAAAATATCTCCCATTCTGCACCATGGTTCCTCGCATCACTCTGTGGCAATGTTGTAACAAGGGGAGAATGTAAATGGGCATATGCTCATGTTTATCTTAAGATGAACGAACGGTGTAATCCTCTTATACTTGTCCTGCCTTTTAATTTTTTTTCCTCTTGTCATTGATGACACAGAAATTGATCCTTTGGTCCATCTTGTAAATGCTGACCAAATTGCCTGAATGAGCGAGATCTACTTTCACATTCCTGGCCCATATCTGTCCGAATCTTTTATTATCCATGTACCTGTCAATGTATTTTAAATGTTATAATTGTACATGTCGCTGCCAGTTCATTTGCAAGCTCATTCCTGATATGCAGCAACTTCACCTCAAAATCGTTAAAAATCTATCTCCTCTCACATAAGCCCTTTACTTTTGGACTCCACTGTTTCAGGATGGGATTATGGCCATCAGTCCCTTATGACTTTATAAATCTGTTTCACCCCTTAGCTCTCTACTCTCCAGTGAAAAACATCTGAGCCTATCCCTCCTCTTCTTGGAACACAAACCTTCCAATCCAGGGAACATACTTTAAAATGTTTATTGCACCCTTTTCAGTCCAATGACATTATTCCTATCGCAGGTCAACCAGAACTTTACATTGCACTCAAAATGTGACCATTGTCCAAATGTCTTCATCCAGCTATAACATGATATTCCAACTCCTGAACTCATTACCCTGTCCAATGAAGGCAAGTGAGGCAGATGCTTTTGTCACTGCCCTATCTACCTTTGATTTTAGAGATACAGTCGACAGGCCCTTTGGCCCACCGAGTCCGCACCAACCAATGATCACCCCATACATTAACCCTATCTTACACTGTAGGGACAATTTACGATTTTACCAACGCCAATTAACATTCATACCTGTATGTCTTTGGAGTGTGTGAGGAAACCGGAGAACCTGGAGAAACTCCCTCCCCACCCTCCCTCCCTGGTCACAGGAAGAACGTACAAATCCGCGCAGACAGTACCCGTCATCATGATCGAACCTGGGTCTCTGGCGCTATAAGGTAGTAGCGTTACCGCTGTGCCATTGTGTCACCCCACACCTGTACTACTTTGAGGGTACCTGTATCCCTAGGTCTCACTGGTCTACAATGTCGTCAGGACTGTACTAATTACAGTGTAAGTGCACCCCTGGTTTACTGCGCCAAAACACAACACTAGAAACAAAACAAATGGAGATCTGAAATAAAAATAGAAAAACTTTCAATAAATCATGCATATTCTGTGGTAAAAGAAGCAGGGTTCCTGTTTCTAGTTGGACAACTGGAGAAGAAGAAAAATATGTTTTGAGAAGCTGAGGGAGTAGTACAAGGAAATATATCTGAAAGACTGAGGCCAAGGATATTGCGAATGTAAGTTATAAAGGTCATCTGATCATGAGCTCTTCAATGAAAAATGGAAACAGAATGACAGTGAGAATGCAGACAAAAGTACATGAAATGGTATAAAATGCAAGGTCACAGGACATGCCCCACAGTCAGACTTTGTCAATGGGAAGAGAAATTATTGAGCTAGTATCATACATAAATTACATGTGGCAGATATGGGCATTTCTGATGCAGAAACGAGGATATTGGACTTGCCTGAAGCCATAGAATTGTTCAGTTGTGAAGACTAATATGCACTGGTGGAAATTGAGGATCCGTTCTTCTAGTTTATGCAGGGCATTATTAGGGCAGGGGGGGCCTCAGACAAATGCACCAGATTGGGAGTTACATGGAGAATTGCAATAGCCCGTGATGCTGAGTTTTGACTCCGAATTGAATGCAGGTGCTCGTCAAAATGTTTGCCCCAATCTGCATAGAACACAAAGTGCTGGAATAACTTAGCGGGTCAGACGGCATCTCTGACGGACATAGGTGACTTTTCCTGACCCAGAACATTGCCTGTCCATGTCCTCCAGAGGTGCTGCCTGACCCACTGAGTTGCTCCAGTTCGTTTGCTGGTGTGTCAGACGACACAGCTCGCTGTTGGCTTCTGTAGTCGTTCATGTTGACAGAATTGTCGCCCGACGCATCACAGAGTGCATCGTGTCGTCGCTTCCAGGAATCGCCACGTGGAGGCTTCTGTCATCATCCCCGTTGCTCCAGGGATTGGTGTTCCTTGCAAGAATCCAGCCCCTGCAGTTTCTGCAGAATTTGATAAGCTGCTGCACTTGGACGAATTGTTTGGGGACAGAATATATAAAGTGCATAAAGGGGTAGATGAGTGTGTGATGGAATCATTTTGAAGCTGTCTAGATTACAAAGGAAAATCCAATGAATGTGAAGCTGATAAGATGGACGTTAGAACTCTTTCCTCCATTTCTTCTGTTTTAATTGTGCCAATGATCAGTGCAGTTAATAATGGAAAATGTCAATAATTGATCTAAATAATCACCAAGGACTGTGCGTGCTCTCTGCTGCAGTGCTACACTTGACAAACTACTAATTTATCTTATTTTCAATTAACTGGAAAGTACACTTATAAAAAAGAAACTTGTGCACAATTCAGTGCATCAAGTAGCCTGTTTGGGAATAACATAACAAGCGTAAAGGGAAAGAAAATCATCCATGTTGTGTCGATCAGAAAGTCTATGAAAGATACCAGCAGGTGATCATGATTATGACAAGCAAAGACAATTATATAAAACTTAAGACCGGATGGGGTCACTTAGATGGAGGTGATCATTAGTGGATGATGACTTGGCGCTCAGAATCTGAGTGCTTGCAAGAACATGAATCATCTATGTACATCACCGTTCTTTGTAACCTTGGTTCTGTGGTGTAGTGTCAAAGATTGAACAGTTTGAAATAAATCTGAGAATTAGTTCCAGTCAATGGGAAGTTTGTCGGAAGTGAAGCCCGACGTGCATCGAGAAAGATTGAGGGGAGCAGTGAGAAGAACACACAGTCTTGTTTGGGACCGGTGTTCAGTAATTTTATGTGTTGTAGACTAATTAGTTTGTATTGTGTCTTGTATGCTATCATGGAGCAACCAAAAGAACAGAGAACAGACGACTGCTATTGATGGTCTCTCCACAAAATCCTTCAAATTGACAGGAAGGATAAGTGAACTCACGGTAACGTTCACCCCTGGCACAACATTACCATTATTGATCCCCGAGTTATATTCAGTTGACTGAGTTGGGCAGTTTACTATAGTTTTGCATTCCTGTCATCAAGTTCAAGTTCAAATTAGTTTATTGTCATATGTCCCTGATAGGACAATGAAATTCTTGCTTTGCTTCAGCACAACAGAACATAGTAGGCATGACTACAGAACAGATCAGTGTGTCCATATACTATTATATAAATATATACACACATGAATAAATAAACTGATAAAGTGCAAATAACAGATAATGTTCAGAGTATTGTCAGAGCCAAGTTTAATAGCCTGATGGCTGCGGGGAAGTAGTTATTCCTGAACCTGGTCGTTGCAGTCTTCAGGCTCCTGTACCTTCTACCTGAAGATAGCAGGGAGATGAGTGTGTGACCAGGATGGTGTCGGTCTTTGATGATACTGTCAGCCTTTTTGAGGCAGAAACTGCGATAGATCCCCTCGATGGAAGGGAGGTCAGAGCCGATGATGGACTGGACAGTGTTTACTACTTTTTGTAGTCTTTTCCGCTCCAGGGCGCTCAAGTTGCTGAACCAAGCCACGATGCAACCGGTCAGCATGCTCTCTACTGTGCACCTGTAGAAGTTAGAGAGAGTCCTCCTTGACAAACTGACTCTCCGTTATCTTCTCAGGAAGCAGAGGCGCTGATGTGCTTTCTTAATAATTGCATCAGTGTTCTCAAACCAGGAAAGATCTGGTTCGATCTGCATGACCAGGAATCTGAAGCTCTTGACCCTTTCAACCATCGGCCCGCTGATATAAACGGGACTGTAGGTCCCCATCCTACTCCTTCCAAAGTCCACAATCAGTTCCTTGGTTTTGCTGGTGTTGAGGGACAGGTTGTTGCGCTGGCACCATATGGACAGTTGCTCGATCTCTCTTCTATACTCTGACTCATCCCCAACAGTGATGTCATCAGCGAACTTGATGATGGAGTTCACACTATGACCGGCTACAGAGTCATGATTATAGAATGAGTACAGCAGGGGGCTGAGCACACAGCCTTGAGGTGCTCCTGTGCTGATTGTTATCGAGGCTGACATATTTCCACCAATACGAACAGACTGTGGTCTGTGAATGAGGAAGTCGAGGATCCAATTGCAGAGGGATGCGCAGAGACCCAGTTCTGCGAGTTTGGTAACCAGCTTGGGGGGGATGAATGTATTAAATGCCGAGCTGTAATCAATGAATAACAGCCTGACATATGAGTTTTTGTTGTCCAAGTGGTCCAGAGTGGAGTGGAGGGCCAGCGAGATCGCAACCACCGTTGATCTGTTGTGACGGTAAGCGAACTGCAGTGGGTCCAGGTTTTTGTCGAGGTAGGAGTTGATTTGCTCCAACCTGTCAAAGCACATCACCACAGGCGTTAGTGCCACATGTCGATAGTCATTGAGGCCTGTCACCTTACTCTTCTTGGGCTCTGGTATAATTGATGCCCTTTTGAAGCAGGTGGGAATCTCAGACCTCAGAAGTGAGAGGTTGAAAATGTCCATAAAAACTCCCGCCTGTTGGTCCGCACAGGTTTTTAGAACATGAAGAGTTTTCCAGAATGAGTGTTAGAGAAGGAATGCTTTCTTTCATATTTTGGGGCATTGAATATAAGAGTTAGGAGGTCATGATGTAGCTTTATAGGACTTTAGTTAGACCGCATTTGGAGAGTGTCCAGTTGCAGGAAAGATGAGGGGGGGACCAGAAAGTGTGCAGAACAGGTTTACTTGAATGATGCCTGAATTAGGGGACATGAGCTTCAGGCAGAGGTTGGACATACTTGGATTGTTTTCTCTGGAACACTGGAGGTTGTGGGAGACCTGATGGAACTATATAAAATTATAAGAAGCATGGATAGGTTAGATGGTCAGAATTTTTTTTCCTCCTGATTAAATGCTGGAGGGCATCATTTTAAGCTGACAGCGGCAACGTTTAAAGGAATTGTGCGAGACAAGTTTTTTTTTTACAGCGGGTGGTGAGTACCTGGAACGCATAGACGGAGATGGAAGTTGAAGCAGATATGATGGTGGCATTTAGAAAAGCCTTTGGATAGGCATGGATTTGGAGGGATATGAGTTATGTCCAGGTAGTTAAGTGATGTTCTTGATCATGCTTGGCAGAGACTTCGTGGGCTGAAGGGCCTGGTATTTTGATAAACTGTTCTATGTGCTATTTCCTGCTCTGTTGTGGGAAAAGATTACAGTGGATGAAAGAATCAAGAATCTGCACAAAGCCTTAAAGAAATGCAACTGACTACTGGGAATTTTGAGTCCATGACCAATCAAAGTGGAGAAGGAGAACTTGAAATGATAGCCGGAACCTAGTGTCTATGCATTGGGAGGCACATAAGCCCTTCATAAGGAGCGCATTACCTCAACTATCCATCCGACTGCTCTGCCAATCACTACCTGCCCCAGGTCTTTTATTACTTTTCTTTAGTTTAGAGGTACAGTGCGGACGCAGGCCCTTTGGCCCATCGAGTCCACACCAACCAGCGATTCCCGTATACTTGCGTTATCCAACACACTGGGGATAATTTACAATTACACCAAGCCAATTAACCTACAAACCTGTTTGTCTTTGGGTGTGCGAGGAAACCCAAGAAACGAGAGACTGCAGATACTGGAATCTTGAGCAAAAATTCTCTAACGGGTCCTGATCTACAACCATCCTTCACAAATGCCGCCTGACTTGCAGAGTTCCTCCAACCCTTTTTTTGCTCAACACCAATAGTTATATATGAACACAAAACAATTATTGTCCATGAAGGTATACATTCCCAATCAGTCAACTGTTGCCTTGAGTTCATGGTAACAATTATGAAGTAAGGCTCGAATGCTTGGGCGCTAGTAGTGGGTTCAGCAGTTGCAAGATTTGAGAGAACTAAAGATTATTTTTCCAATTAGTAAAAATGGTTTTGAAAGATGTGGATCTTTCAAGTAAAAGATAGACACAAAATGCGGTAGTAACTCAGCGGGTCAGGCAGCGTCTCTGGAGTAAAATAATATTATTTTACCGAGGTTTAATAGCATACAATGAAAGATCTGTTGAAAAGAAAACTGATCAAATACCGTAATTGAAAGGTTTATGCAAGAAAAAGTAAAGAAATGGTTTCTGTTAATTCCAGTAAATTTTTGTACAGCATGTTTTCCTCATCTTCTGTAGATGCATTGATTATAATAATCAAATTTTGTTGCATATTCAAATAGAACTCGGGAGCTGCAATTTAAATTAAAAAAAATTTAAAAAAAAACATCTTTTATAATTTCAGATTTTAGAGGACCTGGATGAACAAATCTATTGCGTTGGCCTTCAGGAGGAAGCACTGAAAAGAAGATTTAATGGTATGCAGCATGTACGAGTAGTTTAATTTGTATTTTGGCAGCCAACTGAGAAGTTGCACTGACAAAAGATTTATTGAAATGATAATGTGAATGAAGCTCTAGATTTTCAGAAACAGCTTGATATATATGACCAACATTAGACTTGGTAATGGGATTAATGATTGCCATTTGAGAATGAAAGGAACAGAATGTACAATCAATTTCTATCACTGTGTTTAATTGATAACTAAATTACCTTTTAGCTCTTGGTTCCCTTAAGATTGTATGAAAAGCCTGTATCAACCTCCAGTAACTGCCATTTATGAGAACTGAGTACCAAGGAAATGATGGAAATATTTTTTGGCTGTTTGTGCAAAGTTTGAAGAGGTTTAATTATGAACGTATGACTCAGAAGTTGGCCACTCAGCCCCTTGTGTATGCTTCACCGTTTAGGAACATCACGATTGATCCAATGTGCAACACTGATAGGAGTAACATCTAATAGTTAAGGAAAATCCGCTAATCTAGCATTAACAAAGTTCCAAGCGTGTTGTATTATGATAGTTTTGCTGTATAGTCTGTTGTATTTTTGTGTCCTGTTCACAACTTTCTGTCAATCGTGAATTTAGCAATTGTTGACCTTATCCACGTTACTTACATAAATTGTGGAGAAAAATAGTTTCAACTGATTATATTGAAGGTACTAGAGTCATAGAGTGATACAGTGTGGAAACAGGCCCTTTGGCCCAACTTGCTCACGCTGGCCAACATGTCCCAGCTACACAAATCCCACCGGTTGGTGTTTGGCCTATATCCTCCAAACCTTTCCTGTCCATGTACTTGTCTAACTTTTTTAAAATGTGAGGGCACCTTTTTAAAATGTTAAATTACCACCAAGGGCACCCCATGATTGACAGCCCCAGCACCAGTCTGTTTCTTTTCATCTTTTTTTGTTATTTTTTGTGTGTTTGAAAAGTTTGTGTAAATGTTCTCCGGTTTGTTTTATGTGAGGGTTGGGGGATACTTTTTTCAATCTTTTACCGTGCCGGAAATGCGACTGTTTTCCGGATCGTATCTCCGATCGCTCTGTGGCCCAACATCCTGGAGCTGGAGGCCTCGCTCGGACTGACTTTGAGTCCCACCGCGGGGCGTGGACTTAACATCGTAAGCGATCCCTTGCCTGGGATCACTCCGACCCACGGCCTGTGGACTTTACCATCGAGAGCTCACAGTCTCGGGTAGACACCGAGATGTCGGGAGCTCCAACGATGCAGAAGGTTTGACCAGCCCCAACACGGAGAGCTGACGTCCCCCTCCCCCCTGGTTGCGGGAGCTTGATTAACCCGAGGCGTAGTGTCCAAAGTGCGCAGGCTACGGGAGTCAAGACCGTCCTGTCAACAGAAGACTTGAGGTAAGACAAAGAAGGGAAGAGATTGAACTTTTTTTCACCTTCCATCACAATGAGAAATGTGGAGGAGCCACTGTGATGTATATCTATGTTAAAATGTATTTTGTGTGTTCCTTTGCTTTTATTTGTATGATTGACTTGGCAAATTAAATTCCTCGTATGTTGCAAACATATTTGGCTAATAAAGCATTATAGTATTATATTGTATTGGGTAGTCCCTGCCTCAACTACCTCCTCTGGCAACTTGCTCCATACACCCATGGAATACGTTCCATGATATTACATGATATTCATGACTTGTTTTGTTGATTGAATGGCCCTGGGGTTTGTGGAGATGGGTCACATGCTCTTGAGTACCAGGCCACAGTATTCATACAAAGGACCTAATTGAGTTTATGATTAAGTAAACCCCACCCATGCAGGTGCCTTAGCTTTGTTTTCTGAAGAGTTGAAAATGGAATTAAACATAGTTCAGTTTACAGATACAGCACGGAAACAGGCCCTTCAGCTCACCAGCGATCCCCGCACACTTGCGTTCTCTAACACACAAGGGACAATTTTTACAATTTTATCAAGCCAATTAGGTTACAAATCTCTTCATCTTTGGGGTGCGGGAGGAAACCGAAGCTCCCGGAAAAAACCCATGCAGGTCACGGGGAGACCGTACAAACTCCGTACGTTGGTTAGATCCGAGAAAAAATTGAGAAATAGATGTTCTGCTCCATCAAAGGAAAAGTGAAATGCAGAATGTTTTGCAGCAAGCCTTTTTGGACTGCAAATGCAAAATTAATAGTATGTGAACTTTCTGCTGATAAGTTATTTCATGTTTGTTATAAAAAGATGCACATAAATGTTTAACTGTGGATTGTGCACGTATTCCACGTATATATAAAAAGACATTGTGATGCTTTTAGCAGGTTTGTTGAAAGTTCCATTATACTTGTATGTTACAGCCACTGAGTTAAGACCAAGATACTATATTCTGAAGTCATGCAACTAATTTGTGTATTGATGCAAGGTGATTGCTTACTACGTAAAACAACAAAAAAGATCTAACAACTGATGATAGTCTTCAGACACAAAAACTCAGAACTCATTGACTTGGGCTGTTTTTATTTCCTTTCCAAACAAATGAAAATCAACTTATTTTCATGGTTTGAAAATGTTAACATCAGTGGATATTTTCGCTGTTTAGGTCATATTAAGGACATTTTCCTACTTGAAATTTTAAAAACATATTTATGTCAAAAAAAATGTTCTCATCAAAGTTAAGAATGTGTCCATTGCAGCAACATTGCTATTTTATTTAACGAGCTTCTAACATTTCTTGGTTTGCCAGATCCTGAATTTCACCTACCAATGTATTTCTCACCAATCCCATTACGGATATTAGCACAGAAATGTCCTACCTAGTTCATGCCAATGAAAAGAGACATGAAGGACTGCAAATTTTGAAATCTGGAGCATAAAAAGCTGCTGGCGGAACTCAGTGGGTCAAGCAGCATCTGTGGAGGCAAATGGATTGTCAACATTTTGGGTGGAGATGTTGCATCAGGACTTTCTCAGTCCTGATGTTTCAACTTGAAACATTGACCATCCTGTGAACTCCACATAAGTGTTCCACATAGTTTTGTGCTCATTCCCTAACACCTATGTCTGTGTATCCAAGTGTTGCACTAACTCGTTCTTTAAATGTTATCAACTAGATCAACAATGATGATGAAATTGATAACAGGAAAGACATGGGAAACCTTGTGTTGAGTTGTCAGAGCAGCAACCTAGCCATTAATGTCAGTAAGATAAAGAGTTGGTTGTAGTAGCCGTTTAGCTTAACTCAGTATGTTATATCTATTACTAGTTACCGTTAAACTTTATCTGGCTGTAATTATGTGGGTTGGATTTATACATAGTCTGAGGCGTGTTTGCGGCTGGGGATTCTCGCGCAGACTCTCTAGTAGTTACTTACTTTGAAGAAGCATGGGGGATAAGTCACAGCTTTCGACCATGCACGAGTATGACCACGAGTAAGATAAAAATGTACCTACTCAAGAAGTTTGGATGAATATCTTACTCTTTTTTTTCTATCACAATAAATAAACTATAAATCAAGAGACTGTGTTTGGAAGTCGACGGCATTGAATGTTTTATGGAGAGCTCGTGAGTGCGATCGATTATCTCCTGACCTCGTCTTCAATCATAGTGACTAAAGGAAAGATTCCTTGAAACAATATAAAAATCTGTCACTGTATTGGTTGATGACTTAAGGAAAATGGGCGTGGTAGAGTTTAAACACAACCCTGTCCTCATCAATGGAGCTGCCATAGAGGTGGTCGAAAGCATAGGTTTCTCGTCATTAGTTTCCTCTCACACTCAAGGCACATAGGTTTGTAGGCTAATTGGCTTGGTAAAATTGTGCATTATCCCTAGTGTGGATAGTGTACGGAATAATTGCTGGTCGGTGCGGTCTCATTTGGCTGAAGGGCCTGTTTCTGCGCTGTCTCTCTAAACTAAAAGTTATTAATTTGCTTTTGGTCATTGTTAACTTTGAAATATGTCAACATATAAATTGGAAGGGTAAGTGATTTTGACCAACATGGATAGTATAAAGCTCTCTTTATACTATATCAAATTAATACAAGATTCATATTTGTATGATTAAATGTTTGTTCCATTATATTCCTGTAGAGTAGACAATGATTTCAATGCATGGTGCCATAGAAAACACAAATGGGTCTTGACTCTGAGATGAGGGAAAAGGAATTTGATGAATTGAAACAAATTGGTATGAGAGTCTATAAACAAAATGAAAAGGCCAGTGTTCCAGAATTACATTTCATCTTTGTGTGCAGACATGACTTCCTTGGCAAGACCAGCGTGTATTCCTTGTCCGTGATTGCCCTTGGGAGGACTGGCATGGTACACTTCGTCTATTTCGCAGGAATAGCCACCTTGAAATCAAACATAGAGTTTATAGAGGGCAGCAATTTCATTCCCCGAAGAGCATTAGTAAATCTTTATGTATGTAAAGAGTTGTACTGGCCCAAAAGAGTGGTTGAGTGTATTAATCATTGAGATGCACAGTGCATCCTGTGACAATTGATTGTACATTAAGATGATCCTTTTCCTTTTTGAATCTTGAAACAGGAACTTTAATCTTCTGCTTGACAAGATGTAATAAGCTCCTCCGACTTGTTCTTCCATTTGGTTTGAAACCTTGACATTCTCAAACACCATTTTTGGTAATTTCAATGTATGTTGAACAATTAAATGATTTATTCTGTTGTGATGGACATCTCTAATTATAAGAGCACCCCCTTCTCCAGCCTACAGCTATTAGTTCTCCAAGTTCAAGAGGCACAGGGTGTGGTGGGATCAGAAATCCTTACTTGATCAAAGACATTTAATTTTCATTACCCATTCAATGAAGATGAAAGGTTGTTGTATTTGATGCCACTTAGAGTGTTAGGAGTGAACTAATTGGTGTCACTCTCCCAGTTGCCTGGGGGTGTTGGCAATCAAGCCACTTGGATGGTTTTCTTTGAGCAACTGAATCTCTGTTTCAGAGCTTGAAAGGTAACAAAATTAAACTGTTAAGTGATTTTAAATGAACTATATAATTGGTTCATTGTGAATCCACATTAAATATCTGAACAAGCCTAAGCAAGTAAACGTGATAAATGCGTTGGCAGACTACATAACTGATCAAATGTTTGAGTGCGCTTGAAAAAGATAACAGAGCCTAGTCACACAGCACAGAATAGGCTCTTTACCCAACTTGTCCATGCTGACCAAGATATACCATCTCCGCTACCTGCAGTCCCATTTGGCTCATATCACCTGAACAGATAAAGGGAGTGCAATGGAAGTTTTATCACATCGATTACTGGGATGGGGCTGTTCTTTGATGAAAGCCTGCTTAGCTTGTGTCTCTCTTTCGTTTTCGAAGAATAAGAAATCTAATTGAAACATACTAAATTCCAATGGGGTAGAACTAATATGGTAGCTCTGGGGATAATGCTTCACCTGGCTGGACAGCTTTGAAGCAGGGGTCAGACTAGGTGTTGGTGATTTAAGGCAGATAAGAAATTTCCCTCTCCAGAATCTTTGGTATTTTTAATCAAGGGGTTCGGTCACTAAGTATATTCAAGAAAGAAATCTATTGATTTGACATTAAGACATATGGTATACTTGCCTTCTTCATTGGTCCTGTTATTATTGTCATGTTATTATTGTACATAGCGTTTGTTAGGCCACACTTGCATACAAATGCATACTCTTCTGGTTGCTGAAGATGACTGTGGATGATGGTATTGGGCAAGTAATTATTAATTATTGGAATATTAAGTGCCAATGTCCTTGCCATTCGACAGAAATGTGTTTTTTTTTTAAAATATACATATTAAGATTCATTTATATAAACATTTTTTCACTATTTTAACAGCTATAAAATGTCAATGGTTTATTATCACATGAACAGATGTACAGTGAAATTCTTTATCTACATTCATTTCAGTAAAATAGCGCTATGCCCAAGCACAATTCCCGATTAGTACAAAGTATGTCGAAATAGTTCATTGAAAAGGCATGCATGTCACTGGGTTTTAGCGCCTTTTTCAAAGTCCAGTCTGGTCCGCACGTTAGCTCTTATGGAGTGTCGCCTGATCCAGTTGAGCCGATGGCTGCTGCAGGGTCTTCAGCCGTCGCCTTCGTCCAGATCGCTCAGCGAACCATTGTCCGCCTCACCTGGCCACCTTCGGCCTTCATGCCAGGGGAGCTCCTCCCGCAGCAGACTTTGATGGCACAGAAGGCAAGACCCCGGTTCACCCTCTTACTGGCCCTTGATCTTGCATCCACAGTCGCCAGCTCCCTTTATCTCCTCTCCGGTTCTTTGGAGATGAGCAGGGGCCAGGCCCCTTGGTATGTCCTTCTGGCCATGCAGCCCACCGGTCCGTCCTTCTGCCTGCGTGGCCCGCCCAGGTGGTTCTGGGCCAAAGGACAAATTGTTGTAATTTGTACTTTCAACTTCTGAATATTAGAATATTGTATGGAAGAGTTATTAAAATGTTTTTATATTTGCTGTAGTGATAGTAATATCATTAGTTAACTTAGTCAATTATAATATCTGATGCCATCGCTAAGCACTAGATACCGTGACTAGTCAATCGTGATTGCAGAGTGGTTGGTATTTTTGTGTAATGCCAATTTCACCTGTTTGAATTTGTAACTATTACCCATTTCTAAATTGCCTGAGCACTACTTTGACCCACTGAAGCCATCCTGATGCCTATTTTGGTTTTGTAATTTCATAACCTAGGAAGTTGCAGAGGTTCTGTATCTGAGGCATGTAACAGATAAGATTGCATTGATCTTGCATACAGAAATGGTGTTTGATAGTAGGTATTGATTCCAGCGCAATTTTTTTTGTCAGTTCAGGTTTAAACAGTATATGTTGCACCGCAGCATTTTTGAGTGAATTGTAAAGCATAGTTTTGTTAAGGTCAGTGCAGAAATTTAGTGCAATATGTGTACGCAAACATAAATGTAGGCATTACATAGTTTTTCGTATTTACAGCTAAATTATAAGCAATAGCATTTTTATGCTGGTAGCATTGGCAAAGTGAGTGTATGTCTATGAAATGGACTCTCGTGGTGGTAGGTTCTATGTTACCAAATGGTGCAATGTGTGTCATCACCGAGAACAAAAATATTTTGAACATTTAACGTACTCGGTCTTCCTGACTGACTGAGTTACCTTGCAACGTAATATCAAGAATGTACTTGGAGTGTATTATAAAATATTTGTATTTCGCACGCCACAGTGGTTTCGCAAGGCTGCAGCCTCGTAAGACATTTGATGTTCTTTGGGGCCCTAATAACTCCAAGTTAAAAGAACTTAATTTCCAACGGCTTTGTTCTCTTTATCTGTACTTCCCATGTTTCTCTTATTAGATTTTCTTTCTTCTAATTCTACCTCCGGTATTTATTTTTCTATAAATGTTCATGTATCAATTAAGTAGCCTTTTAATTGCCATGGAGATAAATATTTACTCTTCGGAAGCCAAATATGAACAGTGGATGAGATTTTGTCAATCTCGTGCTGTACATAATGCATTACCTTTAGATAGAAGATGAGGAGGAATTTCTTAGTCAGAGGGTGGTGAATCTGTGGAATTCATTGTCACAGACTGCTGCCACACATTGGGTATTTGTAAGGTGGAGATTGGCAGGTTCTTGATTAGTAAGGGTGCCAAGGGTTATGGGGCGAAACAGGAGAATGGGGTTGAGAGGGAAAGATAGATCCGCCATGATTGAATGGCTGATTGGACTCGATAGGCCGAAAGGCCTAATTCTGCTTTTGGCTTGGCAACTAATTTAGGATTTTTATAATGTCGACAAATGTTTCTCGCTTAGTTATGCATAGATGCAATCTGTGCACATTCATACTTTATGCTAATAACAACCCCCTCTGGCCTCCAAAGCATGAACCAAAAATTATGGTTTTGCTGTTCAATTTTTACTTTCCCGTGCAATTTAATGCTATAGCTTCCACAGTGATGACCCCATCTCCAGTCTCCAGTGACCCCCTCCTCTTGGACTCCCAATAAAATTTGCCTCCACCTTCATGCCTTTTTAGGACATAAGTGAAAGGAGCAGAATGCTTTATAGCCTTTCTGATGAGCGCACGCAGATCTCCATACTCCATCGACTAGACCGGCGCTTGAACTCCGTGTATACCCTTTTAGACCCCTTTTCATCAATAAAAATCTGTGATTTCCCCCCCCCCCCTGCTGTACTAGAAACCTATTGTCAAGTTGCTCTTTAAAAGTAACTGTCTCCCTTAATATCCCCTAAAAAGTAGGAACTTTTGGATATGCCAGATCTACAGAAGTTGAAGTACAATGATGTGCGAAAAGTTTAAAATGTTTTTATATCTTAAGCATATCATTTATATCAACTGATCAGTTGCATGTCTAGATTGGTGTGTCACAAGAAATCCTGCATTCAAGTGACAGTTCATTGGATTTTAAGGTGATTTAGATTCAGATGAGCAAGCAAGCAAGTTACCTACAGATAATTTATTTAACAGGAATCGTGCCTTAGCACACTAGGGCCGAGCAGTTTTTTAAAAAGATGAATACCGTATTTCCCGGCAATGAAAACGCACCTGCGTCAAAGACGCGCCCCCCAATTTAAGTTGCTAAATTTTGAAAAATGGATGGCGGGACAGGATCAAGGGTTTTGTTTAGTCCAGGGGTCAGCAACATCGCCTGCGTGCCCCAGGACTGGCTGCAGTTCCCAGATCCCTCGCGTCACCGGGACTGGCTTCAGTTCCCAGATCCCGCGCGTCCCTGAGACTATCTGCAGGTCCCAAGTCACCTCGCTTGCCCCAGGTCTGGCTGTTGCGCGGCAACCACCACCTCCACCGGTTGCTAAAGGACACCGTGGCTGGCTGGTGGGCGGGCTGGCAGAAGGCGCTGAGCTGGCGGCCGGTTCCGCTGGTGGGAAAGCCAATTTCAACAGCCCAGGCCATGCTGACCCAGGCCAGACTCCCCACACGCTGTGAAAGGAACTCTTCCACCCCACCCCACCCCCACGGGCGCTGTCCTTTTACAGCCACTTCCCATCAGCTGTCAGTAATGAGAGATGGACTTGGATAGCTGAGTTTATCTTTCTTGGCTAACATCCTAACCGTCGGCCTCCAAGACGCAGGTACATTTTCGTGTCTTATTTTTGAGTAAAAATAAAGGCAAAGACAAAGAATCTTTATTGTCACTTACACCAATTGGTGCAGTGAAATTTGAGTTACCATGGAGCACACAAATAAGATAAAAACAACACTAAAAATTTAACATAAAGCATAAAACACCCCCCCACCCCCCCCCCCCCCCCCCCCCCCCCCCCCCCCACAACGGAATCAACGTTTCCCCCTGAGGGAAAGCAACAAAGTTCAGTCATCTTCTTCTTCTTGTTGTTCACCCGTGGCCGGTGCCTATTGTGGCCTCCGCAGTCGCCGCAACGGCGGCCCAATGTTTCAGGCGCTATTGCCGGGATGGTCGGAATGGAAGACCACTTTCAGTGGCTTGGAGTATCCGAATCGGCCGCTTCCTACTGGAGACCGAGGCTTCCAAAGTCCATAGGCCGAGCTGGGTGGAGCTCCAACACTAGCGATCCTCAGCGAAAGATCCCAGGCCTCTGCGATGTTAAAGTCAGCGCCGCCACAGCTGGAATCTCCACAGACCTCTGCTCCACGGTGTTAAAGTCGGCAGACCCAACACTCCGGAGCTCCAACACGGCGATCCTGGTAAGGCAACGCCCACTTCGCGATGGAATCCGGTGCTGCGCCGCTGCTGAAGCTCTGGCCAGTCACTGGCAGGAAATGCCGTGCCAATCCAGATGGTAGAGCGCGAGACGGAGGCGAAGATGCAGCTCGGAGAAAAGACGCATCCTCGACCAGGTAGTGACTGAGAAGACTCTCAGTTTTTCCCCCTTTCGCCCACCCCCACATAAAAATATACTAAAAGGACAGGACAGGACAGACAGCTGCTGGCGAGGCTGCCACACTCGATGGCGCCACCACTTGGAGGCGTCTTCATGGCCGAGAAATACGTTAGTTATTTACTTGTTGAAGTAACAATGTTTAATACAGAACATCATTACAAATTGTTAAATATTCTAGATGTTAGTAATAAATGTAACGAGGGTGAATATGTGAAACTACCATTCTTCACCCGATAGAATTGTGTACGAGTCGTGCATTATTAAAATAAAATGACATATGCACCACTAAGGTCATACTACCTACTTTTGCTGGTACTATCATGTCTGGTTTGCATAGAATAACTTATGTATTGTACATTTATTGTGTCTAATGTGCCTGTAAAGCTGCAACAAGTAAGAATTTCATTGTTCCAGTGTATATAACAAATACTTTTGATATGATTGTTACTCGGAATTGATATTAGTAATTTTTTTTTCTCGTCCCCTTTAGGTGCTTACATGACATCCTACTTAAAATATAACTCTGAGGATCTTGAACAGGAATTAGATCGTGTAAGAAGCAAGAAATCAAAGCTTGGTATATTTTGCATTTATTTTACTCATCAAAGAACAGTAGAGATGAAGGAGGGAAACTAAAAACTAAAAATCTGTCACATAATACGGAGCCCAGTGGTGCAGCTGGGATTGCTGCTGCCTCACAGCACCAGAGACCTGGTTCGATCTTGGCATCAGATGCTGTCTGTGTGGAGTTTGTGGGTTCTCCCTGTGACTGTGGGAAACCTTGCGTTTCCTCCAGGTGCTCTGGGTTTTCCCCCACATCCTAAAGATGTGCAGGTTTGTAGTTTAATTGGCCCTCTAACTTACCCCTAGTGTTTTGGGAATGGGAGTGGATGTGAAAGTGAGATAACAGAACTAGTATGAACGGGTGATCGATGTTCAGTGTAGACTTGGTGGGCTGAAGGGCCTGTTTCGAAGCTGTATCTCTAAACAAAAGCTGGGTCTGGAATGGTGAGATATTATAGTCTGACAGCATGGAAAGAGGCCCTCTGTCCCACAGAATCAGTACTGACCAGCAAGCATCCAATTGCATGATTCCCTCCATTTTCCCATGAGGCCACCCAACCACACATTCTATTTTTTAGTTTAAGGATACAGCATGGAAACAGGCCCTTCGGCCCAACGGGTCCGCACCGACCAGCGCTCCCCGCACATTAACGCTACCCTACACGCACTAGGGACAATTTACGCATACACCAAGCCAATTAACCTACAAACCTGAATGTCTTTGGAGTGTGGGAGGAAACCGAAGATCTCGGAGAAAACTCATGCGGGGAGAACATACAAACTCCATACAGACAGCACCCGTAGTCGGGATCGAACCCAGGTCTCCGGTGCTGCATTCGCTGTAAAGCAGCAACTCTACCGCTGTGCTATCGTGCCACCCTAATTCTACTGCTCGCCTAAATACCAGGGGCAATTTAAGGTGGCTCGTTAATAGATCAACCCTTGCATCTTGTGCACATGGGAGGAAATAGACATGGTCATGAAGAATATGCAAATTCCACACCAGTCAACCCTGAAAGTCAAGCTTGAGCCAGGGTTGCTGAAGCTGTGAGATAGCAGCTCCAGTTGTGCCAGTGTGTTGGCCCTTCAATGGTGATTGGCTTTGTATTTCACTTGCCGTTGGCTGTTTGAATGGTTCATGCCAATGTTCCCCTTAAATTTTGAGTCATCATCACACAGCACAGCCACACGCCCTTCAGCCCAGCGTGTTGATCCTGCCATGAAGTACCTATCCCATTCCAAGCATTTTGATTGTAGCCTACTGTTCTGTGCATGTTCAAGTGCTCATTCAGATGCTTAATCATTTGGGAAGTTCCTGCTTCCACCTCCACCTTTGTCCTCTGGGTTAGAAAATTCATTTACCACTAAACCTTTTACCACTCAGCTTAAACTTATGCCTTGTTTGCTCACTGGCAGATATTTTATCAGCCATTTCTTATGTGAATTAAATTGGCAAATTATACTATTGTGTGATTTTGAGGGAGGAAGTTGAGGTGAATCTAACACTTCCACTTGAGGTGAATCTTCCACTTAGCTCAGAAAAGGATTTTGTACAAGTTGTCATGCTGGTGAGAATGGGGACAGTCAATTTCTTTCATCTGTCAATGTCATCATCTACTGCCACTCAATTGAAGGTATATTTCCAGGCCATGGATATGAAGTTATGGTTGTGTGATTACTTAAATTTTGGCTGTAGCACAAATGTGCATCTTATTGCCTCATTAAAGCCTTTGGCCACAGGATTCCACCCGAGTCGTAAAAAACTTTCCTTAATGCCTTTGAAAAATACTGGTATCTTGTGTCCCTTGTTAACAGCCTTTTTCAACTTGTTCTGTTATGCAGGTATCTGCAAATTGTCTCTTCATCTCTGTTAAATCTGCGCTTGATTAATAATAAAAACCTATCACTTCACAGTTCTGTTTCATATTTCTTCTGCTTCCTGTTACTTATTTCATCAGTTTCTCTTTCTGGAACCTGCTAGTACCAGCCTTAGTTTAGTGTCAGCTATGGACTTCTAAATTCTGCCCCAAATGCCCAAGTCCAGGCCATTATTGAGTGTCTAATGGTCCATGGGGAACATAGGAGGTGCTGCATTACATTTGTATTGTTATCTAACTTTCTACCTGTTTCCTCATAAGAGCGTCGCAAGAAAGCTTCTGCATGGGAAAGGAATTTGGTTTATCCTGTTGTCATGCTGATACTATTGGCTGGAACGGTAAGCTGTTTTGTTCACTATTCTTAGTGGAAATTTTCATTTATTCTGTTATTTTCTTAAGTAAATGAAAATCAAAAATCAAAATCATTTTTTTCTCCCCCAAGAGTCTTCAATTTGAAACATTGTATCGGTGTTGCTGTCTACTGTGTGTTTCCAGCATTTTCTTTTTATGTCATACTGTTTAATATAAGGGGTACTTGATAAATTAGTAGGTTTTGTACAGTAGCGCAGCACCAGAATTGAATTGCCGTTATATTCCCATCTCCTACTAATCAAGTATTTATGTAAGATGATAGAGAAGTGGTTGGCAGACAGGAAACAGAGTAGGGATTAACAGGTCCCTTTCAGAATGGCAGGCAGTGACTAGTGGGGTACCGCAAGGCTCGGTGCTGGGACCGCAGCTATTTACAATATACATGAATGATTTTGATGAAGCGATTCAAAGTAACATTAGCAAATTTGCAGATGACACAAAGCTGGGTGGCAGTGTGAACTGTGAGGAGGATGCTATGAGAATGCAGGGTGACTTGGACAGGTTGGGGGAGTGGGCAGATGCGTGGCAGATGAAGTTTAATGCGGATAAATGTGAGGTTATCCACTTTGGTAGCAAAAACAGGAAGGCAGATTACTATCTAAATGGCGTACAACGGGATCTGGGGGTCCTTATACATCAGTCTATGAAAGTAAGCATGCGGGTACAGCAGGCAGTGAAGAAAGCGAATGACATGTTGGCCTTTATAATGAGGAATCGAATATAGGAGCAAAGAGGTACTTCTGCAGTTGTGCAGAGCCCTAGTGAGACCACACCTGGAGTATTGTTTGCAGTTTTGGTCCCCTAATTGGAGGAAGGACATTCTTGCTATTGAGGGAGTGCAGCGTAGGTTTACAAGGTTAATTCCCGGGATGGCGGGACTGTCATATGCTGAGAGAATGGAGCAGCTGGGCTTGTACACTTTGGAGTTTAGAAGCATGAGAGGGGATCTCATTGAAACATATAAGATTGTTAAGGGCTTGGACACGCTAGAGGCAGGAAATATGTTCCCGATGTTGGGGGAGTCCAGAACCAGGGGCCACAGTTTAAGAATACGGGTAAGCCATTTAGAATGGAGACGAGGAAACACTTTTTCTCACAGAGAGTTGTGAGTCTGTGGAATTCTCTGCCTCAGTGGGCAGTGGAGGCAGGTTCTCTGGATGCTTTCAAGAGAGAGCTAGATAGGGCTCTTAAAAATAGCGGTCAGGGGATGTGGAGAGAAGGCAGGAACCGGGTAGTGATTGGGGATGATCAGCCATGATCATATTGAATGGCGGGGCTGGCTCGAATGGCCGAATGGCCTACTCCTGCACCTATTGTCTATTGTATTTCCTCTTTGAAATTTCATCAGTTCATTGGATTGAAAATGCTAATAATGTTCATCACATGAAGATTTCTTAAAAGCAGAAAATACAGTGAACATGAAGAGGGGGGATGGGCTGCATTTGTGTAAAGAGAAACTGCCGTCACCAAAACACTTGATATTTTTATTTCAGATTTCTAACAGCTGCATTTTTTGCATTTCAACTTCCTCTAATATGATCTTTGGCTAGTTGACCACTTAACTGGAAACAGATCCTTTTCAGTATGAAAAAGGGTTCTGACCCGAAACGTCATCTATCCTTTACCTCCAGAGATGCTGCCTGACCCGCCGTATTATCTCAACACTTTGTGTCTATCTTTTCTCCAATTTTTCTTTCCCTGCTTTGTTTTAAATGCTTCAGCTGTTAGATATTGCTATTAAATCTCTTTTCAGCCTCATCCCTAAGATAAACTCCAGCTTCAGTGTTTCCAGATAGCTCTAATCTCTTATCCCTGAAACCATTTTTTGTAAATCTCTTATGTATACTCTCAAAGCAGTCTGAACATTCTTCCTATATAGAATGCCCTGAATTGAATGTACACTTTAGCTGGTCAGATTATTGCTGTGTACAAGTGTAACATAACCTCCTGTCTTGTGTACTCCATGATCTCTAAAGCTCAAGGTCCCATTTAGCTTGTTAACAGGTTTGTTAACTTATTCGTTCACTGTCATAAGGTTGGAAATAACCACATTGCCAACTCTAAATCTCATCTACTCCATAAGAATTTTTACTTGGAATAAAGTAAACTGTCCATATGGTGCATTATTTTACGCAGATTGAGTGACTTTCTAGCTTTAAAGAGTGCTGTTTTAGTGGAAGATTAGACAAGGTTTGCAAGGAATTAATGGCAAGTTGGAAGAGAAATTACGACTGAAGTTCCTATTGTGGAGTGACTAAACTGCAGTGATGGTAACTTTTTCAATTTGCCTGATTGTCTCATCCAGTGCAGTTCAGCAGGAGCAACCAGAGAGACCAGTAGCATACACATGTCATTTTTGATGGTATAATTTTTAAAACAATCATTGTTGCATCTTCCTTTATTGCTGATTGTATTCAGTGAGTAGCTAAACTTTTGCTTCATGGGCCTGTCACACTTGGTGATTTTTTTTTTTAGGCAACCGCTGGCGACTGTCCTAGTCATAGCAGGTCACCAAAAAAACGGCGACAACCTACATCATTCTGGCGACAGCATCTACGTCAAGCTACGCTCATTGGCGTCAAACCCCCTGTTGCTGAAAAGTTTTCAACATGTTGAAAATTTTGCGGCAATCAGAAAGACGCTATGACTTTTTGCGCGACTGAGGAGACTACTCCCGGCGACCACCGTCGAACATGTGGCAATAAACTAGTCGCCTGTAGTTGAATAAAAAAGCGCCAAAGTGGGACAAGCCCATCAAGATCAATTAATCTTCACTGAGTTATGTGACCCGGGATGGATCACTCAAAGGACGACTGGGGGGTCAGAATTTTGAACGCGGGGATGCTTATTTGCATCAAGATAATGTGTATATCAAGATAACTCTGCAAATTGTAATCTCTTTTTACACTAATTGCCTATTCATTCTGCAAATTTAGTTAAGGCGACTCTGTGTACTATTGCCAAGTTTAGTCTTGTGAAAATTTAAAGTCTCATAATTACTGAAATCAATTTTGCCAATCTTTATCTTTCAGACCTTCTCTGTCCTTCTGGTTGCTTTCAATATCCTTGCTCTGTTGGTTGATGAAACGGCAATGCCAAAAGGATCGCAGGTAATGGATTGCTTTTAAAGATTGTTTTATAGATATCTTTGCATTGGAATGCTATATTGATCACTCTTCATCTCTTAACTACAGTTTTTGTTTTGTTTTCACTGTTATAGTCTTGTATTATCCTCTCTGTTTCACCTTCCCACTGGATTATTTTTGAAAATAAATATAAGTCAACAAATATTAACAATATATAATTCAACTTTCAATACTCGGGTTGTTTTTTTTACAAAGTATGTTTATTACAACTGCACTCTTATCTATTCAGTTTCATATATTCAAGCTTGTAGGATTGTAAACAGTAACTTATGTCAGCCAGCAGGGAGACCTCTCAATGCACTGAAACAAAATGTGTGCAGAAGCTCCCTCTGCTGAGCTTAGAAGCTAGTTTGTGATGCTAATAATTTGGGCTAAAATTTAATTTTAAACAATTGATGGATTTGAACGTACAACTCCTTGGCAAATTTGCTACGTTTTGGAATTGTGTTTGTACCTATTTCAAGTGGTGCCTAGAAGGCCAGTCCCACTTGCCGATTTGTTTTGGTGACTGCCGGCATCATTGACTGACGTATCAGGTCACCAAAATATTTGCAGCGGTGACGCCAGGGTGATGACATATGACGCGCAGTGTTTTTTCAAGTGTTGTAACATTTTTGCTGCCGCTGGATTTTGAAATGGTAAAAATCTTTTGGCGACACTGATGACACCAGCAGTTGCTGAAAAAATCGGCAAGCGGGGCAGGCTCTTAGGTACATCTGCTGTATCAGGATAAATGGGAAATATACTACCGGTATATATTATTAATGTCTTTTCAACTGCTTTTTTTATATTATAATAAACTTTTTGAATGTCCTAAAGAGCTTTTAAAGCCAGCAAAGTACTTTTGAAAAGCAGCCATTGTTGTAAGAAATCTAAAATGTATGAACTTGGTGAAAATAAACAGCCTCTTAATGAATTAAAGTGATTACTTTGGACTCCATCTTATCTCAAACATTTCTTCTATTCTCTCCACTGCCTTTGCTGAAATATATCTGGATTTCATGAGCCCCCCATC
This sequence comes from Leucoraja erinaceus, assembly GCF_028641065.1. NCBI lineage: Eukaryota > Metazoa > Chordata > Chondrichthyes > Rajiformes > Rajidae > Leucoraja > Leucoraja erinaceus. The sequence continues at coordinate 117,460,200 of NC_073378.1, read as the reverse complement.
TCCACATGCTGGCATTGAAACGCCCAACTCCAGTACCAAGTCTGTTGAGGTTCACCCATGCTCCTCTGGGGATGTCAGGGAGTTGAAAGTAAATTAATCCGAGTATTCCATTTATAAGATTTCAAAATGGACAAATGCCATATTGACCAGTTAGAGAAAATTGAGCATGGTATATCTCTCTGTCCATTATAAATCTTATTAAAACTTATTTCAAGAAATACTTGTCATTGTTTACCTCTTAAAATAAATTTAATTTGAAAGCAGATAGAGCTTTCAACCTGTTTTCTGTGTGACTGTGCAGATTTTCTTTGGTTTCTCACTGCATCCCAAACAAATGTGGGTAGATGGGTTAATTGGACTGTAAATTATCTTGTGTGTGCATGCACTGCATGTGTGTGAATGGTAAGGTGAATGGAGAATATGGGGAGGTAAGTTGAAGGGAATGTAAGGAGAATAAAATGGTTTGGCTAGGGTTAATTTAAGTGGGTGCCTGATGATCAGTTTAGCCTTGGCGCTGAAGGGCTTGTTCCTGTGCTCTATGACTCTAACTTTATAAATGCAACTGTATCCATGTTAGAGTAGACAAAAATGGTGGAGAAACTCAGTGGGTGAGGCAGCATCTATGGAGCGAAGGAATAGGCGACGTTTTGGGTCGAGACCCTTCTTGAGACTGATGTCGTGGGGGGGGGGGGGGGGGGGGGGGGGAGAAGGAAGAGGCGAAGATAGTAGGCTGTGTGAGAGCTGGGAAGGGAAGGGAGAAAGCAAGGACTACCTGAAATTGGAGGTCAATGTTCATATCACTGGGGTGTAAACTACCCAAGCAAAACAGAGGTGCTGCTCCTCCAATTTGCGGTGGGACTCACTCTGGCCATGGAGGAGGCCCACCTGGAACGGCCTCTTGGGTCCTTGGATGGAGTCGAGGGGAGAGGTAAAACGACAAATGTAGCATTTCCTGTGGTTGCAAGGGAAAGTACCAAGGGAGGGGGTGGTTTGGGTGGGAAGGGACGAATTGACCAAGGAGTTACGGAGGGAAGGGTCTCTGCAGAAAGCAGAAAGGGGAAGAGATGGGAAGATGTGGCCATTGGTGGGATCCCGTTGGAGGTGGCGAAAATGTCAGAGGATTATGTGTTGTATGCGATGGCTGGTAGGTCCTTGTTACGAGTGGGAGGATGGGGAGAGCGAGCGGAGCTACGGGATATAGAGGAGTCCCGGGTGAGAGCCTCATCTATAGTCGAATAGTGGAACCCCCGTTCCCTAAAGAATGATTTTAGAATACACATGATTCCTTTCAGGTTAGGAACTGTAGTGAAATTTAATCACCAGTATAAACTTAAACTCTTTTCAAATGTTGTCATACCAATAGATTTGTGATCTAACTGTTTATTGAAATTTAATGTTTTGACTATTGTCAGCAACAGGGTATTTTTGTTCTAAAACATCATTTACATCCCTCCATAGACACAAAATGCTGGAGTAACTCAGAGGGTCAGGCAGCATCACTGGAGAGAAGTACTTCTTCAGACCTGTAGGGACTCAACCCAAACCATCACCTTTTCCTGCTCTCCAGAGATGCTGACTGCCCCGCTGAGTTACTCCAGCATTTTGTCTAACTTTGATGTAAACCAGAATCTTCCTTTAAATCCATCCTTTATGAATTGAAATGTCACATCACAGTGTGAATATTGTTCTGATCTGTTTTGAAAGGAAAACTTTGCATGAAATTAGGTTCCACCTGCTTGCGTTTGTCCTATATCCCTCCAAACCTTTTCTATCCATGTACCTGTCGAAATGGCTTTTTAGTGTTATAGTTTTTATTGATGCAATATCTGCTTCAACTACCTCCTCTAGCAGCACATTCCATAAAGCCACCACCCTCTGGTTTCCATTAAATCTTTCCCCTCTTACCTTAAAGCTATGTCCTCGGGTTCTTGGTTCCCATACTCTGGGTAAATGACTGTGCATTCACCCTGCTTATTTCCCTCATTAATGTATACACTTCTATAACGCCCTTCAGCCTATTGAGCACCAAGAAATAAAGTCCTAGCTTGCTCAATCGCTCTCTGTAGCTCAGGCCTGAAATCCTGGCAAATCCTCATAAATCTTCTCTGCACTCTTAACATTTTAATGAAATCCTTCCTATAGCAAACTGAATACACTACTCCCAAATATTTTGGAGAAAACTTTGATAGGCCATCAATGGGAAAGGAAAACCAAATATTAAATGAGTTAGAAATCCCATTAGAAAATATGGTAGTTGGTGAAGATAATCTTTCAGGATAGAATAAAAAGTAATGTACTGAGAATAATGGGATTGAGGACCTTTGTCTAACAACAAACACTTTGTTCTCGATTCCACCACCTTTCTAGTTTCTGTTCTTGCATATATATTGACGCACTAATGGATACCTTTTAATTAAATTGCTTCCATTTGAACATTTTTTTTCATTCACTCGTTTTGTTTTTAGCTTATTTGATGGTCTGATGTTCATCCAACCAAATACCCAAGTGCCAATCAGTCAGAACTCAAGTTCCCATGCCACAGAAATGTTCAAATGGAGCTAATTGAAATGAACTAATAGTTGGCGTGACCATAAAGCATGTTTAGTTCTAAAAGCTGACATGATCAAAAAAGCCATTTAGTGCAACCAATGGTGGATGAATTTGAATGCATTGATGGGTGTCTCCCTTGTGCTAACAATCCCTGGTATCCAGCTTTGTGCACTCTCAATTGATAGATTTGTGTCTTTTTTATAAACTGAGAGAAATTGTATACACTGGCAAGATAAAAATGGTCTGTGAGAGCTTTTTTTAATGTATGGAAAAAGGAAACTACTAATGAGATCAATCAAAGGTAGGAATACACAATGGAGACTAAGGAAATTGCAGAAGAATTGAACAATTACATTGCATCTGTCCTCTTCGAAAAACACCACACCTGGCACTTACATTAGGGAGTTGAGGTCTAATGAGATTGTGGAACTGAAGGAAATTAGTCTAAAAATAGTAGTTAAGAAATGAACAAGTTGGATTGCTCCCAATCCTGTGATCAACAGCAGTTTGGCAAAATGCGGCTTGAGAGATGATGCATATTCTGGAGGTCATATACATTTTGAAATCTTTCCTGTGGTTTGAAGGGAAGCAAATGCAGCAACACTATTTAAGAAAGCAGAGGAGAGAGACAATGAGGAATATCAACCTGCTAATCTATTGTCACTGGTCAGAAAAATGTTAGAATTTGTAATGGCAGAACTCCTTAAAATATAATAAGATTGAACAGAGTTGATGTGAATTCATAAAAGGAGAATTCTATATGACCTATCTGTTGGATTTTTTTGAGGACGTGACGTGTATTGGATAAGAGGGAACAAGTGAATGTAGCATTATTTGTTTTTTGGAAAGGCTTTAAGGTCTAGAGAATAATGAACAAAACTCTGCCCAAGATTGCTATAAATTGCAGGGCTCTCACTTAACTTTTTTTTTCCCTGTTGCCAGCCGGGCAACTGTGGCAGCTTTTTAGGTTGCCAAATGACAGTTTAGGTGGTCATTTTAGATGGTTTGCATGAAGCGTGCAGTTATGTGCTCGGACGAAGTGCGTAGTTACCAGTCGGAATTATGCTCAATGAAGCATTCACATATTATTTCTTCTTCAAATAAAGTCACAAACTAAACATATTCACCAATCATGACATGATATATCTCACAATGACATGCAGCAAAATTATAAGAGTATCTCAACTCTTTTTACACGTTGCAATGAATGCAATTTCTATTAGTTCTTTCCACTTCCAAACTAAAATGTGGTTGGATTATCTTGTCTTCTCAGCCACCGTTGCCACCCACTCCCCTTAGAAGAAAGATTCTAAGGGGAGTAGGAGACAACCATGGCTGACAAGAGAAGTTAGGGGTAGAATAAAACTAAAAGAAAAGATGTATAACACAGCAAAGAGTAGCCGGAAGACAGAGGATTGGGAAAGTTTCATAGGACGACAGAGGAAACAAAACGGTCAATACGGGCTGAAAAGATGAAGTACGAAGGGAAGCTGGTCAGGAATATAAAGGAGGACAGTAAAAGCTTCTGTAGATATGTTAAGGGAAAAAGAGTAGCAAAGTCAAATGTGGGTCCCTTGAAGGCAGACACGGGTGAAATTATTATGGGCAACAAGGAAATGGCAGAAGAGTTGAATAGGTACTTTGGATCTGTCTTCACTAAGGAAGAAACAAACAATCTCCTAGATGTAATGGAGGACAGAGGATCTAAGGGGGTAGAGGAACTGAAAGAAATTTTCATTAGGCGAGAAATAGTATTGGGTAGGCTAATGGGACTGAAGGATGATAAATCCCCTGGGCCTGATGGTTTGCATCCCAGGATCCTCAGGGAGGTGGTTCTAGAAAGAGTGGACGCATTGGTGATCATTTTTTAATGTTCAATAGATTCAGGATCAGTTCCTGTGGAAAGGAGCGAGAGAGAAAGCGGGGAATTGCAGATCAGTTAGCCTGACTTCGGTGCTGGAGTCAATTATTAAAGAGGGCATTATAATGGGGCATTTGGATAGCAGTAAAAGGATTAGTCCAAGTCAACATGGATTTATGAAAGGGAAATCATGCTTGACTAATCTTCTGGAATTTTTTGAGGATGTGACAAGTAAAATGGATGAAGGGGTGCCAGTGGATGTAGTGTATCTAGACTTTCAGAAAGCCTTTGATAAGGTCCCGCACGGGAGACTGGTGACTAAAATTAGAGCACATGGTATTGGGGGTAGGGAGTTGACATGGATAGAAAATTGGTTGGTAGACCGGAAGCAAAGAGTAGGAGTGAACGGGTCCTTTTTAGAATGGCAGGCAATGGGGAGTAGAGTGCCGCAAGGTTCGGTGTTGGGGCCGCAACTGTTTACCATATATATTAATGATTTGGAAGAGGGAATTAGGAGCAACACTAGCCACGGATGACACAAAGCTAGGTGGCAGTGTGAACTGTGAAGAGGATGATAAGAGGTTGTAGGGTGACCTGGACAGGTTGAGTGAATGGGCAGATGCGTGGCAGATGAAGTATAATATAGGTAAATGTGAGGTTATCCACTTTGGCGGCAAAAACAAGGGGGCAGATTATTATCTCAATGGGGTTAGGTTAGGTAAGGGGGAGGTGCAGCGAGACCTGGGCATCCTTGTACACCAGTCACTGAAAGTTGGCTTACAGGTACAGCAGGCAGTGAAGAAAGCTAATGGAATGTTGGCCTTCATAACAAGAGGATTCCAGTACAAGAGTAAAGAGGTTCTTCTGCAGTTGTATAGGGCTCTGGTGAGACCACATCTGGAGTATTGTGTACAGTTTTGGTCTCCTAATTTGAGGAAGGGCATCCTTGTGATTGAGGCAGTGCAGTGTAGGTTCACGAGATTGATCCCTGGGATGGTGGGACTGTCATATGAGGAAAGATTGAAAAGACTAGGCTTGTATTTACTGGAGTTTAGAAGGATGAGGGGGGATCTTATAGAAACATATAAAATTATAAAAGGACTGGACAAGCTAGATGCAGGAAAAATGTTCCCAATGTGGGGCGAGTCCAGAACCAGGGGCCACAGTCTTAGAATAAAGGGAAGGGGGAGAATACGTGTTCGGCACGGACTAGAAGGGTCGAGATGGCCTGTTTCCATGCTGTAATTGTTATATGGTTATATGATCATTTAAGACTGAGGTGAGAAAAAACGTTTTCACCCAGAGAGTTGTGAATTTGTGGAATTCCCTGCCACAGAGGGCAGTGGAGGCCAAGTCACTGGATGGATTTAAGAGAGAGTTAGATAGAGCTCTAGGGGCTAGTGGAGTCGAGGGATTTGGGGAGAAGGCAGGCACGGGTTATTGATAGGGGACGATCAGCCATGATCACAATGAATGGCGGTGCTGGCTCGAAGGGCCGAATGGCCTCTTCCTGCACTATGTCTATGTTTATTCAGCGTATGATCAATCTGTGTCAATAAATCCTGGACTATGGTAACATATATGCTTAACCATGCACACTACAGATTGATGCAAGCATGTTTTCTGTGAAGGACCGAAAATTATCATGACATGGCCATAGCATGGGTCGTTATTGCTATTGGTACAGAAACACTCTCGCTTCCCACATAATTTATCCACAACAAAATATACAGGTTGCAAGGAAATTACTATAGGCATTTTATGATAATAGCTGTTAAAACTGACTATACCCATCTGACAGGTTAAACATTACACTAACTGACAAGAGATGGCCATAACTGCAGCAAATGTTCTTTTGGTAATATGTTTAAAGGTGTCAAAACGCCACATTACCGGACATTCAGATTAGATGTATGTGTTGTGAACAGCAATTAAGTTACCCAGTTTGTACACACCAGATTTAAAAAATATTATTGATAAACGCTGTTTCCATCATTCCCACTTCAGAATTAACGTTAAAATTTCAACTGAAATATCTCCTGACCAAATTTGTGATGTATATGATCGACTGTAGAAGTAAAACCTGGATAAATCCAACGCAAAGTTGTGACTGTTGCCCATTCCAACGCAAAGTTGTGATTAAATAACTACAGTACTGATAATCCATATTAAGAGCATTGATTTGCCGTTAAAATGAGTTCTGCAATAACGTGTCAACGGTGGCAGTGACAATCGAACACTGCGGTTTTATTGTTTCACGTGTTCGCAATTTAATTAATCCGTCTTTATGGACTAAAACAAATAATAACATTGGGAATTAAAACACATTTGATTGCATTCCGTTATCAAACATAGTCAATGATTGCTCTGAAGACATTTCCAGCACAATAGGGTCAGGGAGGGGTGTGTGTGAATCAGTGCGGGGTGGATAGATGGCGGGGGGGGGGGGGGGGGGGGGGGGGGGGTTTAGAAGGCAGTCGGGGCGGAATGGATGGATTGAGGCAGGTGAATTAGTACGTGTTGGTTGGAGTAGGTAAAATTGTGAGGGGAGAGCACGTGGGATGTCAGTGGGGTTAAATGGCGGGGTTCAATACGGGATGGATGGGGGTAGACAAAAGTGCAGGAGAATCTCAGCGGGTGAGGCAGCATCTATGGAGCAAAGGCAATAGGCAATGTTTCGGGTCGAGACCCTTCTTCAGACTGCTCCCCCTATTCTTCTTGAATGGGAGGATCAGTACAGGATGGATGGAGTGGGGGGGGGGGGGGGGGGGGGGGGGGAGAGATCAGCGCAGGATGAATGGGGAGGGGGGGGGGTGGGTCAGTACAGAGTGGGAGAGTCTGTGCAGGATGAATGTGAGATCACTACAGAATAATGAGGGGAAGGTACAGGGTAAATGGAGGATGGGTCAGTATGGGATGAATGTGTGGATTCGTACAGGATGGATGGGAAGTACAGGATGGATGGGAAGGGGTGTGAGTACAGGATGAATAGAGTGACCAGTGTAGGATGGATGGTGGGGTGGCAGGAGACTCAATGCGAGGTGGATAGGGTGATCAGCGCAGGATGCATAGATGGGAGGGGGTTAGATGGGGAGGGGAGCACAGGGGATGTCAGTGAGGACTGAATAGAGGTGGGAATGGGGATCAATGCGGGATGGAGAAGAGGGGTCCCAGGATAGGTGGGGGAGGTGGAGGGGGGCGTACGAGAGAGAGAGGGGGGGGTGAGGTGGGGAGGAAGGAAGGTCAGCGCTCCTCGGGCAACATCGCCCCGCCTAGGCCGTGGGGATCTCCTCGCCACCGCCTCCCCTCCTCCGCCAGCCAACAACAAGGTGCGGGACCGAACGGTGCAGCTCAAAGATCCTATACCTATAGGTTCTTAGCTATAGGATCTTTGGTGCAGCTGCTTCAGAAGGGTCAGAGCGAATGACAGGCCCCGCACAGTGTCAGCAGCGGCCATGACAGTGGCTCCATCTCCTCCTCCTCCCACCACTCTGCCTGCCCTGATAACGGTCGCTGCTTGCAAATCCGCTAACGGCGCTTTCAAAACAAACCCTCCCACACGCCGAGGCCTTCCCCTCCCTCCCTCCTCCCTGCCTCGGTGTGCAGGAGGGTTTGTTTTGAATGCGCCGTTAGCGGATTTGCAAGCAGTGGCCCATATCAGGACTGGCGGGGTATGGGAGGAGGAAGAGGTGGAGCCGCTGTGCAGGGCTCATCTCATTCACTCCGACCCTTCGTCACCCCGCACCCAGTATCTTTGCCCAGCAATACAGCTGCCGCCGACACGAAACGTCACGTTCCTCCAGAGATGCTGCCTGACCCGCGGAGTTACTCCAGTTTTTCTGTGTCTATCTTCGGTATAAACCAGTATCTGCAGTGCCAAGCCGGGCAAAATGAGTCGCTGTTTAGGTTGCCCGGCGGCACTTTGGGTGTTCAGTGGCACCCGGTCAACCGCTAATTTCGAGCCCCGTGTAGATAGAAACGTCCGTCACAGAGACCAGTCTTTCCACCATTGGCTCCATCTACACTCCACGTTGCCTTAGTAAAGCATCCAGCATAATCAGAGACTTGTCCCACCTCGGCCATTTCTTCTCCATGCTCCTTTCCGGGAGAAGGTACAGAAGTATGAAAGTGTGCACCACCAGACTTGTTCCCCTTTGTTATCAGGCTTCTGAATTGTTGTTCCATAAGCTCGGGTACTGTTCGATTCACCTTTACCCCTTGTTAGATGTAGGGTTCCGATTCTACGTACGTGAGGGTTTAGATCCAGTGGAAGTGTGTGAGTTCAATCAGATTATGCAAGGTCCTGGTGAAGAGGGGACAGGTTGGGCTGCTTTTCAAGGAAGACATTTACTTTGCTCCTTATCATTTTATATAAAGCACACAATGCTCAATGCAGTAAAATACAAATTGATAAAATATGATTAACGAAGAAGTGTGATACATTCAGTCATTAACTTTATGGTAGTTTATCCCATGTTGAACTTGTGCCTTGTTATTATATAAAAACAAACTCAATTCATTCTTTTATCAGAACTTGAAAACAATATATACTTTTTAAGCAAGAATTTTGGTTTTGTTCAGACTAGCTTTTGCCCTTTTTGATATTTTTGTTTGTAGTCTGTATATGAGCAGAAGGCATGAGAGCGTGCACATGATCAAATAGTTGCGGCAGAGCAGCGAATCATGAAGAAGCTTGTTCTTTTAAGCCGAATCTTGTAAGGATATGCAAGTCACATTGCACATGGTTCAGATGGAACTGGAAACAAAAAGAGGTATGTATTCTAGGTTGATGGCTCAGTGGTATTTATTGGCTTGATAAGAATGGCAATGTGCCAGTTCGCATCGACTCTTTATCAAGATGAGAAATCCTGTTTTGAAGTCTTGTTTTTTTTTCTGGTAACAAACAAGAAGAATCAATTTTAAGATTTAAGGAGATGACTTTTGTTTGGCAATATTAATCTGGGGAAGCCAACAAATACCAAGGAACATGTAGGACAGAACTGCAGATGCTAGTTTGCACTGAAGATAGACACTGGATCAATTCAGTGGGACAGGCAGCAGACCTGAAGAAGGGTCTCTCTGGGAAAAATCAACTATTCCCTCTCTCCAGAGATGCTCCCTGTCCCGCTGAAACTTACTCCAGCATTTTGTATCTAAATACCAAGCCATTGGTGAAGGAAAATAGATTTTTCTGGTTGATTTTGAGAAATCTAGGAAAGATTCATCATTGATAATGGTCAGTTGGATCAGGGAAATACACGATATCTCTTCTTGCCAGGGTATTATTAGGTTAGGAGGGGAGAAAATGGTTTGAATTTCCCAACTCCGAACCATTCACTTGTACTGAACACGAGCAGATCCTTTGTTGTCTTTTCTGTCCTTGTCCATGCATAAAATAGTTGGCGGTGAAAGGAGCAAATATAAAAAAGTATGCTATTCAGTGGAGGCCAAGTAATACTATCAGAACAATACTGTAATTGAAATTGAATACTTTTGTTATTCAGGGTTTGAAACTTTAGAGCATATATGAAGATGCAACCAAATCTGTGCTATTGAAGCTATTTATTAAGAGCGTAGAAATTTAAGAAATAGCCTAGCCATGTTTCTCATTGATAAATAGAGACAGACACGATGGAAGCAAGCCATTTGATCTACCAATTCTGTGCTGACCTTGAAGCAACCATTGTATTCTTCTTATCGAGTCCACACAGCCAGAGCTGAACGCACTTCTCGGCATCTGCATACAATGGTGTCTGTCTGTTCGCTTCTTGTGCTTTTTGTGCATGGTGGTGGAAAGATTGGTGGAAACAGGGCTGCGACGTGTACGCTCTTTCCTTGACCTCACCATTGCACTAATCCTATTTTTTCTTTCCAATTTAGCTCAATTTCCAATTTTTCAATCATTCCCAATAGCTTCCCCGAAATTACAGGACGGCACTCACTTATCCACTAGAATTTTTAGACTTTAAAGATACAGCATGGTAACGGGCCTTTCACCCCACAGAGCCTGCTATCACCCTGTACCCTAGCACTATCCTACATACTAGGGACAATTTACAATTTTTTGTGAAGCCAATTAACCTACAGAGCTGTACATCATTGGAGTGTGGGAGGAAATCAGAAACCTTGGTGAAAACCCACGTGGGCACAGGGAGTGCGTACCAGCTCCGTACAGATAGCACCTGTAATCAGGATTAAACCGGGGCCTCTGCGTTGTGAGGCATCAACTCTGCAACTCATTTACAGCAACTAATTAACCGACCTACTTGCATCTTTTAAGGACGTTAAAGGAAACCAGAGCACTTGAGGGGAGATGCACAGTCTTGGGGAGAGGATGCAAACTCCACCCAGACAACACCCAACTCCATCCAGACATGAGAGGTCATCTTCTTCTTGTGTATGGCGTGCACAGCCTAAAGTTGTAAGACTGCTTGTTCTATTTGATCTTATTTGATTGTGCACGCCAGGTTGATTGCATTCGTCAAAACAGGGCAGACTACGTGAAGGTTGCAATCTTCCACCCCATGAGAGGTCATGAAAGAACCAGTTGCTGGAGCAATGAGGCAGCAGCTCTAGTTGCACTTCAGTGTTTCCCTGGAGCCTGTTCCTCTTTCCAAAAGATTGGAGCTTATCTAATCTTTGGCCTTTTCTTCTGACCTTTGTAGCACTTGATTTGCACTGCAGGCCAAAAACCTATCTGTGTCAACCTTGAATTTTGTGACTCGATATTTTGTGAGTTGCTTGGGAAGAAAAAATACTGTCAATCCAATGAGCTTTTATCTTATGACTCTTGTATACCTCGATCACTTTTCCTTTTAGAAATCCCAACACAGCACATCAAGCGAATCAATTTTTAACTGTGTAAGTTTGCTAAAGACAAATTTCTCTTTCATAACATCGTTGAGCCTGTATAATATGCTTTGTAAGTGATCTATTATAATTTTCCAATTCCTGCATTGTCCTTATGTTGGTCTAGTTCAGAGTCCATTGAACATGGAACAGTAGGCACAACAGGAGGAAGTTTGATAGTATTCATTGACATGTGTTCTCCCTCCTAAATTAATATTTATTCTGACATCTCAGTTAATTTCTACCACTTTTACATCAGAACTCTCCACCAGCTTTGAAGAAATAATGTTAACACAACAAAACTGTTCACTTAACAGATTTCAACCTAGCCCATAAGAAATGCAAGTTTATCCTAAATGACGTACAATGAGGTTTGGCTTCCCCTGGTTTCAGTGGATATTGTAAAGTTAACGAACGCTTACGCTACAATCAGTCGCAGATGATTTGCATCGGAACATTTTGTTAACCATGACAATTTTGAATCCTCTATCATTAAAATTGTTTCATACATTTGCCTCATTTGGATTAATGCATTAGAAACAATCTTTCCCCGTTTTTGAACATTTTGACTAATTCAAACAACTGCTTTGTTAGTTACGTTGAAAAATACTATAATGTCATAAATGAACTTGGTGTTATCCTTCTCTTAAGAACCTAATTTATGTTTGAGGAATTTGAAGATGTTTGAAGATACCAATGTTTTCTTCATTGTTACATGTATTCTTCATCAACCAGCAATTTTCTTATCTTTTTGAAAGTTTAAAAAGTCCATCCACCTGAAGGGACTGCCCTTTGAGCTTGCTTTAACCCATCAGTAGTGTGATCTTAATTTCCTTTTGTACCTTTTTTAACATAGGATGGTGTGTGATTTCAAAAAGCTGGATTACCACTTCACCTGTTTTTAGTACTGAAGTGTGAAGCACACAAGAAACATGAAAGGAATATGAGAAATACAAAAAATGCAGCTGATAAAATATGGATTTATTGAACGCTAAATGTTTCAAGATAATGTACTTTCGCACAAGCATCAAAGCAACTTCTTTGGTGTTTGTTGCAGCATGAAATGCATTGAATTTGCCACTCCTGAAGTGTACAAGGTCACATACAGTGTAAATACCTCTTTTGTGTGTCTGATTTAGTAAACAGTCAGGTTGTTGATGGCTAGTTACCAATAAATACTGGTATCAATTGATAAGATTTTTGGTCTTAGCAACAAAACACATTTAAATCTTTTTTTCCCCTTGGAAAAAGATAATTCATTTTTGCCCGTCTTTTGATGCTGTCTAATCTTTGATTGTTGTGCTAATAACTCGTCAGTGAGATATTAAACTATTCATTTGGTTTCCTTCTACTCGCTGTGTTTCCTTTCCCCTTGGAAAATGTTAGAAATCAGGACAGCTTTTAAAAATGGTGCTCACATGTGCTTAGAAATTATTTTCCTTATTTACTGTCCTGTTTGTGCTGAGTATAGTAATGTTACGTGAACTTGCAAAATGAAAATCCCCCCCCCCCGAGAGGATATTGGTTCAATACTTGGAAAAAAAAGTTATAGGCTGGCATGGAAGGATGTGGGAACCAGATGGGGAAGGTGATTTCAAGCAAGGACAGATTGGAGTGAGTGAAGGCAGCACAACCAAACCAGGCCATTAATACAGCATCCATATAAATATCATTGAGCAATAACCTGCTACTAAAGGATAAGCACAATGCTGACTCTGTCTCTATAGCCTCCAGATCCCCTCGAGCTCTGAACATGGAAACTAAAAATGTAGAAATGAAGTTCAAATATTTGGTTAGCATTTGTATATTTCTTGAGCGGGCTTTTTTTAGGCGCTGCCATTATTCAAGTTACTGCAGCTGAATTTATTTGTTTTGGGGGTTATGCATCCATATAATTTGAGGGATTTTAATGTTAAAATTCAGTTTTGGAATGCAGGTGAGGCTGGTGGTCATCATGTTGCCCATCTCGGATGGTCCTGAAGGGGGTGGTGGTGAGCCTCTGTGAATTGCTTGTTCCTGCTCAATTTAATTCTCATTGTTCCTCTCAGTGTTTCAGTGCAACTCATTGGCCACTTAAGTGAACAACTAAGATGATCATCAAATAGCTTTCTAGTCACTTTAACTGGCATTAGTTTTTTATTTAATTTACAGATTTCTTCAAATTGAATGCAAATTCTTAATTTCCATTGGTGTGAATTTCTTGGATTAGCAGCCTTAGACGTTCACTTGTCTAATAGAATAATGTGTACAATTGTAACTTGCACATTGTGTGTCTCTGTAGCTCCTTACAACTGATTTGTTATGATTGAATGTAAACATCAGATCATAAGCTGCCAATCAATATTCACTTAATCATTCATTTAAAAAAAATCAAAATGCACACCCTTTAACAAATATATAACTTAAAACAAATACTAAACCTCCATGTTTAAGAGTAAACATTTCTGCTTTACCAAAAATGTGTATGATATTGAAAGTGTACCCTTTTTTTCTTTATATGGGTGTTTTTTGTGTACTTGCAGAAGTAGAGATAAGAGTTCTACCTTTAAATATATATTTTTTAAAATGGTATGATGTGCATTTCCTTTTGTGGTCATATCTCTCTGAAAATGGGGTTTACAGTAACTGAGCAATGGCAAAAGCAGAAACTTTATACAACAAGACACAAGATGTTGCTTTATCAACAAAATGGAAGATCCTGTGTTCCTTTTCAAATGCAACCAACAAGATCATTTAACACCTACTTCGAAGGGACTGTGACCCCTAGTTTACTGACCCAACAAAATAAAAAGTGTAAATTGTGGTACAGAGAATTTAAGTTGTGGAGCGAAAATTAACTATAAATGTGATTTCTATGAACATTATTTAAAAATAAACCAACTGGAACATCCTCTGACAACTAGTGAAGTTTATTTCTTTAACCAGATGAACAGTTTATGTTCTGAAACAAAACAAAACTGCCTACTTTTATATTCTGGTGCACTTGATTTTTGTATATTCATTATTTTCATTCATAAAATCCCATAATTCCAACCCATTACAATCATTTCAAAAGATGTAACTATTAATGTTGAGCTGAAAATTTCAAGATTAAGAGTAACCATTTTTTCAATATACTTTCGCCAAGTTATGTCAAAAATGCATTACCTGGGCATTTGGATGTATTTCATGCGAGAAAAACTTTGTTTTTTTTCCTTTTCAGGAACTAGGCCTTGGAAAAGCCTCTCTGTCTGCATTTGGGATTGTTGGTGCGGCGATTGAAATCATCCTGATTTTGTATCCTTTTTTTTCTTAAAACCAATCATGTCTGTTAACAAGTATTATGAGCTGTTTTCTGGGACAGTGGTATTTTACTAAGAGTTAGAGCTAGATAAACAGTGGTGAAGGCTTGGACCATGTTACTATGGTGACACTTCAGAGAAATTCTTTGTATTTTCCCAATTCTAAGGAAGTGAAGGGGGTGGCAAAGGATATGAATGAAACCCTTGCATTCCTCATCTTGCAGTTGTTCTCCTTAATTCTCACAGCTATCTGATGGTCTCCTCTGTCGTCGGCTTCTATAGCCTCCGGTTCTTTGCAGACCTCGCTCCCACAAAAGATGACACAACCATGACAAAGGTACAGTGGTTAGTGCTGATGATGTATTTGTGGCCCTCTTGTAACCAGACAGCTGGTAATTTTTCCTTGGATAATTGCCTTTAATGGCTCATTTGCAACGATCAATATTTGTTTGTGCGTTACGTAAACAGAAATGGAAAGATTTTCATAAAACTAGGTAGTGGAGAAAAAGGATGTACTCAGTTTGGTTTGGATAGTATCCATTCACTTGTAAATAGCTTGGGATGGAAAGGCTTGTTAACTAGCTATTGAAATCCAGTGAAAGGACATCTGCTAATGAGTAACTTTAATTGAACTAATTGCATCTCCAATGTTAACATGCAAGTCATAGATGTATTTAGTGTTCTTCGTAGCACACCTCCAAGATTGAAGATCTAAAACTTTAAAAATACTTGGACAGTTGGTGGCATCCAAGGTTTACATTTATAAACGTGGTTTTAAACTGTCATTGTCAGCTTTGTCATGACATTACAATGATAATTTTTCTACCTTTGGAGAGTTTTGAAAAAGCACTAGGGTTGTGGTGTGTATTGTACTGTACTAGGATGTTAGGAAATATCAAATTTATTTAATTCTTGATAAGTAACTATTTACAGTGAATTTCTGAAATGCAAAGTGCTAAACTTGATAGAGGTTAATTATTTGTACTGGAGGTTAATTATGATTATACTGAAGTTGACAATCAAATTATATTCCATTTTATTAAAATTGTATTGTCCATGATTTGGTGTTTTCACTTCAACTGGATTATTATAAATAGTTTTGTTGTATTTGTCCATTTCTTCCTGTCCCTTACTGTCATTTAGATAGCAGCACTGATCCTTCATTTTGGAATATTTTATCAAGTACAAATAAAATACAGTTTGCCAAATCTTCAAATCAAAACAATTTGGTATCTCATTGAATGTTGTTTGCTGTTTTTTTTTTAAATAATCATAGTAAAGTTGTGAAACTTTAACCTTAGTTGTGCAAATCAAAAACTTAATGAGTTTGTCTTAATGGGAAATGTTTTCTCCTGTCCAACAGATCATTGGAAATTGTGTTTCAATATTGGTTCTTAGCTCAGCATTACCTGTTATGTCAAGAACTTTGGGTAAGACTAATTATTTTCACTATTCCGGAGACTAGTTATTAATTACTGCATTTGCATTGGCGTTTGTCATGAAACTGGACTGGCTTCAATGCAGATGTCATGTTGTAATCTTAAAGTTGTGTGATGTTCCTCCATGTTATTACAAAGTATACCACCATTACTAAACATTTGCACTATTAAGATGAGGTGATATCTTCAAACATCTTGGAGATTCTGGTGGTTCTAATAAGATTGCTTCCAAAAATTGATGGAAATATTTTTTTTTGCAGGAATACAAATTCATGATTTCAAAAAGAATTGAAAGACAGATTGTAAAATGCCTCATTGTGTAGATGGGAACTAGAATGTTTAGTTTTCCATGTAACAATTTGAGAGACCTTAAATATTTCTGGAGGAAAAGTAGATGATTATTTGTAGAAAAGAAATAATAGTGGAAAGGTGCAAGAAGGAGAGAATATGAATAAACTAGTTTTAGCTTCTGGAGAAAGTACATGAATAAATGTGTTTTTATTGCTCCAGCCCCTCTTTCAAACAACCCTGGCAACATTATGGATTCTGAGTGGATAAACTGAGCATGTCAAACATAATCTGTAAGGCTAAATTCGGTCTACTTATTTCATAGTCTGTTTTATATATGGGGAACAATATTTGACTTGGATAATAGAGCAGATGAAGCAGGGTTAATTAGAGTCTGAAAGTAATGCAATGCATACACCGACATCGCCTATCCATTTTCTCCAGAAATGCTGTGTGTCCTATTGAGCTACTCTAGCACTTGTGTTTTTCACTCAACATTCCAGCATCTGCAGTTCCTCGTATCAACGTCCTCAATTTTGTTTTGAGAAAGCTTTTCATGAACTTAGTTTTAGGGTTGAGCAAAATACAAACCACTGGAAGATTTCGGGGCCAAGCAGCATCTATGGAGGGGAATTGACTCTTCGGACCATTTCTCTCCACAGATGCTGCCTGACCTGCTAAGTTCCTTCAGCAATCTGATTTTTGCTCAAGATTTCAGCATCTGCAGTCTCGTGTCTGTCTTAGTTTGAAGGTTGATGGGCAAATGGTAATTTTCTGTATTGTAATAACTCTTGGGCTGCCTGATCTTGAATTGTGATACATTGGACTCTTGCTTTGTGTTAGGTCTGGTGTCTTATTGTATTTGCACAAGCAAATTAACTTACAAACCTGTACATCATTGGAGTGTGGGAGGAAACTGAAGATCTCGGGGAAAACCCACGCGGTCAGGGGAAAAACGTACAAACTCCGTACAGACAGCGCCCGTAGTCTGGATGGAACCTGGGTCTCCGGAGCTGTGAGAGGTGTAAGGCAGCAACTCTACTACTATGTCACCAATAGGGCGGGAATAGGACTTAATTTGACCTTGGGTTCATGCATTAGTCCCCCACGTTTACAGAACCTTTTTGATATTTCCCTGCTTTTCATAAGGAGTGCTTCTTCTGCAGTTAATGGTTCACACTCTCGCCTTCACATGAGCCCACTTCCGATTTCATAGTATCTTCCCATACAATCTCAGGATATGCTGCAGTTTCCCCATACCTCTTCCCTTTAACAAGCAGGACCCCAGATACTCCTTCCAAGGATTGTGCTGCATTCTTGCTCAATGCGGTCTCCTCCACATTAAAGAACTGAAAGGCAAAGGCAGATTGGGCGACTGTTTAGCAGAACACCTCTGATCAGTCACCAAGTGTACACCTGACCTTCCAATTGCCTGTGGCTTTTATTCTTCATTCCACTCCCACTCTTGCCGCTCTGTCTTGGTGTCTTCTCCTGTTCAATAGAAGCCCGGCATAAGTGTCTCATTTTGCAACCACTCGCTTTGGCCTTGATACTGAATTTAATCATATTAAAATAACTAGACTTTTCAGTTTGTATCCAACTGGGTGGTGTATGCTTGATTTATGTTTCTCAATTGGCCTCTGCAAATCACTCCGAACGTGTAAGGAGTAGTTATGAAACTGGCATAACATAGAACTGGTGTGAATGGATGATCGATGGGCTGAAGAGCCTGTTTCCATGGTTTATCTCTAAACTAAACACATTACATTAACCTGTTTAACTCTGGAGATGCTGGCTATTTCCAGCATTATATTTTATTACCAATTTCCAATAATTATCAGACTTTGCACCTGAGTTTTGGATTTTTTTTTTTTTTCTTTCTCCCATTCTTGGAAATTTTCTATTTGGTTCTTCGCTGGAGCTGCTCCAATTAACAAGCTTTCACCATCCTCTCAGCTCAAATCATTGTGCCGTTCAATTTTGACCTTTCCACTCTTCCCCATTCTCTGCAATATGAAACATCTTTAATTTCTTACTTTTCCTAATTCAGATGAAATATCATTGAATTGAAATATCGATTACATTTCATTCTCCACAGTTATTGCCTGAATATTTTCAGCATTTTCTGTCTTTGTCTTCTGGCTTTTCATTTTATTGAGCATTTAATCCAGGTATGGTGTATTAGATTGTATTTTGACAATGTATGCCATCAATAATCATATAGGGATTGATCACAAGCTGAATTTAATTCTACACTGGTACCTGCTTCTCATCAACCTAATCACAGAATCTCATAGAGCCTTTGTCCAAACGTGGACAAAAGAGAGTAATTCCTGAGGTGAAGTGAAGTCCCCCATTTGTGATGACAGATAATGAGGACAAGACCTAGACAATATCTAGGCTTGGGCTTATAGGTGGCATGTTATGTATTGTATTGTTTATTATTTTTGTGTGCCAAGATTCAATGTAAAGCTTTGCACGTTATAGAGTCAAGTCAAATCACACTGTACGCAAATACAATCAAGTTTTACAGAAGTTCAACAGGTAGTGCAAAGAAATTTACCAGAGTGCAGAATATAATGTTACAGCTTTACCCGACAGTAACAGAGAGTACAGATTAAAGTGCATTGTGATACTTTGGAAGATTAGGACTGCACCCTAGTTTATGGGAGGACCATTCAGTACTCTGATAACGGCAGGATAAAAGTTGTTCCTGAATCTGGTGGTATGCGCTTTCAAACTTTTGTGTTTTCTGGCTGACAGAAGAGGGAACAACAATTTACAATTTTTGCTGAAGCCAATTAACCAACAAACCTGTGTGTCTTTGAAGTGTGGGAGGGAACCGGAGTACCCAGAGAAAACCCACATGGCCACAGGGAACGTACAAACTCCACATTGAAAGCACCAGTAGTCAGGTCGAAGATACACAAAAATGCTGGAGAAACTCAGCGGGTGCAGCAGCATCTATGGAGCGAAGGAAATAGGTGACGTTTCAGGCTGAAACCCTTCTTCAGACTTCAGACGAAACCCTTCATCAGACTGACTGAGTCTTCAGACTCAGGCTGCACCCGCTGAGTTTCTCCAGCATTTTTGTGTACCTTCGATTTTCCAGCATCTGCAGTTCCTTCTTGAACCATAGATGCTGCTGCACCCGCTGAGTTTCTCCAGCATTTTTGTGTACCTTCGATTTTCCAGCATCTGAAGTTCCTTCTTGAACACAGTAGTCAGGTCGAGCCTGGGTTACCGTTGCGCCACTTCAATTACTTTTCGTAATGTTATGTCTGGGAGCACACACATAAATGATGTTTCATTGTTAGGATTTGCTCAAGCCATTTCTCTGGTATTGAAATGCAACCTGTGCTCAAGGTTTTGATTGATTGGAAGGAACAACATGGAAACCCATTGGGTGAAATATACGGTGGCCAATTAACCTGCAAACGAGCATGTCTTTGCAATGTGGGAGGAAACCAGAGCACCTGGGAGAAACCCACATGGTCACACGGTGAATGTCCACGCAAATGGCACCTGATGTCAGGATTAAACCTGGGTCCCTGGTGCCTGCTCCACCACTTCTGGAAATTTGTCTATTGCTGATGGTCGATGTTCTAGAGTGAAGTACTACCCTTCGTGGCCTAGATTGATCTTGCCTATATTCCAAATCTAGCAGGGATAAAAGTGTGGAAAAATGCACTATTGTGCAAAGAAGGCACTTTGAATGTCGGGTCAAAATTTCTTGTTAAAATTGAACTGAGGGAAGTTATATTCTGTATATCCTTACACCACTTCTGTGACCCAGAAATCCTCTATTTTTTGGAATGGAAAAAATAAAAAGGACTTTTTGAAATTAATATTGTTCAAATTGAAGATCCTGAATTTTCAAAACACAAATTCTAAAATCACAAGTGTACCAGTATGTGTTCAATGTCATGATATATATATTTATTGTCCTTAATGCGTTATTGCAGACAAGTTTTATTTTCAGGAGTTCTTTTGAGGATTGTCAAATTGTTTTCCTTGTGATCAAATTTTGACATTAACAGCCTCCATTAGAGCAAGCTGTTTTTGTTCAACAGCTAACCTGATTGGTTATTAAATGAAATTTGCATGTGAAGCTTTGCATCACAGCACATGCTGTGACTGAGAACCTGATACGTTGGCAAAAATCTGCCACCTCTTTCAGTAAAAGAATGACTTTCTTGAAGCGTTTACTGTAGGGATTTATGTAAAGAATGGAAGAGGAGAAAAAAGGAAGCGATTGAACAATTTAAAATTCTGCCACCAAATGCGCAGACACAGCTGTCCAAACAAGATTAATGGGATGTATTAGAGTACAGTGATTCATGCAGTGCTTCAGAAAATATCAAGATGCATCATTTTGTAGGTTATGCCGAGTGGCACTCAATAGATGAAAAGAAATAAATGCATTTAGCAGGTTCAAAGGTAGGCAAATAGGCAAAACAGTGTGGAGATTGGAAAGATTCCAGACTGGTGCAGTTTCGAACGCTAAAGTTATATTTTAAATTGAGAAATTAAAGTGAAGGGCCATCGTGGTGTAACCATCCAAATTAAAAGCAATAGCAGGAAGAACGGTTACATGTGAAAGAAGTGATGATGTGTTTATAATTTTGTACGTAATGACTGGAGGGTCGAAGAGTAAGAAAGCACTTTGTGTCCATTTTAAGCTAAACAATTGCATGCTTGTGGGGTCGTCGGCCTAGGGTGATCTTCAAAACAATAGGAAATTTGGAGATGAGGAAAAACATGTTGTATTACTCTTCTGTATTAATATTGACAATTTTGAGTTCCGATGGAACCAGATAGTGGTAGGGAAAATGATTGTCTATTGCAAAGTACCTGGAAAATCATTACTGGGTAAAATGAACATGGATTCCGAAAAGCAAAATAGTGTTTGATAACGGACGAAACAAAGAACTGCAGATGCTGGTGAACAGATAAAAGGACACGTGCTGGAGTAACTCCGGAAGTCAGGCAGCATCTCTGGAGAACATAAATAGGTGACATTTCGGCTCAAGACCCTTCTTTGGGCAGAAGGGTTTGGACCCAAAATTTAACCTACCTTTGTTCTACAGAGATGCTGCCTGACCTGCTCAGCACTTGTGTCCTTTAGTGTTTGATAATTCCAGGGGGATATTAATGGAAAGCTCAATATTTGGGGAACTGGTGGGGTGGATATGAATGCCATTTATTGTCACTATACATGTAGTGAAACTGAAAGCTGCTTTCAGGCATAATACAATTTGAAAAAATAGGGTTACCGACATACATATATACATATATACAATGGAATGTATCAGTGGATGTGTGGATTTGAATTTATGGTAGATATAATTCTCGGGAAGCAGCTATTCCTGAGTCTGTTTGTCCTGGATTTGATGCACCTATAGCGCCTTCCAGAGGGCAGCAGGTCGAGCAGTCCAAACGCAGGATGGGAGCTGTCTTTGGTGATCTTCTTTGCCCTGCTAAGGCAG
The DNA here is from genome assembly GCF_028641065.1 of Leucoraja erinaceus. Classification (NCBI taxonomy): domain Eukaryota; kingdom Metazoa; phylum Chordata; class Chondrichthyes; order Rajiformes; family Rajidae; genus Leucoraja; species Leucoraja erinaceus. The sequence continues at coordinate 117,438,443 of NC_073378.1, read as the reverse complement.
CGGGAGGTGTAGATGTCCATCAGGGAGGGGAGAGGGCAACCAATGATCCTCTGCGCTGTCCTGGTTACCCTCTGAAGCCTCTCCCTGTCTGCCATGGTGCAGCTGCCATACCATGCTGTAATGCAGTATGTCAGCAGGCTCTCGATGGACGAGCGGTAGAAGGTCAGCAGCAGGTTAGAGACTTTTGGAAAGCATTTGAAAACATGTTTCCGAAAACAATCAAAATGAATGCTTATCGGATTGGAGTAATGGATTGATTGAGAAAAACAAAGTAGGAATGAACAGGATTTTTTCACGTTCCACAGATGCTCCTGAGCTGCTGAACATTTCCAACATTTCTGATTTCTAGAATTATAGCTCAATGGCCTGAGCTGTAGGGAGAGGTTAAGCAGGCGAGGACTATATTCCTTAGAGTGCAGGAGGATGAAGGGTGATCTTATAAAAGTGTACAAAGTCGTGAGAGGAATAGATCGGGTAATTGCAGATTCTCTTGCCCAGAGTAGGGGAATTGAGAGCCAGAGGACATTGGTGTAGATTGAGGGGGGAAAGATTTTATAGGAAGTTACCCCTGAGGGGTAACTATTTTACACAGAGTGGTGGCTGTATGGAACAAGCCACCAGAGGAGTTAGTTGAGGCAGGTACTATCACAACATTTAAGGAACATTTTGACAGGTACATGGATAGGATAGGTGAAGTAGGATGTGAGCCAAACGCAGGCAGGTGGGACTAATGAAGATGGGACATGTTGGTCAGTGTGGGCAGGTTTGGCTGAGGAGCCTCTTCCTGCACTATGACTTGAATCTGAAATATTTTGTGCGTAGAATAAACTGCATTGAAAGAATCAGGCTGTCACCCCTTTTTTGTTAATAGCCTCTATCGGTGACTTGGATAAAGGACCGAGTTTTGCGTTTCCATGTTTACTGGCAATAGAAAGTGAATAAGCAATGAACAACACACAAAATGTTTTACCATTTATATAAAGGCAACTTGGTGTTTAAGAATATAACCAATTGAATACAATGTAAAGTTAACCCATTATGTGGGGAGGGAGGGGCGTGGGAAAGGAAAGCAGGGTGTTTTTTCCAAGATCGTGAATGACAGGGGACTGTGGGTGTTTCTGCAGACATCTCATTTCAAGACAGACAGGTGTGCCTTGTAAGCCGATCATCAAATATGAACATACAGAATCAGGAAGCTGTTAGGTGAAAACCCAATTGCTGACAGTACTCAGCAGATCAGGCAGCATCTGTAGGGGGGAAATAGACCATCAACATGTTGGCTTGCGATCCTTCCTCATGCTGTTTCGTAAATATTCTTTCAATGTGAAAGCAGGGTTGCAACCGAAAATGTCAGCCATTCCTTCTTTCCAGAAATGCTGCCTTTCCTGCTGAGTTACTCCAGCATTTTGTGTCTATCGCAGCTGTAGCAATGTGTTCAGTTTCCTTTTTCTTTTTGGCGTTGTGCTCTGAGAGTGTGACCATGAGGAAGAAGTGTGCTCTCTAGCAAAAAAAAGACACTGCTGGAGTAACGGTCATCAGGGCCTGTTGAGATCTCACTCAGGTTATTGTGAGGCAAGACAGGAGATTGCAGGGGATTTGACAAAGATCTCTGCATCTTCTCTCACCGTGGATGAGGTCCTGGAGGGCAGGAGAGTAGCCAGTGTTGTTGTTTTGTTTAAGAAGGAAAATAGACATAATTTAGATAGGGTAGGGCAGTGGATGTTGGCTGCATGAACTTGAGTAAGGCGTTTGTCAAGGTCTGTCCTGAAGATTTAGATGATGGGATCCATGGTGACATTACCCTGACTCTCAGGTTGTAGAAGAGCCTCAACCCGAAACATCATCTCTTCCTTCTCTCTAGAGATTAGAAACATAGAAACATAGAAAGTAGGTGCGAGAGCAGACCACCAGGTCCATCGAGCCCGCACCGCCATTCGCTCATGGCTGAACACTAAACAGACACACTTACCCACAACAGTAGACACAAGACACAGAACACGAGACACTACCCTCCCCTTTATACCGCTATCACCCCTCTCCACCCCAAGAACCTCGTGATCTCCTGGGGGAGGCAAAAAACCGGATAAAAACCCAGGTCCAATTCGGGAAAAAAATCCGGGAAATTCCTCTCCGACCCCAATCTAGGCGATCGACACTTGTCCAGGAGATCACTCGGGTCTTACTATACTAACCATACCTAGGTCCATATCCCTGCCCTCTCCCCGTAGCCCCTTATCCCCTTGGCAGCTAAAAAACCATCTATTTTAGTCTTAAATATATTTAAAGTTTCTGCTTCCACTGCTCCCTGGGGCAGTGAATTCCATAAATTAACCACCCTCTGGGTGAAGAAGTTCTTCCTCATCTCAGTTTTAAAAGAGCCCCCCCTTATTCTGCAACTATGTCCTCTATGTCCCCCAGGAGATCACGAGCGCCTGCCGGGAGCTCCAACATTGTGACTTTTAGACCGGTGAATACACTAGTCACCTGCCTCCAACCCGATAAACAGCCATCCACCATTACCCTCTGGCTTCTCCCATTCAGCCACTGTTGAATCCATCTTGCTATTCCTGCATTTATACCCAACAGTTGAACCTTCTTAACCAACCTTCCATGAGGAACCTTGTCAAAGGCCTTACTAAAGTCCATATAGACAACATCCACTGCTTTACCCTCGTCAATTTCCCTAGTAACCTCTTCAAAAAATTCAAGAAGATTGTGTCTGGCCCGCTGAATTACTACAGCTTTTTGTGTGTATCCATGGTGACTGTAGCTTTGGATTCAGAAATGGCTTATTTATAGATGATAGGGTAGTGGTGGAAGGGTATTAAGGATCTGTGCTTGGACTTGACTTTGATTATTTGTGATGTGTTTATATAAATGGACAAAAATGTAGATGGTTAGTAATTTTAAAGATACGCAACTGGTGGTGCAGCACATCATGTTGTAGCTTTACAGGACTTTGGCTAGTCTGCATTTGGAACATTGAATGTAGTTTACTTTAGACTTTGGAGACACAGTGTAGAAACAGGCTGTTTGGCTCACCAAGTCCACGCCAACCAGTGATCCCCATATGCAAGCACGTGGCGGCGCGACTCACCCGTTGCAGCGGCCCCTACAACCTGTCTGTCTTTTTTTTATTTTTTGTCTAGTTAAATGTAGTGTTGGTGTTTTTTTAATACTGGTTTTAAATGTGTATTTGTGGGGGGGAAACTGTTTAAAATCTCTTCCCTGTCCGGGAGACCCGACCTTTTCCCTGTCGGGTCTCCGTTGTTGTTGGGGCCTAGCACCGTGGAGCGGCCTCCAACCTGAACGACCCGGGGGCTCGGGAGACTGTGGAGCTGTGGACTACTCACCATCGTGGGGCTGGCCAGCCTCGGAGCGTGGGGAGCGATGGTGACTCGCTGCTGCGACTCGACTCCTGGGGCTCGGAGGTTCCAGCAACGCAGCCGCAGGTCCGGTGGACTGGGACATCGGGAGCTCGTGGTCCGGGGGGGAGAGACCGCTTCCTGGAGCTCCCGCAATGTGACTTCGCGGGGTTGGAACGACCCGGAGCGGGGCCGTACATCGCCTGGTGCGGCTTCATGGCCGTGGGACATTACAGCGCCTGCCGGGAGCTCCAACATTGTGACTTTTAGACCGGTGAATACACTAGTCACCTGCCTCCAACCCGATAAACAGCCATCCACCATTACCCTCTGGCTTCTCCCATTCAGCCACTGTTGAATCCATCTTGCTATTCCTGCATTTATACCCAACAGTTGAACCTTCTTAACCAACCTTCCATGAGGAACCTTGTCAAAGGCCTTACTAAAGTCCATATAGACAACATCCACTGCTTTACCCTCGTCAATTTCCCTAGTAACCTCTTCAAAAAATTCAAGAAGATTAGTCAAACATGACCTTCCAGGCACAAATCCATGTTGACTGTTCCTAATCAGACCCTGTTTATCTAGATGCTTATATATATTATCTCTAAGTATCTTTTCCATTAATTTGCCCACCACTGAAGTCAAACTAACAGGTCTATAATTGCTAGGTTTACTCTTAGAACCCTTTTTAAACAATGGAACAACATGCGCAGTACGCCAATCCTCGGGGACTATTCCCGTTTCTAATGACATTTGAAATATTTCTGTCATCAAAATGCTGAAGTTTTGGCTTTCTAATAAAATGTTTTATTAAAAAAATTAAGCATGGACCATCCATTGTTCCATGTCTTGGCCACAAGAGGAAGTATAACACAAAGCAATTAATCTTCTGGAAGCTGTATTTGTATAATGTTTAATTATTTTTATATGTAATGGGATTTCAAAAATGAGGAAGTATTTTACATTCTGGTGCTTGTAGAATGCCAATACTGTATGCTTATACAGTCCATTGTTGACTTGTGGAATGATTTTTATTTGATGCTTGTTTTTATTGTTTTGATGCCGGTGACAGTTTGAGAAAAGGAAGTAAAACTTTGGGTTGCAGGTGAGAAAAGACTTACTCTAATTTTCTTCCAGGGTTCTAGGTAGGAATGTTCATATATCATGAAAATGTAGTCACTGTGTTGTAACTCAAATGCCACTTTTTCTTGTATGGTGTGGAACATGATGGCTATTTTTTTTCACTTGCTCTTTTACTTCCTTCCAATGTTCTTGACCTAATTGATGAAAATTCGAGGGTAGAAATTTCTCATGACATTTGCTAATTAATTGAATTTGCCAAGTATCTTTGGTAATTGTGGCATATTTATAAAACAACCGATTTCCCTTCACAACTAGTGTGTGTTACATGGGGAATTTATACTTTATAATCAATTAAGAACAATTCAATTAGCCAGTTAATTAGCAAATCTATTAGCCATGTTGTATTAGGAAGAAATATTAGCTAGAAATAACTCTTGCCCTTCAAATTGTGGCGAGGCAGCTGCTGATCAGACAATATTTTTATTAACAAAGTATCAGGGCAATTGAATGAATGGATATATTTTTGTTAGTCGTCGATATTGAGGATAGGGAATGGATTGAGGTAAACCACAATCTCCTAGTGTAAGGTCAATTTTTTTGTGTTTGAAAACAAAAAGGAAAAAAAATAAGGAAAATAAAATTAGGCAGTACTAAGCAGTGACTGCCGTCTTACTGCTGCTCAAAAGAACGTGCCTTCTAAATAATGCTAGTACATTAAAATACATTGATATTATTGTTTTTATGTGCTGATACTCATTCTTGTAATGAATGAATCTTGTATATTTGTGGTCAGAAATCTTGTGGGTGTGGAATATTGTGTAGTATTCTGATTGCCATTACTAGCGATGTAATTTACCTGGTAATTAATAATATGAGTGGCATGCCGGGTCTCGCCTATTATTTGTTAAATCCTCTTTTATTATCTTCCACCCAACTCATCAAAATAGAGCAGTCCCATGTGTTTGTTTTATAGCCCTTCAGCAGCTTATCAAATGTTTCCATTTACTTTTCCACAGGCATGTGTTCATGACTGATATAATTAGGATATAAGGACTGCATTCCCAGCAGGAAACTGTTCGCATAGAGCATGGTGGGCAAATCATTGTTGTAGCTTTCTCCTGACCCAATCTTCTCCACTAAATCTGTTGGATTATGGAATTAATTAAATATATCCCACCATTTATTTTAAGTAAATCATCCAAGGAAGAAGCAACACGTTGTATCCAGTAGATTTATTCCAAACACTAATTTATTTTAATGACCCCTTTCATTAAATTCTAAAAGCCTGAAGCTCTTTTTCTTTTTGCTTGCACATAGAAGCGGTTACATGAAGTATTTCCCTCTGCCATTTTATTCCTTAATTAAATCCACGACAGGTTAAAAGTAGAATTGTTTCTGAACCATATTTTATGTTAGCAGCTTTGAAAGGTGAGGATTGGGGCAAATGCCACAAAGATATGTTTCCCCCATCAGAAGAGTTTGATGTTTGAGCATCATGTCATGTCGTGATTTTTTTTCAAACGCATTCAAATTCCTCGACTCTCATAATGCGGTATTATTGTTATCATAGATATCATTATCCAAGATGGAATGACAAGGACATGCATGTTGGATCATAAGTAATGCATTGTTTTATTGAAACATTCCCATCCACCTTGCAAACATGTGATCTTTTCTAGTGTGTAACATTTGATACATTTCACCCCTCACCTTTATTCTTTATTCTCTGCCAGTGCACTTGAGTTGCTGCTAAAGTTGCTGAAGAAAATGTCTTAATTCAGTTTTTTTTTTAATTCTTCAGCGGGTGAAAAAAAAAGTCAATTTAACTGGAGATGGAACCTTTTGCAGGTGCAATTCACAGCACTTTCAAAATTGTATTTATTTGTTGTTTGGGTTCAATGATTTAATCACGTAACATCATCAGAGTATTTCTTTTGTTTCCTTTCATTTTTACATCTGGTTTCACTGTCACTCTTTGCCACATCTGCACACCAGAGTAGTCATGAAGGAGGATTATTTATATCCCAACAGCAACAAATACATTATACGAACAGTACAAATTTTTAATGCAAATTAATTGGATTTTTGAAAAGTGCTTTTGAGAAACCTTGTAATATAACGGGCAAATCGAGGAACAGGGGGGTCATGGCTGGTCCCTTCTACATGGGGTTGAATCACTGCATTCGCCAAACTGATTGGCGCTATGATGCTGCAGAATCCTTTGTAAAATGAAAACTGCGGGCCCGTACATGAAAACAAATTGCATTTCTTTTCCTTTCTGTTGATCAGTGGCAAGTAATCAGCCACTGTAAAATGTCCCCAGTGTGTAGGTGAGTGGTGGAATGTGGGGGCAATTGATGACAATGTGGGGAGAGTAAAAAGAATGGCTTAACAGAATAAATGTTAATAGGTAGTTGATGGTCAGCATGGATGCAGTGGGCCAAAGGGCCTGCTTCCAAATTTTATCTTTCCACTGAGTTACTCCAGCATTTTGTGTCCATCTTTCACAAATTAAGTGTTGGCTGACTTGCGTCCTGAATTGAATTTGACTATTTAATTACGTTGTGTCAAAGATCCCAATCTAAGCACACTTGGGAAAAATAGTTCTCCTTTTCCTGACATGCCCATATCAGTTATGAATTTCATGAATGCCAATTTTAACCCAAACCTTTAGAACAAGGAGTTCCTTGCTTCAATTGCCAGTTGCATTAATTTGAGATCCGCTATATCTAATGAACTCAACCTTTCCAAATCTATCACTTAAAACAAACAGCCTTCCAAAACTTTGGAGTAGTTTCCCTTGGGTGCCTGGAGAAAGGTCTCAGTTGCAAATTTGTAAGCATCCTCTAAATTTCCTTGTGACATTTTTGTAAGAACCGCTATCCTGCTATAACAGACAAGACTGTTTGAAAAGGCCCTTTTTGAAACATGGGAAAGACTAGAATGGCTTAGTCCTTGAGTCACCATTTGATCGCCTGGTTTATGAAGGAATGGTGCAGAGAAAGTTTCCTTCTTAGCTTAATGGGTTGGCATCCAGAAATGCTTTCATTTTAAAACAATATTCAAAGGACATTATCTATTATACTGGAATACACTTTCAATCCTTGAGCATTTACTTTCCCTACATTCTTTACGAGCACTCTTATTCCTTGGCACATGTTTCATTAAAAGTTTAATGAACAGTCATATGAACTTTGCAGCTTTCAGTTCTAATCTGTAGTTTTCAGGTCCATGAGCGATAAATAGTTGAGCTTTTTATTTCATCTCATTTGCACCAATCCAACCGGGATTTCTCTTTTATTTTGTCTCTCCTGATTGAACCTGGGCAAATGTATTCTCAATTTCCCCAACTTAAAAATTAATATGGTGTTTAAATTCTGTCTAGCCAAATCTGTCTGAGAAGTAATTTTGTTTGATCTGCCAAAAGCTGTGACTTTAAAAAATAAAATTTTTAAGTGATTTTTAATGTAATTTTGTCATTTTATCGTTAAAGTATTTAACTATTGCATGTAATACAGCAAAATGGAGGTTTCCGCAAATGAGTTATGAATTGACAATGCTACTATCATGGCATAATCAGATCTGCCATGTAGTACGGATTTTCCATATTTTTACGGAAATGCGCTCGGAATACGGATGTACGAATTTGCTTTGTAAAATACGGATTTTTTAAAATCAGCCCGACTTCCTGTTTCATCTTGCTGCTTAAAAAATGCAAGGATATAAAAAGTCATACTGTACCTCTCGAAAATGATAGCAGATTAAATCTATTAGTATTTTAAATTTCTGAAAGAATTTTTAAAAGATCTGGATGATTATTTTTGTAAGCTTTGATCTGCTTTCCCGCTACAGGTTTAAACAGCGCTGTCAGTTTAACGCGTGGGAATTGAACAGCGCTGTGGGTTCTAAAAATAGCGCTCCCTGCTGGAGCGCTGTTGCCTTTCCATATACTGTGGATCACAGACTGTTAGGAGGGGGAGAAGAGGAGAGGGAGTGGGAGGGAGGGAATAAGAGAGTGAGGGAGAAAAAAGAAGAGAGGGAGGAAGAGAGGGAGGGGATGGAAAGAGGGAGAGGGATGAAGAGTGACGGAGGGGGGAGGGAGAGCGAGGGAGGGAGAAGGAGGCTTCCAAAATGGCTTCTACATCATCATCTGGTGCTAAAAGCAGGAAGCAGACGTTCAAACAGCAGTATACAAAGAGATGGCAATGAATATAGTCAAGTAAGGTGCGTAGAAGACGTCAATTGGTAGCAAAGTTATGCATTCTTCTAGTCTCACATGGGTATGACCACACTTAAAAATTAACACTCTTTTCAGCAAAATGGCACCGCGTATAAATACTGATTTCCTCAGCTAAATACTGATTTTCAGGTACTAGAATACTGAAATGTTCTGACAAAACTTGGCAGCTCTGGATAATAGTATCTTCAGTATCAACCAGTTGGGTAAAATAGTTTCACACAATTTCTGGTTATAGCCAGAATTGCCACAGGACAAGCTATCCTTACTTCATTATACCATCTTGGTACATTCATTTGTGGAGTTTTAGAGTTGTACAGCATAGAATTGGGCCCTTTGATCCAGCTCATCCATGCTCACCAAGATGTCTATTGATGCTAATCCCATTTGCCTATGTTTGGCCATTATCCCTCCAAGTCTGAAGAAGGGTCTCGACCCGAGCATTCCTGTTCCTTTTCTCCAGAGAGGCTGCCTGACTCTCGAGTTATTCCAGTATTTTGTGTCTATCCCTCGTAGTCATATTTTCCTGTTCATGCATTTCTCCAAATGTCTTATGAAATAGAAAAAGAGATTATAGGGAATGATGTTTGATTATTTGCAATCAGAATTGTTGGCTTCAAATTTGATAAGCAAAGCGTCTGATCTGTCATTTAAAATAGAATTGTCGATTCACCACTGATACAGAATATTGGATAAAACATCTATTAGGTAATTTAGGTTTAACCTCTAAGTGGTTAGAATGTGCAAGTCGTCAATAGAAGGAGCTGAGGAAGTGTTAATGTACAGAGTACAGGTTATCCATGTATGTCAGTCACTAAAATCACCATATAGGTGCAGCAAGCCTTTAAGAAGACAAATGGTATATTAGGTGCACTTACTTACCTAGGACGGGATACGCTTGACACAATGGAAGGTTCACCAGGCCGATTCCAGGGATGGGAAGAGTCATACAAGCCGAGTTTAGGTCTATTGTGTCTATTTGTTAGAATAAAGAAGAACGAAAGGGGATTTCATTGAAGCATGAAAGATTGAGACCGGTTGGGCAGCCTAGCTGGGGAGAGAATGCTCCTGCAAGCCAGGATGCTGAAAAAGAGTAATGGCCTCAAGTTACCAGACAAGTGATTTAAAATGTTATTGTTGTGGGCAATGTTTTTCTGTACTTCATTTTGATGGTATATGTGTATTTATTACAAACATTTGATGTAAAACTGAGATGCTCGGTATTTTTTGCGCTCTTGACTATTTTGTTATTTCGGACCTCTGCTGTGGGCTAGATCTGAATCTAAATGTGGCATCAAAATGCCTCCTAAATTTCCCCTGCAGGGCCAAGAGCAAACGGCCTTTGAGCATCTGCAGAAGATACCTACTTAACCAATAGTTTCCCAATTCCCTTTTAAAGAGCAAAAATAACAAACTAATGCAGAGTGATTCTTTAAACTCATCGGATGGATGTGAAGTACATTCGGCTGTTTAACACTCACCCAATAGACTTTCCTCAGGATTGAAGGCTGATTAAGCACAAAAAACTTGGAAAGTTCAACTTCTCTAAAACAAATGAGGCTTCATTTATTGCTATATTTAAGAGGGAGTTAGATGTGGCCCTTGTGGCTAAAGGGATCAGGGGGTATGGAGAGAAGGCAGGTACAGGATACTGAGTTGGATGATCAGTCATGATCATATTGAATGGCGGTGCAGGCTCGAAGGGCCGAATGGCCTACTCCTGCACATATTTTCTATGTTTCTATGTTTCATTTCACTAGTTCAAATAGATTGCTAGCAATAGATACTATTGTGCACAATGAGAATTTTTGTACATTCGCCTTCTAATTACCATATTTTAAGACACAGAATGTGGTAGTCTTTCTCTGGCTGAAATGTAATCAGTCATGCACACTTCAGTGTGACAAAATGGACACTCTTCACTCATCAGAATGCTCTAAGATATTGGCTCATCTTGATATTTTGGTGCTAGGTTTAATATTTGCCTTGGAGCTTTGTCATTGAGTTCAAGTCCCAGCAGCAGCCAACACTTCAAGGCAGTCATGATGAAAAGCCTCTCCCCTTAGCCGATATGCTTGGTGATGTGCCAAGAACTGACAGTTCACTTGATCATGCACTGATCTCTGATTTGCCTGCTGAGCAATCTACAAAGCATCTCCGTGAACTGGTTGTGGTAGAAGAGCCTGCTGTGGGATGGAAGTACAATTGGAGATGACAATGTAATGTAAGAATTAAATCAAGGGAGAAATGTCTTTATCCACAGATCCTTTTCAGGTTGTATTAAAATGTACAAATGTGTAGATGTCATTGTGGGTTTACAATCAATGGCGTGCTGCTTGTCATAGAGGTTTTAAATCTGAAACATGCAAGTTGCAACATATGGCCATCTTTTTACATGGTCTGTTACTCCCATGCTACTTTTTAGTTTAGTTTAGATATACAACACGGAAACTAGCCCTTTGGCCTACCGAGTACTTGCCGACCAATGATCCCCGCACACTAACACTATCCTGCAAACACACTAGGGCCAGTTTTAAAAATTTTCTACCATGCCAATTAGCTTGCGAACCTTTTTGTCTTTGGAGAGTGGAAGTAAACCGGAGCTCCCAGAGAAAGCCCGCACAGGTCATGGGCATACAAACTCCATACAGACAGCACCTGTAGTCAGGATCGAACCTAGGTCTCTGGCACTGTAAGGCAGCAACTCTACCGTTGTACCACCGTGCCACTCCTTATATTCTGTGTGCAGCCGTATGGATATATCATTAGCACAAAATGATTTTATCAGCAGCTTTTGCTTGTTTTGTTATTTAAAAAAAAAAAAAAAACTTTTTGACTAACCTAACGATTTTTAACTGTTACATAATGGCAAAGTATTTGGCACTATTGTAAATGCACCTTAACGCCCACAATTATTCATTGCACGTTTGGAAAATATGTTTAACAGGCCCCATTGTTTGCGAAATGCAGAGGTTAAAGCAACTTTTCTTAACTATGCTCAAAGTTTATGAAGCTTTAGTGTCTATAATATTATGACTGGAAGAATATTGAACAGGTATTTCATGAATGTGGGACAAATATATTTTAAATTCAAGTAGTAATTAGTGATCCATCCAATTGATATATTGGAATCAAGGAATCGTTAAGCCTCTAATATAATATCAAATGCCAGCATTTTTAAAATGTTGGCTTTATTCCAAAATCACATCTCAATTTTTTTAAATTCAGTGTTGGTTTAAGCTATGCCAAGTAATAGATCTATGGCTTATGAGAGCTTTCTTTTCCCATCTGTCACTTTTGAAGATGTAGAAGAATGAACTCTTGAAAGATTATTGTACAACCCAGAATCAGCGCTACTATTTTATGAAAGAAGTCTGCCTCATTGTTAAAAAAAAAACATGTTGTTTATGCACAGAATTGTGGGTCTTTCTATGCACTTTTTAGTTATTTTGGGGTATTGATTTGGGTTTTATTCATGTCCAGTATCCACAAGGGTGACCCTTTGTTTCCCCTTGCCTGTTATTTTAATTTGCTTGCTCACTTCCACACTGTTGCAGTGTCGCCCAATGTCACCTTGAGGAGCAGCATCTCGTCTTCGCCCTTGGCAAATATCAGAAAGACCTATTCACGACTTCAGGCAGCTTTCCAATATGTATCACAACTGGCCAATTCGGATGCAAGGCTACTCACTTCTAAATTTACCGGTTTTCTTCTCTCTCCCAGAGATCTTGCTGGCAGAACCACTGTTATTATCAGCATCTCTTTCTATTTTAGATTATCAGCCGATTTTCAGCCGAAATGTGTCTATTTCTCTTTTCTAATTGCCGATGCCAGTAATAATTTACAGTGCATTCAGAAAGTATTCAGACCCCTTCACTTATTCTACCTTGTTACGTCACAGCCTTATTTTAAAATGGATTAAATTCATTTTGTTTATCATCAATCTACACACAATACCCCAGAATGAAAAAGCTAAAACAGGTGTTTAGACATTTTTGCAAAGTAATTAAAAAGAAATAACAGAAATATCACATTTGCATAAGTATTCAGACCCTTTGCAATGACACTTAAAATTGAGCTTGGGTTCATCCTGTTTCTATTGATTATCCTTGAGATGTTTCTACAACTTGATTGGAGTCCACCAGTGGTAAATTAAATTGATTGGATATGATTTGGAAAGGTACACACCTGTCTATATAAGGTCCTGCAGTTGACAGTGCATGTCAGAGCAAAAACCAAGCTATGAAGACGAAGGAATTGGCCGTAGACCTCTGAGACAGGACACAGATCTGGGGAAGGGTGTAAAACAATTTCTGCAGCATTGCAGGTCCCGAAGAGCACAGTGGCCTCCGTCATTCTTAAATGAAAGAATTTTGGAACCAACAGGAGTCTTCATAGAGGTGGCCGTCCGGCCAAACTGAGCAATCGGGGGAGAAGGGCGATGGTCTGAGAAGTGACCAAGAACCCAATGGTCACTCTGACAGAGCTCCAGAGTTCCTCTGTGGAGATGGGAGAAACTTCCAGAAAGACAACTATACCTGCAGTACTCCACCAATCAGGCTTTTATGGTAGAGTGGCGTGATGGAAGCCACTCTTCAGTAAAAGGCACATGACAGCCCGCTTGGAGTTTGCCAAAAGGCACCTAAAGGACTCTCAGACAATGAAATTCTCTGGTCTGATGAAACCAAGATTGAACTCTTTGGCCTGAAAGCCAAGCGTCGCGTCTGGAGAAAACCAGGCACCGCTCATCATCTGGCCAATACCATGCCTACGGTGAAGCATGGTGGTGGCAGCATCATGCTGTGGGGACGTGTTTCAGCGGCAGGAACTGGAAGACTAGTCAGGATCGAGGGAAAGATGTACGGAGCAAAGTACAGAGAGATCCTTGATGAAAGCCTGCTCCAGAGTGTACTGGACCACAGACTGGGGCGGAGGTTCGCCTTCCAACAGGACAACGACCCTAAGTACGCAGCCAAGACATCGCAGGAGTGGCCGTGAAAAGTCTGTGAATGCCCTTGAGTGCCCCAGCCAGAGCCACTCAATCGAACATCTCTGGAGGGACCTGAAAATAGCTGTGCATCAATGCTCCCCGTCCAACCTGACAGAGCTTGAGAGGATCTGCAGAGGAGAATGGGAGAAATGCCAAGCTTGTAGCGTCATACCCAAGAAAATTTGAGACTGTAATCGCTGCCAAAGGTGCCTCAACAAAGTACTGAGTAACGGGTTTGAATACTTATGTAAATGTGATATTTCAGTTATTTATTTTTAATTACTTTTCAAACATTTCTAAACACCTGTTCTCACTTCTTCACTCTGGGATATTATGTGTAGATTGATAAAAAAAAAAAAGAATTTAATCCATTTTAAAATAAGGCTGTTACGAACCAGGGGCCACAATTTAAGAATAAGGGGTAAGCCATTTAGAACGGAGACGAGGAAACACCTTTTCTCACAGAGTTGTGAGTATGTGGAATTCTCTGCCTCAGAGGGTGTTGGAGGCCGGTTCTCTGGATGCTTTCAAAAGAGCTAGATAGGGCTCTTAAAGATAACAGAGTCAGGGGATATGGTGGGAAGGCAGGAACAGGGTACTGATTGGGGATGATCAGCCATGATCATATTGAATGGTGGTGCTGGCTCGAAGGGCCGAATGACCTACTCTTGCACCTATTGTCTATTGTAACAAAATGTGAAGGGGTCTGAATACTTTCTGAATGCAATGTACGTGCCATTACAATCTTTGTCTCTATCCTGTTACCAACATTTTCTCTCCGCCTCTCCTTGTCTTAATGCCCCTGTCCCACTTACATGTCTTTGGCACGCTAATTACGCAACGTCGTGGTCGCGTTGAGGCACGATGGTCTCGCGAAGGTCGTGTGCAACTTTATGCGTCCGCACAGCCGTCAGGAGCGCGTGACGCCATTTGAAGATGGACACAAAATGCTGGAGTAACTCAGCGGGACCGGCAGCATCTCTGGAGAGAAGGAATGGGTGATGTTTCGGGTCGAGACTCTTCTTCAGGCTGAAAGAAGTGTCTTGACCTGAAACGTCACCCATTCCTTCTCTCCATATTAAACTATGCCATTGAGGGATTTTGCAGGTTAAGGGTGCGTAGAATTGAGCTATTTTTTTCTTGAGATGAAAAGAGTGCGGAACAACTGTACTTGAAAAATATTAAAGTTCCTAAAGGAATTGAGAGAGTAGATGTGTGGGAAGAAACTACAGATGCTGGTTTAAACCGAAGATAGACACAAAATGCTCAAAGCTTTCAGAAAAATATTTTACTCTCCCTGTGCTCTGTGTATAATAGCATTAACAATTATTTCACAAGTTCTCCCTTGGGATAATTCAAAGGAAGAACTCGTAGGACTCTGAATAGGCAAGTTGCATGTTCTCCATTTGGTAGCCCCTGGTGCATACAGCTGTGCGCCAGGTAGCCTAACATTACAATTTCTACCATCCACTTTGCTGGATTAACTAATCTCAATTACTGCAGTATCATTGATATAATGATAACCATTGCCAGAGTGAGCACCACCGGAAACTGGAGGAGCAGCACCTCATATGGGCAGTCTGCATCCCGGTGGCCTGAGTATTGACTTCTCCAATTTCCGGTAGCCCTTGCTTTCTCCTCCCCTTCTCAACTTTCCCTCAGCCTTCTGGCTCCTCCTCTTCCTTTCTTCTGCCGCACCCGCTGAGTTTCTCCAGCAATTTTGTCTATCGTTGATATAACTCTGGCTGTGTGGAGAAGTCATTGTGTTTCAGTTTTTTTGAATCTGCAAAATTTCCTGCATTGGTTAAGTGTACGAAGATTTAATTAAATAAGGCCCAAGTTCAAAAGAAACTGACAACCAACAATTTGGCCTGGTCCATCCTTATCGATACCAGGCCAAGAAAGCACAATGCCTATACTCCCTCAGAAAACTAAAGAAATTGGGCTCGTATCTAATAACTTGTCAATTTCTTGCAGAGTTGTGACGACAGCACAGCCCATCACACAAACAGCTTCCCTTTCCCTCTCTCTCTCTCTCTCTCTCTCTCTCTCTCTCTCTCTCTCTTTCATGCCACTTTGGGAAAGCAGTAACATTAAGAAGAACAATTGTAATAAAAAGGAACAACAGATGCTGGTTGATATCCAAGATAAACACCAAATGCTGAGGTAACTTAATAGGTCAGGCAGCATCACTGGAGAAAATTGATAGGTGACGTTTCAGGACCCTTCTTTAGACTGATTGTAATAGGGAGAATGTGGGGGAAAAACAGGAAAAATTGGGACTGGCCAAAGGCAATATTTCTGCACTCGCACTATATTCTGCAAAGTTTCCTTTCTCAGAGTTTGAGAGGACAAACAGGACGTGAGACTCTTTGCTCCACCCGTTGTACCTATGCATTTTGATTGTACTTGTGTATGGTTTAATTTGCCAAGTTAGCATGCAAAACAGCCTTTTCACTATTTTGTTACCTGTCACTATCGATATCAATGCCTATATTTTTGAATTGCACCAAAATGAGGACTGAAAAACTCACTGCACAGCATTGTGAAGTGACGCTTCATTGTGTGGTGGAATTTTGCCTTGGGCTGCAGCTCTAAACAAGTGGCATCATGTTCATTGCTATCCTGTTAGATGGCAAAAATGTCTAATTCTGTTGCCGTTAATTAGGCTAAATGTTATGGGGTGGCTGGGAAGGAGTAGATGTGAATTAGTTTAATTTAGTTTAGAGATACAAGCACTTCGGCCCACTGAGTCCGTGCCGACCAGTGATCACCCCCGTACACCAGCACTATCCTACGCACTAGGGATAATTTACAGTTTTTACCAAAGCCAATTAACCTACAAACCTGTACGTCTTTGGAGTGCGGGTGGAAACCATAGCACCCGTGGAAAACTCACACGGTCACAGGGAGAACGTACAAACTCCGCACAGACATCCCCCAGAGTCAGTGTGTAGGAAGGAGCTGCAGATGCTGGTTTAAATTGAAAATGGACACAAAAAGCGGGAGTGAGTTAGCGTGTCAGACAGCATCTCTGGAGAAAGGGAATAGGTGACGTTTTGGATCCGAGTTACTCCAGCTTTTTGTGTCTACAACCACAATCAGGATTGAACCTTGGTTTCTGGTGCTGTAAGGCAGCGACTCTACAGCTGCGCCACCGTGCTGGCCATTAAGATGTCAGATATTGCTGACACTGGCGTATGGGATATAAACATAATGCTGGAAGAACAGAGCAGATCACACGGCATTTGTAGAGGCAAAAATATATATTTTTCTGGTTGAGGTGGTACATCAGTGCTGAGAGGGAACAAAGATTGTAGCAGCAATGTAGGGGGGAGAGGGGAGAGTAGGGTGGGGGTTGGGATTGTTGGCAATTAGTGGGAGGAGAGGCCAGATGTGGATAACAATTTTCCTCCACAAATGCTGCTTGTCCAAATAAATGTGCCTTGTTGTTAATTGCCTTTGGATTACAACTGCCATTTTCAAGAGCAGGAGTTCCCCGTGCATAAGCGTTGTCAATTTATTTTTCATTCATGATGTAAATGTCAAATGTATGCTGGAGTGCAGCCTTGTAATTGTTACCTGCATTATTATCTGACACATGATATTTGGTCTTCTATATGCAGAAATGTGTAATTTCATCAGGGAGTCAGTCTGTCAGTGATTTGTTACAGTCTTTGTGTGAAATCTCTTTGATCTTTAGAATCAGTTACACAGCATGGAAACAGGCCCTTCAACCAATGCATCCATGACAATGCTCATAAAAACTAGTCCCATTTCCCCACGTTGATTAATATCACTCTAAATATTTCCTATCTGTGAACCTGTCCAAATGTCCTTTAAATGCGATTAACCCTGCCTCTATGGAAGCTCATTCCAAATACTTGCCATCCTCTGATGACCCTCCAGTTCACATTAAATCCTAGAAACATAGAAATTTTGTGCCTGGCTCTCCATTCTAGTTCAGCCTGCACCGCCATTCAATATGACCATGGCTGATCATCCAACTCAGTATCCCGTACCTGCCTTCTCTCCATACCCCCTGATCCCCTTAGCCACAAGGGCCCCATCTAACTCCCTCTTAAATATAGCCAATGAACTGTCCCAATCAACTACCCTCGTTGAGTGCAAGACAGTTCCTTGTATATATTCACCACTCTCTCGTCCCTCTTAAATTAAACCCTCAATAACCTTTGTGACCAAAATTGAACACAATACTCCCAAGTGTGGCCTTCCCCACATCTTATACAGCTATCACAAAATGTTCCAACTTGATTACATAAGACACAGGAGCAGATTTAGACCATTTGGCCTATTGAATCTACTCCGCCGTTCCTTGCATTAAATAAAGTCTAGCCTGCCCCCCCTGTCCCAATAATTCAGTACGTTGTTCCCTGCAACTCCTTGATATATTCAATGCACTCGTCCCTCTTAATAGCAACTTTCCAATAACCATGTGACCAAAATTGAACACAATGCTCCCAAGTGTGGCCTTCTCCACGTCTTATACAGCTATCACAAAATGTCCCAACTTGATTCCATAAGACACAGGAGCAGATTTAGACCATTTGGCCTATTGAATCTACTCCGCCGTTCTTGCGTGGCTGATCTATTTTTCCCCCTCAACCACATTCTCCTACCTGTTCCCTGTAACTTTTGACACTCTTACTCATTCCCTTTGATTTATATGCCACCATGTTGTACGGTGTCCAACACCACCAGTGGATGGCACGGTGGCACAGCCATTGAGTTGCTGCCCCACAGCTCCAGAGACCCAGGTTTTGGTGGGCCGAAGGGCCTGCTTCTGCGCTGTATCTCTGAACTAAACCTCTACTGCAATGAAAACTATCCCAAGATATCCTTATTAACATTGCCAAGCTCTCTCATCTTTACTTTCCCCATGTAAAAACAGAGGAGAAATATTCATTGAGGACCTTGCCCCATCTCATGTGGTTTCACATATAAATGACCTTATAAATTCACATATAATTCACATATAAATGTGGGTTCCTATTCTTTCCCCAGATACACTTTTTCCCTTGACATACTCAATGTCTCAGGATTCTCCTTAATCTTTAACATATGTTTTTGTTTTAACAGGAATCACCAGATTTGACCTACTTGGAGACTTTGGAAGGTTTAATTGGCTTGGCAACTTTTACATTGTAGTCTCATACAATCTGTTATTTGCTGTGGTGACGACTTTATGCCTGATTAAAAAATTTACATCTGCTGTAAGAGGAGAACTGCTTCAAGCTTTAGGTAAAGGGCAACTTCTATTAATTCTTCCTTAACTCAAGTTCCATTTGCCCATGTGGTGAACTGCCAATGCAGGACGTGGTCATGAAGGATCATTGTTGCTTGAACGATTAATGTTAGAAGTAAGACGAGGGACTACTGCTTTCTCAAAGTTGCTAAATCAGTTTGAGGTCTATGTGCAACAATAAAATGTAGCTTTGCATTGGTTTATAAAAATTTATACTTCTTTTGGCTCATAACCTCTGGAAAGGTTTAAGCACTTTCTGGCCTTGGGAGTTGGTGTGCAATTACACAATTATACTGCAATTTTTCAGGATCCTAAACGAGTTTCCATCAACCTAGCCAATCACCTCTGCAGCCTATTCAGTGAAATCATGTCCTTCCTATTGTGTGTGACGAAACTGCACATACTTCAGATGTGGCCTAACCAATGTTTTATAAAGTTGTGCCAAGACTCCCCGCACTATTCTATGGCATGATCTATGATCTCCCTTGCTGCCAACCAATGCCTTCTATCACCCTTCACACCGTCTGCCTCTATTTTTTGCTTATACCTCATTACATCGTTCATGCTTTCCACCTTTGACCTGAAATGTCAACTCTCTTCCATTCCCCATCTTCTCATCAGCAATGGGAGCAGAATTAGGCAATTCGGCCCATCAAGTCTACTCCACCATTTAATCAAGGCTGATGTATCTTTCCCGCTCTAACCTATTCTCCCACCTTCTCCCCATAACCCCTGACACCCTTACTAATCAAGGATCTATAAACTGCGCTATAAAAAATATGACTTGGCCTCAACAGCCATTTGTGGCAATGAATTCCACAGATTCCCTACCCTCTGACTAAAGAATTTGTTCCTCATCTCCTTTCTAAAGGTACGTCCTTTTATTCTGAGGTGATGGCCTCTGGTCTTAAGACTCTCCCAGTAGTGGAAACATCCTCTCCACATCCACGCTATCCAGGCCTTTCACTGCTTGACATGCTGATACATTTCAGATTAACAGCATCTGCAATATTGTCTATGAAATATTTAACTATAATATTTAACTCCAGTATTTAATTATGAAAATGTTATTGTGTCTTGTTCCATATGGTGTGAATGTTTGCACATGCTTTTTACACTTGCCAAAATATTGAGCATAACTTTCTTTAGCAATTAACTTGAAATGTGGGATTAATAGCCGTGCATCAGAAATGAAACTTACATTTCTTGAACTTCATTTTCTTTTTCTCTAGGTCTGAATAATTTACATCTTTCAAATAGGACGCAAGATACAGAGAAGGTCCTGCATTCTGCAAATGGACATCAAAAATCGTTCTGAGAAGCGATATCTGGCAAATTAAAGACAATTTTAAGTGTGCATAGAGGAGGGAGGGGGAAGCAAAGGATTCAGCTATATGACATTCCACTCCACCCATCTTGAGTCTTAATGGTCATTTATTTTCAGATGCAATGAAGAATCAACGAAGGGTTCAGTTGTGAGAAAATTCAAACTTGGACACGCGCAGGAAGTAAATGTCTGGGACTCCATGCTTTGCCATCAAATTCTGAATACTACTGAATATGTTTGGCTTGGACTGTGATGCAGCATTCAGAGTAACCACTACAAATCATCCTATTACGATTTGGGATCCTTTCGGGAATGATTGGTCTGTCAGTCACTGAAACATTAGTGTAACCGGCTCCTGGACTGCTTCTGGAAATGTCTTTACAACAAATGTGCTCTTGCAGAGATCCTTGGAATTCTGGCTGTTCTGTTGATATTGTGGAGCTGTTGCCATTTACTGCTTTAGAACAGAATCTACAATATTTCAGCTGATCCAACCTTGACTCTATGCTAATTTTGGTCCTGTTCACATTCTTTAGCTCAATACAGCAGTATAAGCTTTAGCATAAAGAAAATCTGTTTTGTTTGTTGCCTCCACTCTTCTATCATATTAAAACCAATTTGTTTTCAATCTTCCATTACAAAACACAAAAATAGGTGGTTGGATTTTTTGATTAATAAAACCCAAATGGCATTCGGATAGGTATTAAGTGAATGATCTTTTATGCCAGCAATTGCAAAGCTGTGTCCTTGCAAATTCAAAGCAATCCAGGTACCAGTTGGTTGCTCTCAGATCTATCTTGGCTAATCGGCTGTCCGGGAACGTTTGGTTGCTGTGCAGATTCTGCTGGCTTTTCCATTCAAGTTTATGGGTCAGCTAGAAATTTGTATTCATCTGTTTGAAGTATTACTTTTACGTTTATAATTCCCTTGGACCAATAATAAAGGTATTTATTGTCTTGGTATCTGAGAAAATTCACCTACAGTGCAACACATTTTGCTATCCCATTGCATGACATTAAGAGAGAACTGCAGGAGGAGATGTGAATTTGCTGACAAATTATATGATCAGCTGGTTACAAACTGAAATCTGCTCCTACAGTCTTTCCTGTAACCAGTGGATTCATGGTTCACTACCATTTCTGTGCAGTGTAGAGGAGAAACAGCATAAAGGATTACTTAATAGTACACAAGGTGCAAAAGTAATTCAACATGTCAGGCAGCAGCTCTGGAGAACATGGATCAATGTTCTCCAGAGATGTATTAACCCATATCTACAGTTCCTTGCATAGGAAGGAACTGCAGATGTTGGTTTACACCACAGAGAGACACAAAATGTAACTCAGCGGGTCGGGCAGTATCTCTAGAGAAAAGCAATAGGTGACGCATTGCGTTGGAATTCTTCTTGAGACTGCCTTTTTCCAGAGATATTGCCTGACCAGTTGAGTTACACCATTTTGCCTCCACCTGCAGTTCTTTGTTTCCACAAGGATTATTTAATGCCCTTCTAATCCATTAAAGATCTATAAACGAGGTGGCGATTTATGATAGTCTGATCCTATTGTTAGTGGAAAATTATACATATTTTATCTGTAAGTTTACCTATACAGGTGGGGGGGAAGGATGAGTTCACCAATATTTAAAATATGACATAACTATTTTCACAAAATATCCTTTCTGCTGGTGATTAATTTGGGATGAGGCCAGATATGCAAATTGAGACGTCCTTTGATTCACTTACCATCCACTATCTACTTCATCATTCCAACTAGTAAACACTTAACTGTTCTTGAAAATACTTCATTGATTATTAAGGGAACAGGATATCTCAGATGTATAGTAAGGTGCTATAACCACACAAATTTATTTGTTCTTAATTCTGCAGTAATTTCACTTGACATCTTGTTGTAGGCTATTTAAAAAAAACATAATTCCCATTTATTTGAATTGGCTCTTATTTCTGTTGTGTTTCAGAATCCAAATACAATGGAATTGTTACAGAAGATAGACACACAATTAAGGAGTAACTCAGCGGGTCAGGCAGCATCTCTGGAGAAAGGAATAGGAGACATTTTAGTTTGGACCGCTTTCAGAAGGATTGGAAACGTCACCTGATCCCTTTTTTCCAGAGATGTTTCCTGACCCGCTGAGTTACTCCAGCGTTTCGTGTGCATCATCTGCATAAACCTGCATCTGCAGTTCCTTCCTACACACGGAATTGTTTTAGTTTTTCTATGAAGAGCTGAACACTAATAAATTTATGTTGTGATATCAATCACTGTTACCCATGCAGATTAATTTGATTTGGTCTAAGAAAAGTTTTTTTTTAAACAAATCTCAAATTATTGTTGGAAAATAATTGATAGTGGGGAATAAAGGGCATTTGTTGTGATCTGTCAGGAAACTGAGCTTTATAATGATGGCATTGCATCATTCCAGAAAGATGTGTGCTGCAGATGCTGATCACATTCTGAATTGTACAGACCTTAGTTACCTTGCATCAATGTTAGCTCTGTTTACATTAACTGTGATCCGTTTTGACAAACCCATTCATGTCGATTCTAGTCTGAATGGCTAAATGAAGGATCTATTCACCAGTGTCTGACAATCTATCCACATGAGCATAGACTGTGAAGGGCATATTTTTGCTCATAGGACCATGGTAAACTGAGTCTGGCCTTTTCAACAAAATATGAAATTTAAAGATGTGGCCCACTGTAAACTTGAATAGTGGAGAAAGTAAAGCATGTATGATACTTTGGCTAGGTTACAAGATTAGAAAGCTTTGAATCAGCAGCATGGTGGTGACTAATTATTACTTCAACGTGTTGGTGAGCACCTAATTTTTCCACTTAAATTGTTTCTGGCCCAAGTGTTTTCAGTAACGCTAATCTGCGTTCTGTTTTACTTTGCCACTCGTTGTTCCTTATCTGTAACCCTGACTGTGTCCAGTCAGTGTGAAAGTGATCATTCTTTGCAGAAAATGCCCATGAAGCTGCTTCCAGTTAATGTCACTTGGATACAAATGTGCAGAGGTGGGTGGCTTTGTCTTGAGCTGAACCTAATACAATGCTGCAATATTGCTAGAATGAAACTAGAGTGTGTCAAGCATTTTCAGGATCATAAGCAAAACGCTGACTCGTATACATCTGACATTGGAGCATAGCATGATTGAGGAAAAGTGAAGCCATGCATCAAGCTCTCTCATTTTTTGGGGTTCAAAGTACGAATGATTCCAGTGTGACCTAACTAGATGCCATAATCTAGATTTGCACTCTTTAGCAAAGTGGAAATGAAGATGTGCTGTGGCTTTAATTTGTCAGTATTCGTAACTGATCTATCTCTCTACGCTTTTCGAATCTACGAATACTACTTTCTTATACCCTTTTAAGAATAACCTGTTGCATGCTGATGGTATACATATTTCATTTTCATTGGAAAGTTTTACATTGTTGAGAGAGGAGCAAGATGCAGTGGTTAATCCATTGAAATGTAAGCACTTTTAAAGTGAGAGGAGTGCAGTCTATAAGTGGGCAGACAGTTGTCCTTTTTGTTACATGTTCTCCGTGGGCAGGTCGGGGTCGGGGGGGGGGGGGGTGCTTTCCTAGGAAACCGTGGTGTCATATACAAAGTTAACATGAGCAGATAATCTATTACCAGGTTTGCATCAACAGTTCAAGAAGAGTTAAATGATAAAGCCCTTCAGTGTGTTTTCATTTTGGTTCTGTGTGTTGGATAGCAGTGCCCTGCTGGTTTATGGAGGCTGGCTGCTTTTTAAGAGGATATATATCCAGAGGTCATTCTCACCAAATGTGAATTAAAAAGACAGTAGTGTAAAAACACCAAGTGAAGTAAATACTGCCTTGCTGCCACCATTCGATTCCCCTTGACTAACATATCAGTTTGTGAATATGAAGTAAAAAGCAAGTTGCAGTAACTACAGAAGTTGAACTACTTCAGTGTTTGTTTTGGTATCACTGACCTTTGGTTCTGGCGCCGTGACAACAAGGTAAAAGTAAAGGTACCAGATTTGTTCGAGGCATCACAACTTCTATTTTGATTCCATGAGTTTTCCCAGCCTCTGCCCTTAGCAAATCCTACATGTTTAGTCTGGCATTTCTACCGAATGCAGAAGATCCTGGTATGATGATAAATCCAGTTTAATAAGATTTGCTCAGTAGTAGTTTTATGTAGAATTATTTACACGACCAAAATGGCCCACTTTTGTGACACAACCGCAAAGGCCTCCACCAGTGGGTTAATTATAAGTTTCCCAGCTTCTTGCCTTTTAAAGAGTTTATTTAATGACAAATTCACTGTGATTTATTTCTTCATACCTCTCGTGAGTTTTTATCTTTTGATCACATTTTTGTAGCAATATATTTTGTGTACATATTGATGGAGTTTGTTATAGTAAATTGCATCTTTATTGTCTTATGCACTGTGATCTGACATGTAGAAATATTTTCCTGCCCTGTTGCAATTAAAAGGAAATGCAAAATACAGATAATTTTATGTTTGAGTAAACTTAGTGCGGCCTATTCTGTGGTGCCAGTAAAATTTCTGTTGGGTAAAGACCATTGTGGTAACAATACGCACAGACATCTGGGCACCTATTTGTGGTTGGATTACTGGAAAATAAAAATAATTTTTTTTTTGTTTATTTCAAATGTGTGTACAAATCCAAGTTCAAATGTGAAAAACTTTCTAATTGCTGTGCTGTGAAGCAACACTTTAGATTGTTTCCTCTTGTGAACAATATTCATTTTGGGAGCAAATGATTCATTACAGTGTGATGAATTGGCAGCTACATGTTTCTTTTAGTTACCAACTATGAAGTCGTAATTGTCCCTGCAAAGAGCCATGTTTGCTTAAGTGCAACATGTGTACGCCATTGCTTTCGAAAACACTTACTATAGTTATTTAAATTAGAATTCTGCAGCAATACTGAACTTAAAAAAAAATTCAAGTTGAAGAAACCGATGGTGACATTTAAGTCCATAAACAAGCAAAACATTTTCTTCTTCATGACTTGCAAATTGTGTGATAACCAGGCAGTCACCACTGTATGAAATTGTTGTTGGGCACTGAAATGGAGGCTTGGGTGTTTTTAAAATAGATGATTAATGTATGTTACTATGCACGAAAATAAAACAAAAGCAATTATTTTCTAACATTTAAGTTGACTATCCAAGATGTTAGTTTTATCAAAGGTAGTCACAAAGCGCATGAGTAACTCGCTGGTCATGTAGCATCCCTGGAGAAAATGGACAGGTGACATTTCAGGTCAAGACTGTTCTTCGGACCATTTTGTCCATTTTCACCAGGGATGCTGTCTGACCCACTGAGTTACTCCAGCACTTTTGGTTTATCTTTGGTATGAACCAGCATCTGCAGTTCCTTTTATTACATTAGTTGTTCGTGTTATCCTTTGGTCAGTTCTTTATGAATTTGTGTTGGGATAGACTTGTGCAAGTTATTTATATTTATTCTGCTATATGTTTGCAAACAAAGGAGTGAAGTATCTAGATCCCTTGATTTTTATATTAGAGGTGTTTGTATATTGTAAGTCGTCAGGTTAACAGTAATTTTTTTTCTTCCTTCCAAAGACTTAGTTTTATTCCAAGTTAAATCCCATGTTAGAAGATCAGTAGCATGGAAACATACTACATTTGAATTCAGCCTCAACTGCTGCAATGAAGCAGTCTGAGCGTAGTTCTACACAAGTGCCCTTAATTTAATAACTTCATTCATGGAGCAAAGGGATCACTCTTGTGGGAAGTGGGAAGTATTGTGCACGCTTCTGAAATGTGATTATTAAATTAGCATTATTGTATGTTCTTTATGCAAACGCTACGCTCATTCTCTTATAGAATCGTGCTGCCTTTCCCGAGGTTTGTTTAAAACATGTTAATAGCTGTCTGAACAATTCTCTACGGCTTACAAATTAATGGTGAAGTAAAGATCCATGGATACTATGTGCATGCCTTAGGATTCACATATTCGAAAAAGAATGCCCGAGGAAAATGGTGACTTTTCCAAATGGAGATATCCGAAAAGAACATCGTAATTATTGCAATCTTTTTTTCTTCTTTTCTTAGTTTGGTAATAATTTTCAAAACCTTAGTTCTGTTCTTGCCATTTTCATTTAATAGTAAGCAATTGTTTTAACATTTTTGTTCTTTCATATTCTGAGTTGCTGTTTCCTTATGAGACTCAAATAAATACTGCTTGCCCAATAGTGCTCATATCAATAGAACACTTTTATAACTGGATTTATTACACATTGTTTGCCTTATTCTCTTGCAGAATATATTGGGATGTAACTTAAAGAAGCAACAAGCCAGTAGCTGCCAATTCATTAAGTGGTCTTTAGTGATGTTATCTAGAATACAGATCCTGTGTGTTCAAGTTATTGACATATTGCATGTTAGTATTGTTTCATTGTTGGAACTGAGAATGTATCATCAACATTGTACCTATATTATGTTTATAGTTTATTTTGTAAAATAGTTTGTAATCAAAGCTTACATTGTGACTCCTATGTTTACAATAAATTCAATTAACTGTTCAATGTGTATTTCCAAATGTATGCAATTTGTCAAAGTATGTAGAAAAATGCATCACTTGAATTGTATGATTAGAACTATACAAGACAGCATTGGGCAAATTTACCATGTAATGTCTCATTTAATTACATAGAATGTCTTAAGAGCCTCTTATTTCCGTTTGGAGGTTCCACTTGGTTGAAAACCAAGAGGTTCCAAACCAGAGCTTCCCAATCTTGCCTTCCCAAGATGCATGCTAAAAGCATTTATTTAAAGGCTGCACTGCATTAACAGAAGTGAGACATACAGACTTGGATATCACAGGTTCAAGCAGAGATCCCTGTGGGACTCCAATGGTTTCACACCTCCAGCCAGCAGATCACCCTTCCAACTGTACTGTTGATTTGGATCTCACTGGTGTATATCTGGTTCTTCCTAAGATATAACTGAGATTCAGTTATCAAAATATAAAATCCCTGTGAAAACCAGTCTGCTTACGTGACAAGACGGCATCCTGTGACCAATTTAGGCATTAAACCAACCAAGTGAACACTCCTTTCCAGTGACCTAGGTGTAAACAAGGCAACTGTTAATCATCTGTGGTGAGAAGAGTGTGGGTGGAATGTTTATGTTGCAACAGAGAGGAGGGTAATCGGATGAAGTAGGAAACCAAGCAAGAGTTTTAAGATGGCCATGGAACATAATTGAAAAAGATGGTTGAAGATATGGACTGTATTTGGAGTTCACTTGTGAAAGTAAATTTTTTTCTTAAATGGCAAATCCTTTGCACTTCTGTTATTCTATAAAGTTTAGTTTTAGATGGGAAGTGGGATCATCTCAACTTGATTTGCATCGTCTTTATTGAAAACCCAAACAACGACATGCATTCGACGTTTAGTCTTTTCATCCTTGAGGAAGTAAAATAAAATTCAAATATTGTCTGCATGACAGGAAACAGTTTTATTTTGAAAGAACAGAATGGAGATTTACAGTTTAATACTCAAAATCTTTTTTTCATAAGTTGACCTGCATAATGGGCAAATGTGATCCTCTCCCTCTGTGAAGTCCTCGAAGGCCTTCAGGCAAGTGTAGTGGAAGGTGTGTGAGCAGGACAGCAGCACTGTTTGTCGCACAAGCAAACGACTTTGCTCTCGTCCGCCATGCCCTTCAGCTTGGCATGTTCTGCTGCTTAAGTGATCCAATGGAGTGATACAAATTGGACAATCAAAAACCTCTCTCTGGATTGCCTGAGGAAAGATGATAAAAAGCATTTAACAAGAGAAATGGACACCACAATGTACCGAGAATGAAGGTGAGAAAGGAATTTCAGGGCAACTGTTCATTCAATGTTAAGTGAGTCTTTGAATTTTAAAATGTCAGCTGTCCAATCACTCCATAGACGCTGTCTCACCTACTGAGTTCCTCCTGCACCTTTTTTGCTCAAGATTCCAGCATCTGCAGTTTCTTGTCTCTCTGACACCATTGAATGGTTTGTCAGTCAATCTCGTTTCAAACATTTTATTAGTTGCTGTTCTAAAGGCCAACAACTAAAATGAGAGAAGTACTTAGCATTCAAGAAGGAACTGTAGATGCTGGAAAATCGAAGGTACACAAAAATGCTGGAGAAACTCAGCGGGTGCAGCAGCATCTATGGAGCGAAGGAAATAGGTAATGTTTTGGGCCGAAACATTTCTTCAGACTGATGTCTGAAGTACTTAGCATGTTAGTGTGCATTGAACATTGTTGGTATGGGGAAGTTCTCCCCATCTGCAGCCCTTGCATCCAGTTCCAAGTAATTTTCTTCATTATGGATGTTTGGGCTGATTGATGTTCTGGTGATTATCAAGGTGTGTGGATGGTAAAGTCCTAGCATAATAGTTGTCTTTCTATTTGGTTGTGCTTTGTGACAGAGAAAGAGAGAATGATCCCCACGCCTCCCTTCGTGTTGCATATTCATGTTTTCATCTAAAAGCCTCTTCAACGCCAGTATGGTCTGCCTCCACCACCACAACCACCTCTGGTACGGCATTCTAGGTCCCCACCATCCTGTGGTTAAAATAACCTGTCCCACACCTCTCGTTTAATCTTTACTGCTCTGACCTTAAAGCTACGCGCTCCAGTCTTTGACATTTCCACCCTGGTAAAAAGGTTCTGACGGTCTAACCTATCTATGCCTCTCATCATTTTATGTACTTTATAAATATAGACAATTATACACTTGTAGCATGTTTCTGGATTTGAAGGTTTATGCTTGCGTAAGAGTTTTATCCATCAGTGACATAATCAAGAGTTAATAGTTGTTCTGAAACATCCATAATCAACGTGAAACAGTTTTTGTCACTGACCTTCAGCTGTATTTGCTCCCATTCCTCTTCAGATATAATGTGAACACGTTGCCTCGCAAATTGCTGCAGCAATCTTCTGCTTAGAGCTACCGAGTGGTCAATTTCAGAAAAAAGTTCATCAATATTTATGTTGCACGATCTCACTAACCTGTCGTTAATCTCTTGCAACTGTGGAAATAAAAAGATTCATCGATGAGCAGACCCACAATAAAAACAGAACTTGACAGCTCGGCTCAAAGTAAAATACCGTCTGTAGATGCTGAAAATATCTTAAACATTTTTTTTAAATAAGCAATCGATAGATGTAGAGTTCACTTTTCAGGTTAATGGTCTTCTATGAAATCTAGGACCATTTAGAAGTACAACTAGTTTTAAGTGAAAGAGAAAGGCAGGTATGGTAACAATAAAGGTCTCTCACAGGGTGGAGACCTGTAGAAAGAGCCAGTGATGTTAATGAAGTCCCAGGATTGGGGGATGCTGTAGGATTGGTCAAGATAAGTAACTGCAGTGCGTTTGGCAAAGATGCACCCGGCAGCCACTGGTGAGGGTGGTGATAGAGTGAATTAATTTCTAGGGCAGTGGATGTGATTCCAGTGAAGTGTAATGCCATGTCCTGTGTGTGGCTGAAGGTGCAGGCAAAGACCATTTAATCTGAAACGTCACCCATCCACGTCGCCAGAGATGCTGCCATACCCGCTGAGTTACTTCAGCACTTTGTGTCTTTCTTAGTATTCCATCACAGTTCTGATGTACTTTTTGTTGATTGGTTTTGGAAATGCTGGGAGGTGAGTGACGCTCAGTCCCAGACCACTGGAGAAAGAGCAGTAACACCGAAGATTGGTACAAAAATAACTCCATGGTCCCATCTTTCCTGAAATGTATCGCTTTTCCAACCTTCGGTGCTCGTGCGGCCCTCCCTGATGAACATTTCTGATGATTCAATGCTCGCTTTAGAGCAGAAGACCAACAGGGCGATGACATCTGTCCTGTCATAGGCTAGAGTGTGCCTCTTCCTATGGTCACAGTTGCATCAGTTAGATCGGCCTTCCTGAGGATGAATCCATGAAAAGCAACTGGCACAGACGGAGTCTCTGCCACTTCCTTAGGAACTGCGAGGATCAACTAGCGGGATTGTTCACGTACAGCTTTAATCTCTCCCTTATCTGTTATGAGGTACCCACCTGCTTCAAGAAGACCACTATCCTTCCTTGGACAAAGAAAAGCAAGAGCCCGTGCCTTAATGATTACTGTCCAGTGGCCTTGACATCCACTATCATGAAGTGCTTTGAGAGGCTGGTTACTCCATAATTCCAGCCTGCCTGACAGCCTTGATCTACTGCAATTCGCCTACTGCCACAACAGGTACGCAGCTGATGCCATCTCCCTGGTCCTACACTCATCTCTGGAACATCTGGATAAGAAAGTCGCCTATGTCAGGCTCCAATTCATCAACTTCTTTCATTACCATTGACCCAAGAAATGTCAACTCCAAACTTGTGGAACTTTGGGTCGGCTCTCCCCTCTGCCAGGGGCAGAAATAGCTATCAAAACGACGACGAGGGGGGGGGGGTGCTCAATTCTGAGTCTGTCACACCCCTGGTTGGTGACAGACTCCGAACTCCAGCAACAGCAGCATTGTCCGCCCAGAATCGTGGAGCTTGAATCGGCCCGGTCGCGGGGCATTTCATTGTACGGTGCGGTTAAAATTGGCCAGCATCGGGAGCCTCGATGCAGCAGTTTGATTTTAAGCTGTGCCAGGCGATGAATGGCCCCATGAATGGGCCGATTCAGCCCTTAGAAAGCGTCTGATGCCCGCTTGAATCTTTCAAAAGCTACAACGTGATACACTTAAACAAATAAAACTGAAGCAAATAAAGGCAAACAGAAGAACCAACCTGGAGGGGGGGGGGGGGGGGGGGGGAGAGAGAGAGATGTGAAAAACATACTAAATAACGCGAGTGACCGTGAATGAGGGACTTACCTGCAAGCCAGCCAGGAAACCCGTTTGACCGGAGCCCTTAATGACCCGACCCGTTTAAATCCGATACCTGTTTAAATCTTTCCCATCCACCAATACATCCAATTAGGTAAAATGGTACCCGCATCAGACAGCTTTAAGAAATTCGCTGTAAATACCTGCTGCAATACTTGAAGGTTAAAACACAATTGGTGACACATCATGTTAATATGATGTTAATACAGACATTTAACAAGCACATAACAGTGACACCCCCCACTCTCTCGCAGAAAGCTGAGATTTTAATAGATTTTTGGTGCCATGCAAGGGTGTGTCCTTAGCCCCCTACTATACTGCTTATACACTCCCAACTGTGGCCAAATACCAATCCAACTCGATCTACAAATTCACAGACAACATCACCGTAGTGGGCCGGATATGGAATAATGATGAGACAGAGTACAGAGAGGAGATTGAGAATCTTGTAACAGTGTCAAGACAACTACCTCTCCCACACAGTCAGCAAGACAAAAGTAAGTAAGTTGATTGGCCAAGTATTCACATACAAGGAATTTGCCTTGGTGCTCCACCCACAAGTAACAACATGACATACAGTGACAGTTACGAATGACTCAGAAAACACTAAACATAAATAATAATAAAACATTTATGATAAAACACCATTGATCAAGCATGTGAACCAACAAAATACCAGATCAAAGGGAGGCTACAGATTTTTGGCTGTTGATTAAAGAACAACCACTCGTGGAAAAAAACTGTTTTTATGTCTGTCTGTGGCAGCTTTGACAATCCGGAGTCGCCTTCCAGAGGGAAGTGATTCAAAGAGTTTGTGGCCAGGGTGAGAGGGGTCAGAGATGATCTTGCCCGCTCACTTCCTGGCCCTTGCAGCTTGTACATGGGTATAGGTCTGGATGCTGGTTGGGGTAATGGTGATCTTCTCCGGGAACTCTCTGTAGGGCCTTCTGGTGCAGCCATACAATAACTGCTGGTAAGAATGCTCTCAATGCACCCCTGATCGGACGATTCGAAGGAAGTGCGTTGCAGCCTTCTCACCATGGGTGGTGCCCATGTCTGATCATCTGTGGTGGCACTGACTTGGTGCTTTTACAGAACCAGACCATGATGTGAGAAGGTGAAGTCCAGTTAACATTGACATTCTTCGTTATGGCCGTGTAGAGTTTTGGACCTCCTCTCTGTATCATCGCCTGTGGCAGATTGTGCTGCGAACTTGATGATGTGGTTCGAAGCACTGCCATGAGGAAGTACATCCTCTGTCCCTGTGCCTTTTGGTGGCTGTGTGAGTCAATGGAGGAAGTCCCCCCCACTTAAGTGGGGTCCTTGGAGATGATGGTTTTCCCATGTTGGGGGAAAGTTAAATGACTCCACAGATGTGACTGTGGTGTTGTTGATGGCGAGTGGGGTGAGGGGAGGGGGAGCTCTCCTAAAGTCTACAATCAATTCCACTGTCTTAAGAGCATTGAGCTCTAGGTTGTTGCGACGGCACCAGGATGCCAGCTGTGTCACTTCCTGTCTGTAGGCAGATTGCTCTCCATCCTGGATCAGTCCAATCAGGGTTGTGTTGTCCACAAACATGAGAAGCTTGACAGAGGTGTCTGTGGAGGTGCAGTCATTGGTGTAGAGAGAGTAGAGGAGAGAGTACGCAGCCTTGCGGTGCTCCTATGCTGAGTGTTTGCACGTCCGAGATGTGCTTTCCCAGCCTCACATGCTGCTCCCTGTCTGTCAGGAAGCTGGTGATCCACCAACAGAGGGGTTCAGGCACAGTCAACTCGGAAAGTTTGGAGTATAGTAGCTCTGGCACAATGGTGTTGAATGCAGAGCTAAAATCAACAAACAGGATCCTCGCATAGGTCCACTGGCGGTCCAGGTGCTGTAGGATGAAGTGGAGGCCCAGGTTGACTGCATCATCCATAGACCTATTGGCCCAATATGCAAACTGCAGAGGGTCCAGCAGGGAGTTTGTGATATTTTTCAGCTTGGCCAGCACAAGCCTTTCTAGTGTCTTCATGACTACAGAGGTCAGTGCAACAGGCCTGTAGTCATTAAGACCAGTAATCCCTGCCTTTTTGGGTACAGGGACAATAGTGGAGACATTGACGCAGGCAGGGACAGTACATGTTTGCAGGGACTGATTAAAAATGTCTGTATATACCGGTGCCAAAAGAGATTTTGATTGACTTCAGGAAGCAAAGCATCACACATATTCTACTGTACACAAAGGGTGTCTAAATAGAGATGGTCGAAAGCTTCAAGTTCCTAGGAATAAATATCACCAGCAAATTTGTCCTGGACCAGCCACATCAAAGCTATCTTATCAGGCAACTAAACGGTCCCCTCATTAGCTAGAATGTGGTCCTGACCTCCTGTCTACCTCATTGCAGACCATTGAACTATTCTTAATCATACGTTATCAGACTTCAATGTTATATTGTGTTGTGCCCTTTATCCATGCACTGTGGACAACATGATTGTATTCATGTATAGTCTTTGACTGGATAGCACATAACACAAGCTTTTCACTGTACCTTGGTACATGTGACAATAATAAACTAAACTAAACTGAACATTCATGATCATTGTAAATTGACTGACAGGAATAAGGCATATGAGACTTTGTTAGTAGTAAAGATTTCAGGTTGTGGCTGGGGTATGGAAGACACTGCCAGAGATTTTTTTAAATAGCTTAAAAATAGCTTAACAATTTGGTGGCAACCCTTATCCAATCAAGCTGCAATTGGAAGATTTTCCACGTTTTTTAAATGACTTTCATGTGTTATTTTTAATGATAAACGTGAAGATAAAATAATTCTGATTTATTACTATTTTCACATTAGAAACACGCCAATATAAAGTTAATACACAATCTGCCAATGAATGTCCAAATGAAGAGCAAGTTGGTGGACATTGCTCATTTTAGAAAACTTTCATTTAAATGCCAACAAATTGGTTACTAATGTGTTGACCTCCAGTACGCCTCACAACTAAACTTAAAATAAACAAGGAATTTACAACGTATCAATGAAGATAAGACTTGACTGGTTTAATATCTTCTTAGTCACACTGTTCAAAACCTCTTCAAGTTAGTAACAGATTGTTTGCCATCTCTGTGTGATAAAGGAAGCTTCGCGACTAAGCAAACCTCAAAAACCATTATACTGTTTGGTGAGATTTAAGTCAAAATTGTTCAAATCATGAAAACAAGGCTGCTTTCCTTTTGTGGGAAATAAATGAAGCTGAGCAAATTGTTTCACAAAAGACCCAACTTACCACCTTTTAAAAACATCCATACAACCAGCAAAGCTGCTGATAATATGATGCATTTGAATAGATTTAATTGCTGCAATAAAAGGCCATACTTCAATTGCATGACATTTGTACGAAGATTTTATAGATAAAGATCAAAGAACTGTACCATGAAGCACCCTACATTCCAAGGAACACGTCTCCCTCGTGTAAACATTCTTGTATATGGTATTGGTATAACAAAGTTTCAGTGACCTTTTAGGCTACTTTGATCTAAATTATTAAGAAACTGAAATGGATTACTGGAAACTACTGTATCACCACCAGAAACCATCAAGTTGTCTGAAACTCTTTGATTTTACTTGTGTTTAAACAGTATATTTTCAAATCACAAAATCCAATGTTATAAATGGTTTTACGTGTAAACCTGCAATTTTGTTGGCTGGCCAGATTTTAGAATTGTTTACTTACTGTATTTGTTGTCCTTATTCAATTTTGTGAATTTTAAGACACTAAACTAACGTTCTGAATTTTTTTTTATTGCTATGTTTGGAGAATTACATCCCAATCTGGCTGCACTTCTCATAAACATGTCAAAGAAAATAGTATCATTAGTTTTTCTTCATTTAATTTTCAAGCAGCATATATGATCACCTGCCACAAAATAATTCTTATCACTGTCAAAGAACAATTGACACCTACGTTAATCTAACATTCTCAAACTGCTTTAGAGTTCCAATGCAAGTCTGGCAAATGCCACGACCCTGTTGAAATTCAAACCTGGAAGTTCATTGGTTTAAATTGCAGTATTTCTGTACTACAAAGTGATTGTACTTCCGTGATACCTCATTGGTTGTAAGATGTGAAAGGTTTAATATAAATATAATTCCTTCATTGTATGCTCTGGCTATCCTATCATTTGAAAAAGCCCCATTTATTTTACTATGTTATGAGTGCTAGTTCCTTCGGTGGCAGGGCTGATAAGGAGACAAAGGTACATTAGGTGATTGGCTGATGAGTGGAGATGGTCACGGGGTGAAATGGAGACAAGGGTATCAGCTGGGTGGCCCAGTGGTGCAGCGGTAGAGTTGCTGCATTACAGTGCCAAAGACTGGGTTCAATCCTGATTAAGGGGTGCTGTCTGTACGGAGTTTGTACATTCTCCCTATGACCACATGGGTTTTCTCTGGGAGATCTGGTTTCCTTCCACACTCCCAAGACATACAGGTTTCTAGGTTAATTGGCTTTGGTAAAATTGTAAATTGTCCCTAATATGTTGGATTCTACTAGAGTACGGGGCGATTGCTGGTCAGGGAGGACTTGGTGGGTTAAATGGCTTGTTTCCATGCTATATCTCTAAAGTCTAACGTACCAACAGCAACAATGTAGCTCTGGAACAGAACTGTGCCTCGATCTACTGAGCTTTCATTCCACCTGGATTGGCTTTCATGCAGATTTCCTACAGTTTCCATTAAAGTGTAAAGGAAAATTGAATACCTGCTTGGAAACTTAGCCTCTTATGTTAGCGATGAACTCTCAGATCATGACTGAAACCATAACTGTTTTCTTTACAATCCATTTACCGCTGCACTCATCAATATAATTACAAAATGCTTTTTGTTTCCGTTTTCCAATACACTGAAACCTGCTTAATCTAGTGATGTATTACTCCATCTTTTTTATGGACTATATCCCCTGCATCTATGCAGAATTTAAACAAAATTTGTGTCACACTCTCTGCTCACTATTTCTCTTCTGGTTTAGTGATCAATAATTTATATCATGCTTTCAATCATTTGCTGAGCTGACTTAGTGACATTGGTGTTTAATCATACCTTTGACCAGTTGAAGATTGTCCAAATACTTTAATTTTGCCATGAATGAAAACTCTTCTGTTATCTAGTCATCTTGAATGAGGATTTAACTCAGAATCTGAAGAGCCAGTTGTTTCTGGTGGTTGTGATTTATTGCTTATGTACAGTAACAATTATGGAGAAAGGAGAACTTATCATTTACCTTGTCTTCATAGAATCTCTGGCGTAGTCTCTTGTCTTTTGGAGGTACCGTCCGCCTCAGTTGCTTGTACCATTTGCGAACAACATATCCCCGCCAGTGACTCTGAATTCTACGTTAAAGTGTAAACTTGTTAAACCAATGTAAAACTAGCACTTCAGAACCAAGAGATTGTCATCTAAATGTTTAATCTGCCAACAGAGTACAACACTAGATTCTGGAAGCAGAGAGAGATCACATTGCAACAATAATTTCACTTGTGTCTTAAGTCTCCTGAGGTGAAATGAGCTATCAGTGGAGGGGGGTGTCATTAAATGTTTCAAAAGGCATTGGACAGATAGATACGATCAGTGTCGAAGAATCCAGGCTTAGTGCGGGCAAATGTGATTACATAGGCAGGCATCATGGTTGGCATGAACAAGGTGGGCTGAAAGAGCCATTTCAATGCTTTGTGATTTTATTTTTGCGTTTTATTGTTGATTTTGTGAGCTCATCAGCCAAAAAGGTGAAAATCTCTGACGTACAAACATCCATCCAATAATAAATTTACACATCCCCAAAGTAAAGTTTCCTTGCATTCTCGAAAGAAGCTCCTTTAGGCTTCTATCTATCCCATTGTGCAGTGTTGGAATAAAGGTTACTCAGTTTACCCTAACAAATAAATAATGCTTTTGTTTTGTCTCAATTGTACTTGGCCAAATTATTTATGAACCCTGATAACAAAAATTGAGATTTAAGAAGTTCTGATAAATGATTTTAATAGATAATTTTTATCAAATAAGATACCTTATAGCACATTTCATCCTGAAGAGACGAGCGCCATCGTGGATTACTCTGGTTTGGTATTGTTCCTTCCTACACATGGGACAACTCTTTCTCCCAGAGAACTTTTCAAAGGCTTGCAAACAAATCTTCAGGTATAAATAAAAAGTAATACGTAAATTATTGCATACAGGGACTCTTTCCTTGCATTAGTTATTTTAATATTCAAAGTAGTGAATGTCGTATTTTTAAATAGCATGCTACAAGTAGATCAGAGGCTGGATATTCGGTAACTTGCAACCACTTCAAAGCCTTTTTTATCATTTACAGTGCTGTTGTGTGTATCATTCTCAAATGCACTGCAGTTGCATGCCTGGGCAACACTTGCACTACTTCTTAAACCCTCAACACAATTGTCTGCAAGTCACAAACTAGTCTGATTTGGAAATATTACCACCAGTCTTGCATTATTAATGCATCTTAATCCTGTAACTCCCCAAGCAAAGGTATTGTGAGGGTATCTTTATTAAAATGATGTGATTAAAGTGATTCCAGAAGGTGGCCCACCAATACCTTCTCAAGGGCAATTAAGGACAATAATTATTGTCTTCAAACTGACATCCAGATAGAGACATACAGCACGGAAATAGGCCCTTCGGACCAACTTGCCCATGCAATCAAGATGCCCCATCTATACTAGTCTCGCCTGCCTGTGTTTGTCCCATATCCCTCTAAACCTTTCCTATTCATGTACCTGTCCAAATGTTTCGTAAATGTTGCCATAAGCACCTGCCTTAACTGCCTCCTCTGGCACCTCATTATATATACCCACCATACTTTGTGTGGAAAAAGTTCCTCCTCAGTTTCTTATAAAATGTATCCCCTCTCACCTTAAACTTATGCTCTCTGTTTCTTGATTCACCACTCTGGGTACAATGCTCTATGCATTTACCCTATCTATTTTTTCTTATTATCTTCCACACCTCCACAAGATCACCTCTCATCCTCATGCACTCCAAGGAATAAAAGTCCTATCCAGCCAACCTCTCCGTATAGCTCTGGCCCTCAATTCCTGGTCACATTGTTCGGTTAATCTTCTCAGGACTCCTTCCAGTGTAACAACATCTTTCCTGTATTAGGGTGACCAAACCTGAACACAATTCTCCAAATATTCCAAGATCATGGGAAAACTAGCATATTGAAAAAATATCCTCTCTCACCTGGATTTTTATTGCTTCACGTTTCCCACCCCTGAGTTACCCAGTAATATCAATGACCAGTGAGTTTTATTAGGTATTCACAACAAATATGATTGGTCTTTATTTGACTCTTTTTAAATCTTTTTTTTTTTTTCCAGCTTTATATACTGAGCTTTTTTGTTATTTATTGTGGGTTTTACAGAGTACTATGTTTACATATCTGTTGTGCTGCTGCAAGTACAAATTTCATTGTTCCATTTTGGGACATACAACAATGAAACACTATTGAATAGCCTCACTCTGTGCTGCAATAATGATATGAAGCAGTTCTGTTTTAGGAGATTAGTGGGCAAAATTAGGGCACATGGTATTGGGGGTAGAGTGCTGACATGGATAGAAAATTAGTTGGCAGACAGGAAACAGAGTGGGGATTAACGGGTCCCTTTCAGAATGGCAGGCAGTGACTAGTGGGGTACAGCAAGGCTTGGTGCTGGGACCGCAGCTATTTACAATATACATAAATGATTTGGATGAAGGGATTCAAAGTAACATTAGCAAATTTTCAGATGATACAAAGCTGGGTGGCAGGATGAACTGTGAGGAGGATGCTATGTAAATGCAGGGTGACTTGGACAGGTTGGGGGAGTGGGTAGATGCATGGCAGATGAAGTCTAATACGGATAAATGTGAGGTTACCCACTTTGGTAGCAAAAACAGGAAGACAGATTACTATCTAAATGGCGTCAAGTTGGCAAAAGGGGAAGTACAACTGTATCTGGGGGGTCCTTGTTCATCAGAATATGTAAGTAAGCATGCAGGTACAGCAGGCAGTGAAGAAAGTGAATGGCATGTTGGCCTTTA
Organism: Leucoraja erinaceus; assembly: GCF_028641065.1. Taxonomy (NCBI): domain Eukaryota; kingdom Metazoa; phylum Chordata; class Chondrichthyes; order Rajiformes; family Rajidae; genus Leucoraja; species Leucoraja erinaceus. The sequence continues at coordinate 117,399,208 of NC_073378.1, read as the reverse complement.
TAACAAGAGGAGTCAAATATAGGAGCAAATAGGTCCTTCTGCAGTTGTACAGAGCCCTAGTGAGACCACACCTAGAGTATTGTGTGCAGTTTTGGTCCGTTAATTTGAGGAAGGACATTCTTGCTATTGAGGGAGTGCAGCGTAGGTTTACAAGGTTAATTCCCGGGATGGCAGGACTGTCATATGCTGAGAGAATGGAACGGCTGGGCTTGTACACTCTGGAGTTTAGAAGGATGAGAGGGTATCTCATTGAAACATATAAGATTGTTAATGGTTTGGACACGCTAGAGGCAGGAAACATGTTCCCGATGTTGGGGGAGCCCAGAACCAGGGGCCACAGTTTAAGAATAAGTAGTAAGCCATTTAGAACGGAGTCGAGGAGACACTTTTTCTCACAGAGAGTTGCGAATCTGTGGAATTCTCTTCCTCAGAGGGTGGTGGAGGCAGTTTCTCTGGATGCTTTAAAGAGAGAGCTACATAGGGCTCTTAAAAATAATGGAGTCAAGGGATATGGGGAGAAGGCAGGAATGGGGTACTGATTGGGGATGATCAGCCATGATCACATTGAATGGCGGTGCTGGCTCGAAGGGCCGAATGGCCTACTCCTGCACCTATTGTCTAGTGTCTATTCTCTGGGGTATTTTTCAGGTAGTTGTCGGTTAAAACAAAAAAAATAAAAAAACAAGCACTACTATTCAAGCAAACCCTGTATCTGGAATGTAATATTTCCTCCAAGTTATACAAATTGGCAATTATATATTTTTTAAATGGGTGTACACATTATTTCTCTTCAATCTATTGTACGTACCCTGTGAAAAACATGTGAGCAAGACAGTAGAACCTGTGTGGCATAGAAAACAAAAAAATGTCTGTATATTAATTTGTCATTATATTAAATAGGCTCATAAAGAACATCCCAATTAAATATGTTAATAACATGCACTGGATAATGTTTCCCTTAAATTATTCCCTCCTTAAAGAAATGATCAGGATTCTTAATGATGAAATAACAACATGATTTAAAAAATAAAAACAATTTTATCATCTGTGTGATCTTTGCAAGATTGTGCTTAATGCTTTGTCTAGTTACCCTAACAAGTTGATGGGTTATTGATTTAGAGTCATGCAATGTGGAAATAGGCCCTTCGGCCCAACTTGTCCATGCTGACCAACATGCCCCATTTACACTAATCCCACCTGCCTGCATTTGGCCCAACTTATCCTGTCCATGTAACTGTCCAAATGTTTTTTAAATGTTGAGATAGTACCTGCCTCAACTGCCTCCTCTGATTCTTGAATACCACTAGCAGGATTTGGTATAACTGTGTACCCTGATGCCTTTCCCCAAGGGGAAAGATTGGAGCACATATGGCCGAACAAGGTTCGGGTAGAAGAAAAAGACACAAATTGTCGGAGTAACGCAGCTGGTCAGGCAGCATCTCTGGAGAACATGAATAGGTAACGTTTCAGGACTGACCTTTCTTCAGACTGATTGTGGTTGGGGGGAGGAGAAAGCTGGAAGAGAAGTGCGGACAGGACAAAGCCTGGCAAGTGATAGCTGGATTCGGGTGAGGCGAGTTTTCCATTGGCAGATGATTGGACTATAGCAGCTTTCTTTCCCTAAAACGCATTTGTGTACTGCTGAGTGTTTTTAACAATGAAATTTCTTCACTGGCATTTTCTTTAATGGTAGCAGCTCTTAGTTTTAGTGCCACATTATTTAAAGTTAAAATCTCAAAGTTATATTTTTGGGAACTTGCTTTACCCGTATTATTATTTTCAGACTTCGACTTCGCAATGCAGAGCCACAGTCAGGAACCAAGGGACCAAACTGCTGATGACGAGTGATGTGTCCTTGACAGCTTGGCCCACAACATATTCTATCCTGGGCTCTGGCAAAGCAGAGTGACCAAATGGCAGGACAAGAATTGAGAGGAACACACCTGCTTTAGAAACATAGAAACAAAGAAACTAGGTGCAGTAGTAGGCCATTCGGCCCTTCGAGCCTGCACCGCCATTCAATATGATCATGGCTGATCATCCAACTCAGTATCCCGTACCTGCCTTCTCTCCATACCCTCTGATCCCCTTGGCCACAAGGGCCACATCTATCTCCCTCTTAAATATAGCCAATGAACTGGCCTCGACTACCCTCTGTGGCAGAGAGTTCCAGAGATTCACCACTCTCTATGTGAAAAAAGTTCTTCTCATCTCGGTTTTAAAGGATTTCCCCCTTATCCTTAAGCTGTGACCCCTTGTCCTGGACTCCATGTGACTTTATGTGACTCCATGCACAAAACGTTAAAATATAATAACATGGCTTCTGATGCAATTCTCCCAATAATTTGTCTGACTGAAGGAATTTTTCAATAATCTTTTGGCACTAATGAACATATTTAACCAAACTTGTTATGGGTGACGACCAATGAAGGCCTTGTGTATTTCATACTGATTTTAGACATAATGCTGGGGTAACTCTGTAGGTTAAGCAGCATCTCTGGAGAGAGGTATAGGTGACCCTTCGGGTTGGAACCCTTCTTCTGACTAAAACTGTTAATACTGTTTATATGAAATTCACTATTAACTAGCACTTCCTACACCACTAGATGGCATGCCAGATAGGTGTGGGATATTCCCTCAAAGAAAGAAGTGAGGAAATATACCAACATTTTTTCAGATGAATCTGCTTAAATTGCCCAATCAGGGGTTTATTGATAAGCCCAGCTGGTATTGATTTTGAGGTGGAGAAAGACATTTGTTGGCAAATTGGTCTGAAAGGGAAGATAAAATAAATTCCCAAATAACTCATTCTTTTTGTTGTAATGAAATCAAAGCAAAATACCTGAAAGGTTAAGCGATCACAACAGAATAAAATAATACATTTATTTACACAATGCACGGAAAAAGATATCTTGGGATGTAGATGCATTCTATTTAATTCTGTATATTTATAACTATTTCGAAGTACATAATAATTTAAATAGTATCTGTGACGATTTACGTGGCATTGTGCTCCTCTGGTATTGTAAAATGTTTTGCTATGCCATTCTTCAATGTGCTTACTTGTTGTTTCATCCCAAATTCTTCTCTGCATATGGCGCAAGGCTGTGCTGAATCTCCCTGTTGCAGTGATCTCTTCTTCACTAGTTGCCACTCACTTGCTGTCAAAGTTGCGTTAGGTGCCTCGACCAAACCCATTTTCTGAGCTGAAAGGATCAAATTGATAGAACAAATTCTGTGTCTCTACATATGTAAGCCTTGAATTCATTCAAATATCTTGGTATTAGACAATGAAAGTATTTAAATTTAATTTACCCATGCAGCATCTAAAAATATTCAAGTGCCAATTAATCATCAGATGTTTAATCCTCATTGAGGAAACAACCTATTGATGGAAAGTAAATATATTTCAGTTGATGTCCAAGGCCAGCAAGCAATTTGGCCCTTTGGATCTGCTTTACCATTCTCTTAGGCGATGGGTGATCTTTTGTTTCACTTTCCTGCACAAACCTTATTCCACTTTTTCCTCTATACTGTACATTCCCACCAGTTCTTCGGCTACTCGACACACTGAACCCAATGCACACTGGTCAGTCAACATGTCTTTAGGATGTGGGAGGAAATCTGAGCAACCTGGTGTCAGATCCTCGCCTGGATCCGAATATAATAAACACGCTTCAAGGACGCTGAACATAAAAGGATACGGAATGGTAAGCAGTCCGAATCCACCTGAGCCAATACGAAGCACATTGTTACCAAAAGGTCCATGGGAAGATGTTGCTGGAGATGTTTTAGGCCCACTTACATCTGGAGAGTCATTTGCTACATACAATGAATTTGATTTGCCACACAGTCATACCAATAAAAAGCAACAAGACACACAAAATACATTTTAACATAAATATCCACCGCAGTGACTCCTCCACATTCCTCACAGTGAAGGAAGGCGAAAAAAAAGTTCAATCTCTTCCCTTCTTTGTTCTCCCACAGTCTGGGACCTCGAGCCTTCAGTTGACGAGACGTAGCCGGCGGTCGGGCCCTCCGCGTCGGGGCAATCAAGTTCCTGCATTGGGGGGGATCTTAGATCCCCACGCCAGGCAATCGGACCCAGGGTTGGGGCTAGTCGAACCTCCTGCGACTTTGGAGCTTCCCGATATCAGTCTCTACCTGAGACTGCGAGCTCCTCGATGATGGAATCCGCAAGCCGCGGTTGAGCATCGACCCCAGGCGAGGATTCGCAGGCTCCGATGGCCCCGCGGAAAGTCAGTCTCAAGCAAGGCGTCCAGATCCATGATGTTCGGCTGCAGAGCGACCGGAGATACGATCCGGAAAACATTTGCATCTCCAGCATGGTAAGAGTAGGTATGTTACGATACTTACCTTCAGTGGCGCTGCAATTCTGCCACTGGCCGTGTGCGAGATTTTGGCGTGTTTGAGGGAGGGGCAGGGTTAAAACGCGGTTTTCTCCGATCTGGTCCTGGATTATATTTTGTTGGAGTGCAAGTTTTTGCTGAAGAATCGTTCCGACGGCCGTTCTGTGTCTTTTAAAAAAAAGTTCGCCCAACAAGTTAATCGCTGGAGTCATTTTAAAATCAGCTTCTGAAGCCATCAACGCCGACAACGAGGACGGATTTTATGTAGGGGACAGGTAAAAGAAAGTAGTTTATTTTTATGTATAAAAGTGTTTCTTAAGATGCATTTAATTCACATTTTAAGTTGCGAAATGGTGATTTTTTTCCCTGTACGAACCGCCAGTGTTTTTGCTGCCGATACGGGTTTAAATCACCGCAACCGCAACATTCCAATTGATTGCGTTCCAGAAAAACCTATTTGCAAGCTGATTTAAATGGCCATTAATTTACAGGTATTAAAAATTCCTTCCATTTGGCCTATAAACCCATAACAATAAGATTTAAAATTTATGTTATATTGTGAATTCTTGTGTGACTGTTATTTGGACACTTAGGCTATTTAAAAAAGTTAATCTATTCTTAAGAAATGGATAGATGTTTAGATCTAGTAATTGAATTTTGTAATTAGCTACAATTAGGTAACTAACTAATTATTTGCTTTAATTTCAAGTCATCTAAGTAAGATTGTTTCATATTTGTTTCAGAATGCTTCAATCTATAATAACTGAAAATTTCTTTCAGTTCTCCTAATTTTTAAGAAAGTTATGGGCTTTTGACTGTTCTCGATCACAGCTTTTGTGTTAAGTCAATGGAAAAGCAATAGGGGACAAGATGCTAATTTCCGAGTATGAAAATGGCCATAACTTTTTTAATACTGAAGATATGAAAGTGAATTAGGTGACAAATTAAACTTCTTTTTATGCTTTATCTGATGGGATAAATTACAGACTCAACATTTTGTAACATAGCTAGTAAGAGGTTGAAAAAAGATTCCCACCCCCCCGCATAAAACAAATCAGAGAACATTAACACAAACTTTTAAAACACACTAAAAATAACAAAAAATGCAAAAAGACAGACAGACCGTTGACGAGGCTGCCATTGCGGACGGCACCACCTGGTGGAATACTAGTTGTGATTGATTTTTCTCAGAAGATATTATGAGTATGCAAGAACGAAGAATGCAACATCGTAAAAGACTAGCAGTTTCGATGGAAATCTTCAAGACCTGGACTACCAGTGACATTATATTCAGACAATGGGTCTTAGTTCATTTCTCAGAAGTTTACTGACTACATGAAGAACAATGGTGTGTACCATCGCAAAGCTACATCTAACTGGCCGCAAGCTAATGGAGAAGTGGAACGTCAGAACCAATCCCTGGAGAAGAGGATGTAGAGGAATGGCAGAAGAATAACAAGGTTTTTATGTTCAGTGTCCTTGAAGCATGTTTATTACATTTGGATCCAGGGGAGGATTAGACACCTGGGGAATGCAAAAGTGAAAATGTGCAAACTCTACACAGGCAGCTTCAAAGTCAGGACTTGTTTAGCAGAGGGTAGCTCATCTAGCTACATGACAGTGTAGTCCTGACACCATGCTCCATAAGTCGTGGTGGAATGGAGGACAGAGAGAAATTCTGACATAATTAAGAACAATTTTGTTTTCTGATCATTTGTTTAGCAGAGGGCATAGAATCTCGACCTGGATTTTACATGGATGGGGAAGCATTACTACATGGATAGTTTAGAATAATATGGGCCAAACACAGACAAATGGGACTAGATCAAATAGACATCTTCGTCTGCATGGACAAATTGGGCTGAAGGGCATGTTTCATTGCTGTATCAACTGTCATAAAATGCACCTAGCACACATCCCCTAATGAAAGTTGTTTTTTTAATTCAATAGTACCTGAGCCAATGAGTTTGCTTCAAAGTGGCACATTTTAAATTGGGTATCAAAAATTATTCTATTGTTAGTCAATAATTTACACTTGTGTACCTTCCTACTATATCGAGTAGGCTTGAATACTTGATTATGTTCCAATTTATAGCCTGATAATTTTAAATTACATTATTAAACTGTTTTTCATAAATTGGAAGGCAGAAGTAAACACATTATTAATTAGATTTGTTATAAACACCCTTATATTTTCACCTCAACTCCATTTCTTAAAGTATATGCTGTATATTCTACCCTAAAAATGTCATTACAATTGCAAGGTAAATAGAAAGAGAAATAAGAAACATTAAGTGTATTTACCTAAAGTAAGGCTCAAAGGTTTTGGATCCAGAACATACTCTTTTTCCTCTTCTTGCTTTATTTTCTTTATTTCATTTCTTTTTCTTCCTGTATCCACGACAGGCTTTGCGGCGTTTCTGTAACAATTCATTTTAGTCGGGGCTTTTGTTGTAGAAGTATGAGACAATGAAAGATTTTGGAGCTGCAGATTCCTCATAATGTGATCTTGCAAAGCCACAGCAACAAGCACTGTGGTGTCTGGTTTTGTGGAAATATGCTAGAGGGTACAATGGAAATGAGAATGCAAGAACAACTAATTATTTTTTATTTGAGAAGCCCTCTTAACTGAGTAACTCATGTCCAACAAATTGTTATCCACTTATTTTAGGATATACACTTAATGTTCCATGACTTGCTCTCCTTCCTCCCCCTTTTCAAATTTTATCGTTTATTTTAAGAGAACTCATTAAAAATAGGATTGTGTCTGTCCTTGCTGAATTCCAGAAAGCCCAACTACATTGATGGGCAGAGGTGCTGATTGAGAAATGAAAGTGTTTATGTGCTAAATTACAACACATAAACACTTTCCTTCCTCAATCAGTTTCCGATTTAGGAGTCCTTTGTGCAGTCTGCCTCTATATTCAGCTGAAGGTATCACAATCAGCAGTGTCAAGCACCAAAATGTTATGTTACTATAAAACACACATATACACAAATACATATTTTCCCTACTTGATTGAGATCTTGGAAGAATAATTAATGGCAACCTTGTAGAAGTCTACTGAAGTTGAAAGCAGGAAACACTGGAAGGTGGAGCAGGCCAGAGATCTTCACAAATGTTTTCAACTTCCAGCCACTTGTGTACAATTTGTGTGTCAGGAGGTAGCACGACTCTGGCATTATAATTGTCCCTTGAGTTTAGGGAACTTAAAATTAATAATACATAAAATATTAAGTTTACATTGGCTTTTATCTTCTCAATTGAATTAAAATGGTACAACACCAAAATAAATCACGTGAGGAAAGAATAGTGCTGATGAACATCTTTGAGAATCTAGAATCCATTAAATAGAAAGTCAATTGAGCTGCATTTCAAAATCAGAATACAATGTGCAAACCACTTGGCATACTTAGTACATGTTGCAGAGGTCAAATATCCACTCTAGATATTTAATTAGAAAATACTTGCAAAAAAACAAGAATTCACCACGCTGGGTGAATAATTCTACATTTAAAAAGTGACCCAAAAAAAATAAGCCATAATTTTGGAACACAAAAAGTATATTTAAAGCATGATTCAAAATCTAGCTAGCAATCTGTTCTTTACAGGAATAAAAGATTAATATCAATAATCAGATATTTAAAAAAAAAACGTATCTTAGAATTAGTTGCTCAATGTGCCAAGAAAGAAATTTATAATTTGACAAATAAAATAACAAACTTTAAAAAATAAATAGGTAAATAATTTGCAGTTGAATTTCTGTTGACACCATAAGAAACCATTGTCCTAAACAGTAATGGATACTAATGAACAAAATTTTGATTTTATGTTTATTATATTATTATTTTATGCATTCAATTTATGAGGTTGGGGCATTACTGCCAAGGCCAGTTTTTATTGCCCTTGAGAGATGGTGCTGAGCAACCTTCTTGAATTGCTGCATTCCTTCTTGTCAAGAGTCTTCTGAGGTCCAGGATTTAGACCCAGAGGGGGACTGGCAAAATAATTTCAAGTCAGGGTGGTATGTAACTTGGATGGGTGTCTGTGGATGCCCTTGGCAAGGTAACTACAATCCATTTTGAAAATTATCCACGTGGTAGCTCTGCCGCAACAGTGATTTCTGGGCACTGGAATAGAGACATCCAATTCAAATAACAATAAAAACATGAGGCAATTAAAGTGGTCCAATTCAGCCGACTTTACCCTGTTATGCAAAGTAGATACATTTCTATACTTTTTTCCACTGTCCAATGTGCTGGGGTCATCATTGAATGGTGAGTAGGGCCTGATTCCACACTGTATGATTTTATGACTAGTTTTTGACATTTCTACCCTGGAAATTGCCAGACTATCTACCCTATCCATGCCTTCTACTCATTTATAAATCTATCAGGTCTCCTCTCAGCTTTTGACAAGTCTGTTTATCCAAACTCTTCTTACAGCCAATATCCTCTCATCTAGGCAGCATCCTGGTCAATGTCTTCTACACCCCCTCCACAGCATCCACACCCATTTCCCACATTGGTGACCAAAACTGCACACAGTACTCCAAATGTAGCCTACCAAAGTTTTATTAAGCTGCAACGTGACTGTCATGAATAAATCAAATAGGATATTCAAAAGAAAATACAAAGTTCTGAAGTAACTCAGTTTTGGGTTGGAACTTTTCTTCAGACTGATTCTGGTGAGGATGAGGAAAGCTGAATGAGAGGAGGGACAGAAGAACCTTCTTTCTCAAATGAATAGTGAAAATGTTCTACAACAGAGTATGTATAAGGCAAATAGGCAGACACGACAAAGAGAAACATAAAACAGGCAAGAGGAAATTAGACAGGTACATGGATAAGAAAGGTTTAGAGGGATATGGACCAAATGTGGGCAGGTGGGACCAACGTAGATGGGGGTGTCTTTGACAGCATAGGCAAGTTGTGCCGAAGAGCTGAGAAATCTAAAGGGGATGATTACTTTGATGAATGCACTATAGGCCCCCAAATAGACAACGGAAATTTGAAGGACAAATAAGGCAGGAGTTTGCAGATAGCTGCAAGACTAATAGTGTTATCAAAATAGTGGATTTTAACTTTCCCAATGTAGACAGGGATTGCTGTGGTACCAGGAGGTTAAATCGGCTTGAATTTGTCAAGTGGGTTCAGGAAGGTTTCCTCGGGCAATATGAAGTGGATCCTACAAAAAGAGATAGCAAAGCTTGACCAACTCTGCGGGCATTGGGCAGGGTGTGCCTTATGGGACCAGTGATCACAGTTCTATTCGCTCTAAACTGTAAGAGATAAGAACATATCAGACAATAGATAAGACATGGTTAAGAACAGGACCTATCAATAGACAATAGGTACAGTAGTAGGCCATTCAGCCTCTCGAGCCAGCAGCGCCATTCAAAGTGATCATGGCTTAACATAGAAACATAGAAAAGAAACATAGAAAATAGGTGCAGGGGGAGGCCATTCGGCCCTTCAAGCCAGCACCCCCCATTCATTGTGATCATGGCTGATCGTCCCCAATATAGAAACATAGAACATAGAACCACAAGTTAAAATTCTAAATTGGGACCAAACAACTTTGATTATATTAAATAGGAACATACAAAAGTTGATTGCATAGTAAGTTGTTGCGAGCAAAGAGACATCTGGAAAATGGGATGCTTTTAAACATGTTATAGTGAGAGTTTAAACAATGCATGTTCCTATTAGAGGCAAGGGCAAAGCAAGTAGATATAATCCTGGAAAATGAGAGAAATTGAGGCTAATGTCAGAATGGAAGAGGTATGGGTCAGGTAAATTACAACTTTATAGCTAGATTAATGGAAAAAATGTAATTGGAGAGAGAATGCGGCCCCTCAGAAACTAAACTGTGTGGTATCGCAGGAGATGCACAAGGTCCTGAATGAATATTTCTCCTCTGTTTTTACTGTAGAGAAGGACATGGAGACTAGGGAACTTAGGAACGTTATTGGCAATGTCTTGAGGCCAATACATGTTACAGATGAGGAGGTGCTGGATGTCCTAAGATGTATGAAGGTAGATAAATCTCCCAGACCTGTTCAGATATGTCCAAGGCTAGATAAGAAATTGTATGGATCCTGAATGAAATACTGGAAGGCATATGTTTAAGGTGAGAGCACAAGTATTTATTAGCAACCTGAGGGGTATCTTTTTCACACAGAGGGTGGTGGGTATATGGAATGAGCTGCCAGATGAAATACTTTGAGCAGGTACAATAACAACATTTAAAACATTTGGACAGGTAGGTGGATAGAAAAGGTTGGGATGGATATGGAGCAAACATGGGTATATTGGACTATCTTAGGAAGAGACTACAGATTCTGGCTTACACTAAAGATAGACACAACATGCTGGTGTAACTCAGTGGGACAGATGGCATCTCTGGAAAGAAGGAATGGGTGACATTTTGACCCGAAACGTCACCCATCCAGAGATGCTGTCTGTCCCGCTGAATAACTTAAGCATTTTGTGTTTATCTTTAGTCAAGAGTCAAGAGTGTTTTATTGTTATATGTCGCAGATAGAACAATGAAATTCGTACTTGCTGCAGCACAACAGAATATGCATAGTATGATATGATAAACGAGAGAGAAAAGAAAAGTTTAATGTGTATATATACACATACTCACAACATACTCATATATATATATATATATTTATATTATATGTATAATTATATTATGTGTATACATACATACTCAAAAAAACAAGTGCAACAATAATAATATTAGTCTATTGTAGTTCAGAGCCTATATGAGATTGTAGTGTTTAATAGCCTGATGGCTGTAGGGAAGAAGCTGTTCCTGAACCTGGATGTTAGTTTTCAGGCTCCTGTACCTTCTTCCCGATGGCAGTGGTGAAATGAGTGTGTGGCTGGTAGTCTGGGTATCTGATGATAGTCTGGGTATCTGATGATGCTGGCTGCCTTTTTGAGGCAGCGACTCCAATAAATCCCTCCGATGGTGGGAAGGTCAGAGCCGGTGATGGACTGGGCAGTGTTCACAAATTTTTAGTCTTTTCCGCTCCCGGACGTTCAAGTTGCCAAACCAGACAATGATGCAACCAGTCAATATGCTCTCTACTGTGCACCTGTAGAAGTTCAAGAGAATCCACTTTGACTGTGGAACAAGCATAGGTGGGCATTTTGGAGACATGGATAGGTTGTGCCGAAGGGCCTGTTTCCGTGTTGTATGACTCCATGATTCCTCGATGAACTATATGAATTATCGTTAGACATGGGTGAGGTGCCGGTAAACAAGGGTGGCTAATGGTCTGCCTCTATTTAAGGAGGAGCGCAAAGAAAAAAACCCTTGGAACAATAGGCCAGTAAGTCTAACATCAGTGGTAGGAAAGTTACTGGAATGGATTGTTAGGGATAAGATATACATGGATCTGGAAAGATAGGGTTGATTAGAGATAGTAAGCATGGTTTTGCATGTGGGCGATCATAGCTCATGAATTTGATTGAGGAAGTAACCAAGAAAGTTAATGAGGTTAGGGCCATATACTTAGTCTATATAGATTTTAGGAAGGTCTTTGATAAGGTTTTGTATGGTAGGCTGCTCCAGAAGGTTAGATCTCCTGGGATCCCGGTAATACTAGCTAACTGATACAGAATTGGGTTCATCGTAGGAAGCAGAGGCTGGTGAGGAAAGTTGTTTTCACGAATGGAGGCCTGTGTCTAGTGCTGTGCCTCAGGGATCGATGCTGGGTCCTATTTTTGACATGTATGTTAAAGATTTGGATGAGAATATACATGGCATGATTAGTACATTTACAGGATATACTAAAATAAGAGGCATTGTAAACTGTAAATATTCTCAAAAATCACGAATTACAGATCTTGACCAGCTGGGAATGGTTAATGTAGTTTAATTCTGATAAGTTTGAGGTGTTGAATTTCGGATGCCAATTCAGGACACGACCTGCACAGTGAATAGTTTGTGCCTGGGAAGTGTTATAAAGGAAAGTGATCTAGGATTACAAGTACTCCTGGTCTGAAGAATGGTCTCGACCCGAAACGTCACCCATTCCTTCTATCCAGAATTGCTGCCTGTCCCACTGAGTTACTCCAGAATTTTGTGTCTATCATCAGTACAAGTACATAGTTTGCTGAAAGTGGCATCGCAGGTAGATAGGGTGGAGAAGAATTTTAGTACGCTGACCTCCCTTAATCAGGGAACTGAGTATAGATGTTGTTACCAATGTACAATAAGTTGGTGTGAATGCATTTGGAGAATTATGTTCAGTTTTGGTGACCTGCTATTGGAAGGATACTCTATAAGGATGTCTGAAAAAGGGTCTCGATCCGAAACGTCACCCATCCCTTCTCTCCAGAGATGCTGCCTGTCCAGCTGATTACTCCAACATTTTGTGTCTATCATGGGAAGGATGTTGTTAAGCTGGAAAGAGTGCAGAGGAGATTTATAAAGATGTTGCTCGGACTGAGAGCCTGAGCTATAGGGAGACATTGGGCAGGCCAGTACTTTATTCATTGGAACAGATAGGATGAATTTAGAACGAGAGGGCATAGGTTTAAAGTGAGAGGGAAAAGATTTAATAAGAACCTGAAGTTAGTTTAGTTTAGAGATACAGCGAGGAATCAGGCCCTTCGGCCCACCGAATCCTCGCTGACCAGCGAACCCCGCACACTAACACTATCCTACACACACTACGGACAATTTACAATTATACCAATCCAATTATCCTAGAAATCTGTACGTCTTTGGAGTGTGGGAGGAAACCGAAGATCTCGGAGAAAACCCACGCGGTTACGGGCAGAACGTACAAACTTTGTACAGACAGCACCCGTGGTCGGGATCGAACCCGAGTCTCCGGCACTGTAAGGCAGCAACTCTACCGCTGCACCACCGTGTTGCTGAGGGTCAACGTTTTCACACATGGTGGGTATATGGAACAAACTGCTAAATGAAATGGATGAGGTAGGTATAATAATAACATTTAAAAGATATTTGGACAGGTACAGAGGGATGTGGGCCAAAACTGGGCAAATGGGACTAGCTTTGCTGGGGCATCTTCTTTGGCATGAACCAGTTGGGCCGAAGGGTCGGTTTCTGTGCTGTACGACTTTCCTAGCTGGTCTCAATCACATTTCTATTGACGGTCCTTGCTGCAAGCAACTTAGATGTCACTTTTCCTATGTTATAACAAAGGCCACATTTCAAAAATACTTACCGGTAATCGGCTCACATACTAGATAACCCAAGGTCATTTAGATGCTATATAAATGCAACATTTTCTTTCTTCTTGGTAATTTACCTGGGATACCTTACCAGCTACACGAGGCATCATATTTAACTCACGAGATAACTCCTGGGGACTTCTTGCTGATTGAAAGTTATAACGTGTAATTGAGAAGGGATTGTTATAAACAACAGTTCCACAAACCAGTTTTATGTGATCAAATAATGAGGATAACCTCCAGACTTGTTAAGTGGGTCTCTCTGTCTCTTTGGACTGAGTCACGCTTTGGGCTGGAAGCAATCTTGTCTCACTCTTTAAAAAATAAAACGCGTCCTTTTCGCATTCCAATGAATTTGTATTTAATTTTATTTTGAAAGAACTCTTGAAGTTTGCATCTTATGCAAACTTATTAGAAATTCCTGTGCTCTGAAATGATTGTGTAAGATGCACATGCAACAAAACCAGCTACCTAGGTCTGACATTGGATTTGAGCAAGACCGTTAGTATGAGGGAGTCTGATCAGTCCCTGGGTTGGTAGAAGGGTCATCGGCAAGGATTGGGGCTTATGGTGAGGGGCTAAGGAGTGTTGAAAGATTGGGGGATTTGAGAATGAGAATGGGGATAAGAAGGTGTTTTGAAAAATGTGGGGCTATGGTGACAGCATTCATCAACTAAGAAGTGGGAGTGGAGTGGAAATTGTGGCCACCATCTAAGCTTCAAGAGGATTGAAATGGTCTTGATGATTAAAGAATTGGTAGGATCAAAGGATTCTCAGCGGATCTGTAGAATGAGAGGATCAGAGGGATTTGGAGAAGGAGATTCAGGTGAGGGGAGAATGTGTTTCAATTTTACTAGCGATGTTTTAAAGCAAACACTCTTTTCTCTCAGGAAAGATATGATTGATTATGGAATAAAGTTGCACCACTGTGCAATGGTGAGTCAAACATAACATAAGCACTTAGGTAAATTTCCGGAGCAACAAAAAACAAATAGGAAATAAGGAAATATGATAGGAAATAAAAAACAAGGAACTGCAGATGTTGGTTTGCAAAAGTCTATGTAGACAACGTCTGCCGCAACTCCCCTCATTAATCTTGATCATCTCTTCATATAGCGGAGTATAAAATCATGAGGGGAATAGATAGGGAGAATGTACAAAGTATTTTTTCCATGGCAGGGAAATCAAGAATGAGTCACTGTGTCACCGTATTGGGGAATGAGAGAAATTAAAATGAAGATGTGATGTCTTCATGCGGGAAACACAAAATATCTCCCTGAAATACTGGACAACAATAGTTTGACAGTGAATGAGATCTAGTTAACAGGACTGAAAAGTGATGAATCCCAGAGTGGCACCATGGCGCAGCTGTTCGAGCTGCTGTCTCACAGCGTCAGAGATCCAGGTCTGATCCTGACCTTGGGTGCTGCCTGTGTGGAGTTTCCACGTTATTCCTGTGACCATGTGGGTTTCCTCCGGGTGCTCCAGTTTCCTCCCACATCTCAAATACATGTGGATATGTAGGTTATTTTGCCTCTGTAAAATTGGCAGAGTGGAAAGGGAGTGCATGAAAAGGTGGGGTTACATAAAACTATCTGCCTCAGAGGGCAGCGGAAGCAGGTTCTCTGGATGCTCTCAAGAGAGAGCTAGATGGGGCTCTTAAAAATAGTGGAGTCAGGGGATATGGGAGAAGGCAGGAATAGGGTACTGATTGTGGATGATCAGCCATGGTCACATTGAATGGCGGTGATGGCTCGAAGGGCCAAATGGCCAGCTCCTGCACCTATTGTCTATTGTCTATAATGTGAATGGGTGATCAGTTGTCGGCATGGACTTGGTGGGATAGATGGCCTGTTTCCATGCTGTATTTCTAAACTAAACCCTTGGATCTAATGATCTGCAACCTAGGGTTTTGTTGACAGTTGTTATTGAGATGATCAATACTGTTTGTCCAAAAACTCCATAGATTATAGAATGGTTCCTGCAGAATTAAAGGTATTAAATGCAGTCTCATTACATAAAGAAGGGAGAGAGAAAATGGGGAACCTTAGACCAGTAGGCCTGACATTTGTAGTAGAGAAAATGCTAAGCTATGTTATTAAGGAAACGTTCACGATTTACATAGAAAATAACAACAGTTGTGAACATACTTTAATGAACGGGAATTCAGATTTGATAAATCTAATTGAGATTTTTGAAGATGTAACTGTTTAGACAAGGTCGAATTACCATATTTGAACTTTCAGAAGGCTTCATGCAAAAAAATGTTATACGAAGTTAAAAGGCACAGTGTTGGGCTGATATACTGGACTAAGAACAAACAGAAAATATAGAGTAGGAATAAAGAGGCCATTTCCTGATTTGGAGGCTGTGGCTAGTGGTGAGATATTGAAGGGGATTGGTTTTCAAAGGGAACTGGAAGTCCTTGCACACGAATCATTGAAATTTAATATGTAGGTACAGTAGGCAATTAGAAAGGCACACTGTATGCTGGCCTTTACTGCAAGAAGATTTGCATACAAGAGTGGAGACCTTTTACTCCAATTATTTATAGCCCTGGTGGGAATGACTCGGGAACATTTTGTACCCAAGAAAATAAATATTGCATTAGAGGAAGTGCAACCAAGATTCACCAGATTGATTCCTTGACTTGTAGGTTTATATTATGAAGAGCGATTAAACAGACTGAACCTGAGCGATTAAACAGACTGGTCAAATTCAGAAAAATGAGTGATAACTTATTGAAATATACAATTTAGTTTTACAAATCTTGTCAGGTTTGATAGAGAGATGGTGATTATCCTCCTTGGGTAATTTGAACCAGGAATCACAGGCCCAAAACATCACCTATTGTTTTTTTTCCAGAGATGTTGCCTGACCCGCTGAGTTACTCTAGCCTTTTGTCTGTCTTGGGTATTGGCATGAAGTAGGCTAGTGACAGTGCTGACTAGACTGGTAATGGCATAAACTAGACTGGTGAAATTAGAGACTAGACAGGTATTGATACGAAATAGGCTGGTGATATTAGTGACTAGACTGGTAAAGGCATGACCTAGGCTGGTGAAAGTGGTAACTAGACTGATAATGGCATGAACTGGACTGGTGATTAAAGGGCCTGTCCCACTTGCGTGTCCTTGGCACGCAAATTACGCAACCTTGTAGTCGCGTTGAGCCGCGATGGTTCCGCGAAGGACGGGCGCGATTACATACGTACGCACAGCCGTCTGGAGCGTGTGACGCCATTTGAAGATGGACACAAAATACAGGAGTAACTCACCGTGACCGGCAGCATCTCTGGAGCGAAGCAATGGGAGACGTTTCGTGTCGAGACTCTTCTTCAGTCTGAAAAGGGTCTTGACCCAAATGTCATCCATTGCTTCTCTCCAGAGATGCTGCTGGTCCCGCTAACCAATTTGTGTCTATCTTCAATTTTCTTGGCCCCGCTCTGGGAGTAGAAGTGGGGGCAGATCTGGGCCGCAACGGCCGTGAGCCCCAGGCCGAGCGGTGATGGTTTGCCTGCTTTTGCTGCTGTTGAAGGTGAGACGTTGCGTCGCGCCAGGGAGTTGGGCCTGTCCCACTTTGGCCGTCAGTTCCGCAACAGGCTGTAGGCGCGCGAAGATTTTGTTCACTACAAAAATTTCGGAGCCCAGCTCGATTTCGCGCACAACTACATACCCCTCCGCGCTTCTAAGTGGGACCGGCCCTGCGTAGCCATACGATGCCCGTACGTCTCAACGCGACCACGAGGTTGCGTAATTATGCGTGTCAAGAACACGTAAGTGGGACAGGCCCTTAAGGGATTGGACACGCTAGAGGCAGGCAGGAAACATGTTCCCGATGTTGGGGAGTCCAGAACCAGGGGCCACAGTTTAAGAATAAGGTTGGGCCATTTAGAACGGAGGAACAACTTTTTCACCCAGAGAGTTGTGAATCTGTGGAATTCTCTGCCTCAGAAGGCAGTGGGGAACAATTCTCTGGATGCTTTCAAGAGAGTTAGATAGAGCTCTTAAAGATAGCAGAGTCAGGGGATATAGGGAGAAGGCAGGAACGGGGTACTGATTTTGGATGATCAGCCATGATCACAGTGAATGGCAGTCAGTGCTGGTCCAAGGGGCCGAATGGCCAACTCCTGCACCTATTGCCTATTGGCTAGACTGGTAATGGCATCAAATAGGCTGGTGAAGGTGTCAATTTGAAGACCCTTAACGCCACCCATTCCTTCTCTCCAGAGATGCTGCCTGACCCGCTGAGTTACTGCAGCTTTTTGTGTCTATCTATTCTATGGTG
Organism: Leucoraja erinaceus; assembly: GCF_028641065.1. Taxonomy (NCBI): domain Eukaryota; kingdom Metazoa; phylum Chordata; class Chondrichthyes; order Rajiformes; family Rajidae; genus Leucoraja; species Leucoraja erinaceus. The sequence continues at coordinate 117,381,323 of NC_073378.1, read as the reverse complement.
AGAGTGATAGTTGGGCTGGGGTGAGGTTGCGGGGAGAGGGCGGCTCCGAGCTCCCGGGCCCGGGCTGCCGCAGAGACCGCGGCCTGGACACACTTATTCACATTAAACACGTCCACAATCTCACACACCTTCATGGCCGCAAGCACGGGAAGCGAAGGGCAGCCAACACTCGGCCAATTTAATTCTAACGTTAACTTCAGGCCGGCGCGGTGGGAGCGAGCGAGCGAGAACGACCAGGCCGCAGAACAGAGGCGGCGGCGGTTGCCCAGCAACGGGCCCTCACTCCAAACACAGGCTGCTTGACAATAATAATAATAATAAACACATCGCCGTGCATTGTCTGATCAACATTCCTAATTGTTACTTGTTCCTAATTTGGGGGATTTTTTTTTCCAATATCCATTCAAACCCCGCTTTTTAAATCGGATGAATAGGAGCCTGCGCAGTTGCAGTGTGGTTGCAATGAATTAAATCCTGTTTTGTTTTGTAATGAAATGACCTGCGTTTATTTCTACATTATATGAATTCTGTCTTCAAGCTCCAGCGCGTCGTTATCAGGTAACTCGCAACATTTATCTCCGCTGACTCAAATGTTTTTGGTGAGTGTGTGTGTATTTGTTATTGGACAAAGTTTGAGCATTAAAGCGCTGGGTATCTCTTGCTCAATTGGATAGAATGTTTAAGAGATATTTCGGACTCGCATACATTCAAATACAGAACACAAATCAGCGATAGACGGAGGCTTTGCTTTTAACCACCTCAGCAATAGGTTGCTCAGATTATCAACAAGTACACAAAACACCTCAGCAATAGGGAGCTGGGATGAACAATTTAAGTACTTGAACTACCTCATCAATACGGTGTTTAGATTAACTACCTGTACTAAAGTACTTGAACCACCTCAGAAATACAGTGCTCAGATTCACAACTCAAGTACCTGAAGCACCTCGGCAATAGGGAGCTCAGATTTACAATGTTGGTACCAGAACCACTTTAGCAACAGCTCGTTTAGATTAATAACTCAAGTACTTGAACCACCTCAGAAATACTCGAAACACCTAAGCAACAGAGTATTTAGATGAACAAAAGTACTTGAACCAACTCAGCAATTTGGAGCTCAGATGAACAATTTTAATACTAGAACCACCACATCAACAGGATGCTTAGATTAATAGCTCAAGTACTTGAACCACCTCAGAAATACAGCACTCAGATGAACAATTTAACTACTTGAACCATCTCAGCAGCACGGTTATTACATTAACTAATCAAGTATTCCCCATGTTAAACAAAGTCAAGCACAGCGTCCTCACTGAGAGGACATACTCGTTTCGAGTGACCGCCAATGATAATTTGAGCAGTGTCAGCAATAGGGTGCTCAGATTAACTCAAGTGAAACCAATTTGCTTTTCTGTTTAAGAAGGAACTGCAGATGCTGGAAAATCGAAGGTAGACAAAAATGCTGGAGAAACTCAACGTGTGCAGCAGCATCTATGGAGCGAAGGAAATAGGCAACGTTTCGGGCCGAAACCCTTCTTCAGTCTGAAGAAGGGATTGGTCCCGAAACGTTGCCTATTTCCTTCACAACCAATGCATAAATTCACTACAACACCATTTCCCACCTGTAACGATGGCGCTGTGTAAGAGTTGTTGCCTTTCAGCGAATGCAGGACCTGAGACCTGGGTTTGATCCCGACTATGGGGTGCTGTCTGTATGGAGTTTGTACGTTCTCCCCGTGCCCTGCGTGGGTTTTCTCCGAGATCTTCGGTTTCCTCTGACACTCCAAAGACGTACAGGTTTGAAGGTTAATTGGCTGGGTAAATATAAAAATTGTCCTTAATGTGTGTAGGATATTGTTAATGTTCGGGGATCGCTGGTCGGCGCAGACCCGATGGATCGAAGGGCCTGTTTCCGCATTGTATCTGTAAACTAAACTAAACTCACATGGTTTCCCATTCCTGTGATCCCCTAAAATGCAACTGAGCACTAATTTGCCACACAAGAAAAAACTGACGAACAAAGGGCACATCATTTACTATGGTAGTTACGATTGTGCATTGGATTTGGATCATTGCTCTATAACATGAAGTCAGTTGCAACAATTTCTATTTTTGTTGTTTCTTAAGGCTCTTCATCTTAATATTATTTTTGCTCAGAAGGACATAGTGTTGGAGTAACTCAGTGGGCGAGGCAGCATATGAGGAGAATATGGATAGGTGACTTTTCAGGTCAAGACCCTTCTCAAGAAAGATCATAACCCAAAACCTCGCCCATCCATGTTCACCAGGAATGCTCGCCTGACCAGCTGAGTTACTCCAGCACTATGTGTCCTTTTATGTATTAACCAACATCTGCATTTCTTTGTTTCTCTATTATTTTTTGCTACACCATTGAGATGACAGATTGAGATGCCTGTGGTAACATCTCTAACAGAACTTTGGAGACCTTGAATATGTTCCACATTGCAGTGCAATCCTCTTTTAATGCATCTAGCCCAATCTGCGCTGGATTCATGCCATTCAGCAATTCTGTGAGCAACGGAAGCCATGTAGATATTGGGCTCTTCCCCAAAACTCACAGAATCTAAAATCTATAATCTGCATTGGTATTATCTGCTATGCATGATTATAATGACTATAAACACCGCTCAATCTCTGCCTTAGACCTTACTTCTGGATCCTTGCAGTGGCATAGCTGTGGTCCTGAAACTGATGAATTGGCTGTTTCCCTGAACTGTGTGCAGAGAAGAATTTTGAATATTCCCATTGCTTCGATAATGCTAAATCACTATCCAAATAATCCATGAAGTTTTCGCTGCTTTAAATGGAACTATCTTTCATTTGGAACATCTCATTGTGTCTAAGTCTGAGCAGCATAATAGCTTTCTTAACAGGTTTGTTCCTCAATATGCTGGTGGATTCTACAAATGTTTCTGCAATAAAGGCTACCTGTATCCCACTGTCATCATAATGATTGTTTTACTTGCTGACATATAGTGAAATAAATGTATGTCGATTTGATGCTGGCTGATACCAATGTATCAGTTCTCCAAATCCCAAATATTTGTAATATGCTCTTAATATTCTGCTTATGTCATGAGGCCATTTTTATTGCGGCCAATTGCGAACTTGCACTACAAACCCACTACTGGCAACAGCATGCAGTTTCTCAGCAACCCCAGACTCTATATATAGCGATTGGACAGGCTAGATGCAGGAAACATGTTCCCAATGTTGGGGGAGTTCAGAACCAGGGGCCACAGTTTAAGAATAAGGGGTAGGCCATTTAGATCGGAGATGAGGAAAAACGTTTTCACACAGAGAGTTGTGAATTTGTGGAAATCTCCGCCTCAGAAGGCAGTGGAGGCCGATTCACTGGATGCATTCAAAATAGTTAGATAGAGCTTTTAGGGCGAGCAGAATCACGAGATATGGTGAGAAGGCAGGAACGGGGTACTGATTGTTGATGATCAGCCATGATCACATTGAATGGTGGTGCTGGCTCAAAGGGCTGAATGGCCTACTCATGCACCTATTGTCTAAGTATCTATGTGTATATCGTATCATCTTTCCTTTGTCTTGTAAGCTGATAGGTTTGTCATGCAATATATGATAGAAAGATTTTGAGATCTCAAGCACGTATTCTAGCATGACCCTGATTTAACTATTATGGCAATCTGGTTCTTCTAGTGTTGATGATGGGCTGTTGGGATTATGTGATATTAGTTATGGTAAGGTGAGATGGCAGTGCTTTTTCTTGCTAAACAATTGTCTTTATTTGGCACTGGTCACCTCAGGTTTATGTTATTCATACACATTCCTGTTTTTGCAAACTTGAGCTGTATTTATCTGCTCCTGGGAAGATCTTCCGTTCAATTACTCTACTTAGATTTGACTAGTTTATTGTCATATATATCAGGGTGCCATAAAATTCTTTGTTTACATGTATATATACAGCAATGATAAATATTACAATTAATACAATGATAAGTAAAAACTCGCAGAATGATGCAAGATTGTGGTGCAAAAGGCTATTACAGTACAAGAACAGAATAACCAAATGAGATAGAGGTAGGAGTAATCGTGGGTCACCTCTGGAAAGGGGATGTGAAAGAAATGATCGGTTCAGGAATTTCCCAGAAAATAGAAGAAACAAAAGGGCACAGCCAGGTTGACAGGCATTCTTGACAACATTTCCAGCCTTCCTAATGCAATGCACTGTGAAGATGAACTGGATGGAAGGTGACAAGGCTGTGATGGCTGGGCTGTGCTCATCACACTCGGCAGCTTCAGATAATCAAGAGTGCAACAGTTGCCATACCAAGCCGAGATACATCCTCTCAGAATACTTTCCACAGTGCATCCGTAGATATTTGAGAGAATATTCATGGACATGCTGACTCATCTCAGATGCCTAAGAAAGTAAATACATAGATGGGCTCTTTGTGATCACCACATCATTGTCAAGGGACCTGGTTAGGTTACTGGTGATACGGAGGTCAAGGAACTTGAAGCTGTTGACTATCTTTACATCAGCTTCATTGATGAGGATAGGGTTGTGTTCACCCCCTTGCTTGCTTATATCAATAACCAACTATTTTGCCTTGCTGGTGTAAAGGCCTAGGTTGTTGACCTGACTCCATGACATGCAATTCTTGATTGCTTTCCTGGTCTTTGGTTCATTCATGTTGCAGATCTGGTCAACAGCAGTGGTATTATATTTATTTTCTGTACCCTGAAGGGGTTATGTGCATTGTATGAGTACAGAGAGAAAATTGGTCAGAAGTGATTACATTACACAATGTGCCTCACGATGACAACTTAGAAGCCACTTTGACAGCATCTTTGCAAATATCCATGGATATAATTGTCTTGCCTTTATGTAACTAAGGTTGTGTGGGTAGCTACTAATGGGAGAAGACAATTACAAAGCCTAGGTGTTGTACACCTGTACATCTATGGCCTCGGAGCTCATCCATATGGGAGAAATAGTAATTTGACAGCAGCTGCCAAACATCACATTTACCTGTACCAACGGGAATATCCTGAGGCAATACAAAAGGTTAGTACATGTAAAATTAGTGAGAAGCATGGAACTGAAACCAGAGGATCAACTGTAAGTGATGTTTATAGTTGAAAGGGAAGTGACTGGCAGTTGAACAAAGTGGTCAGGCTTCAAAGAGAAAGTACTATCCCAAATATGAGCATTTAGATCCAGCATTGTGTACGTGATTCAATAATCTCGGAGTTACAATGAGGGGGTCAACCTTGACATGTTCATTACCAAAGCAAAAATGTTTGATGATGATTTGTGCAATAATGATTGACTTTGTAGGCTCATGTGCAGTTTTAAGTAATAGTAATTCGTTGGCTTTGCAGTGATAAAAGGAGATGGAACTGAGGGTAAACTTGACAGATGCACAAAGCAATGAAATACAAATTTTCACTAATTCTGCAGTCAAAGGTTTTTTTTCTACTCTGGTTTTTTTTCACAACCTCAACATGATGTAATCTTTATAGAATGTGAAAATCTGTATCCTTAACAATTATTTCTTCCGTGAGCGATATTGAAGCATTGTGGCATAAATATATGCATGAAACCAGTAAGAAAATGTGGGTTTATTTTGTCTATCTGCAACTGTTAATCTTTCTTTCATTTCAAACAAAGCACAGCAGTAGTAACCACTTATCTCATGCTACTCTGGAAATTTTACTGGACATGAGGTGACCTTGCATTATGACGCATCAGGGCTCATGGCTTAACTTAATTACCCAGTGTAGCACTCCAATTGCAGAAATTGGACCATTTTGTTCAGGTAATACTCATTGGGCATTCCTGGGAAAACATGAGCCTCCTAACGCAACATTGGACTGGGACATCGACCAGGTAAATTAATAACCAGCCAGGTTCAAGTGGAGCTTCTTCCCAACAACCATCAAGTTCTTGTACACTCCACAACACCAACCTCAACTATGAATGTCTATGGTTACATTAAGAAGGTTGGGATTTTTTTGCACTTGTATTGTGGTTATTAATTATTTATATTTTTTGTTAGTTACATATTATCTATGTCTATTGTGTTTACAGCCTGTTATGCTGTTGCAAGAAAGAATGTCATTGTTTCATTGTTGGTATATATGAAAATTAATGATTCTTGACCTATTGAATTACTTGCCAACATCGTTTAGGAAAGCCCTCAGCCCACACTCTGTGCACTGTGATGAGCATCTTATTACCCTTCCCAATCTTGTTCTTGATGCAAAATAACCCAGATTTCACACTCTGTTTTTCCATTCCCCAAATCCACCCAGCATTGATTCTATCCCCGGTTCTTTCCCCTGACTCTATTAATTCTGTTCTATTTTGCTCTGTGGTTTCTTCCGCAATATGCTTTTCCCCTAAATCATTGGGGCACGCTGAGATAGAAGTATGAGAGACGCATTTTCGGTGCCATTCGGGGAGGCTGAAGGATTTCTTGTGAATAGTACAAAAATGAAAATAACTTTAGATTGCATGAAATTTCATTATTCCTGCAAGTTTATGATCTAGCTTTAGCCACTCTTCAGGCTTTCATTGTTCTAGTTCCATGTGTTGATGGTGCATTCATATTGCTGAATATCCAAAGTTTAAAAAAAAATCAAACTACAATTAAAACACAAATTGCTTGTATTTGACATCTAACCTTTCCAACACTGATCTTCTTCTTCTTCTTCCGTATGGTGTGCACAGTCTAAAGTTGTAGGTCAACTTGGTCTATTTGATCTTTTTGTATGTGCACGTCGGGTTGATTGCATTAGTCGAAACAGGGTGGACCACGTGAAGGTTGCAATCTCCCACCCCCCCCCCACACTGATGAAAGTCATTGAATTCAAACATTAATCACGTTTTGCCTCATGTCGTACGTGTTTGAGCATATACTGTTTTTTAAATTTTAAGTTTCCATTTTATGAGTTCTCTTTTTGGTGTATCATAAATTAACCTGATTTACAACACATTCTGATCCAAATATCTGTGCTTTGCAGTTCTTCGTTCGTATCTTTGACACCATGCAAAGAAAACAATTAGTGAGAGAAAGGCAGGGGTGCCTAAAATTAGAGGACTCAGTTTTCAGGTGAGATGGGGAAAATTTAAAGAAGATCTGAGGGGTAAGGTTTTCACACAGAGGGTGGTGAATATCTAGAAAGAGGAGGTGGGGGATGCATATATTTGCAACGTTTCAAAGGCGTTTGGACTGGTACGTGGATAGGAAAGGCATTGAAAGATTTGAGCATAATGCAAGTAAATAGTACGTATAGATGGGCATCATGGATGAGGTGGGCTGAAGGGGTGTGTTTCTGTGCACTATGATTCATCACTCTGCCTACATATCTCTCACATATTGAAAGGACAAAGAACTGATGATACAAAGAATATGCCTTGATAGGCAGAATTAACTCACTGTTTGCGACCTTGGAAGAATAACTTTGTCGCGTTGTTAAATTACCTTTTTGACAAAGGACCCTTTTATATAAATATGTGAATACTTTATGGAAACTTTGTGATGAGGATGCAAAGATGCTTCGAATGGATATGGAATAAAGCTATATAAATGAGCAATAAAATGTCAGGTGCAATGTGGGGAAAAAAAAGTGGAATGTCAAATAAAAATGCTTAGTATTTTGTTTAAATGTTGAGAGCTCGGAATAAGTTGATGACCTAAAGGACTTTGGAGTCCTTGGGAGAACATAGAACAGTGCAGCCCAGAATGTCTGTGCCGAACATGATGCCGGGTTAAACTAATCTCCTTTGCCTGCTCATGATTCTTCCATTCCTTACATATCCATATGCCCATCAAAAAAACTCTTAAATTCCAATATTGTATCTTCCTCCACCCACCACCCTGTGGTTAAAAAAACAAAATTGCTTCCACATCGCTTTTGAACTCCAATCTAATAATCCCTAATCCAGGCAGAATTCTGGTAAACCGTTGCTGCACCTTCTCCAAAGGCTCCCCAACCTCCCTCTAAAGCAGTTACCAGAACTGCACACGATGCTCCAAATCCGTGCACTCAAATCACTGAGATCTAAAATACCATTCCAGCAAGCAGTTAAGAAGGCAAATGGTAGTTTGTCTTTTTTCAAGCAGTGCAAGTCCAAGAAAAAAGATGTCTTGCTACAATTAGACTCTTGCTGAGACCACAGCTGGTGTATTATGTACAATTTGGTCTCCTGAGATGAACTAAAGGATGAATTGCAATAGGGGAAGTGCATCAATGATTCACCAGGGAATGGAAGGTCTCTTACATAAAATAGATGGTTATGCCTAATTTTTTGAGAATTCTGAAGATTGAGAGTGACCTGACTGGTGAACTAATTTATTACAGCGTAGATCTGGGGAGAATATTTTCCTTGACTGTGGAATTTAAAACTAGAGTTTTAAGCAGGTGGTTACAGTAGACTGTTGATGAGGTCAAAGATGTCGGCGAAGCCTCTGGCCAGTTGATTACCTCCCGATTTTAAAACCTGTGCAGGGACTTTGTCCAAGCCGGCTGCTTTCTGAGCGTTTACCCTTGTGAAAGCAGATTTAACTTCTTAAGAATAGAATAGTTTCTTTATTGTCATTGTAACATGAACCATGTACAACAAAATTTAAAAATCTCAGCCAGTCAGTGCACCATTCAAACATTTCTAAAAGCTAACGATACATACAAGATAAAATATTAAAAGATAAATAACTAAAATAAATATCATGAAAATAGCACGCATAAACACCCAACCCTCCATCCTTCTGTCGATTTCACAGTGTACCACAGTCCCTTAGTCTGTATTGCCCCTGCGTTCCTTGGCGGCTACATTTAGTGCTTTTATAGCAGTGGGGTAAAAACTGTTTTTTAGTCTGTTCGTCCTTGTCCTTGTAGATCTGTACCGTCTGCCTGACGGCAACAGTTCAAACAGGGAGTGTCCGGGGTGGGAAATGTCCTTTATGATACTCTGGGATTTTTTGATGCAGCGGGAACTGTGTAAGTCCTCCAAGGTAAGGAGAGGGCAGCCGACAATCCTCTGGGCGTTGTCAATGGCCCTCTGGAGCGCTTTCCTCTGAGCCGCTGTGCAGCTGGTGTACCACACGCATACACAGTATGTTAGTATGCTCTCAATGGAGCACCGATAAAAGGACAGCAGCAGTCTCTGAGTGATGTTATTCTTCCTGAGCACCCTCAGGAAGTGCAGTCTCTGCTGGACCTTTTTCAGCAGCGCAGAGGTGTTCACGCTCCACGTCAGGTCCTCCTCAATATGGATTCCCAGGAAGCGGAAATCCGCCACCCTCTCCACACAGTCCCCTCTGATAATCAATGGTACCATGTCCGTTTTATTCTTCCTAAAGTCTATTATTAATTCCTTTGTCTTTAAGGTGTTGAGGAGCAGGTTATTTTCTTCACACCACACTGTCAGCTGCTCCGCCTCATCCCGGTAGGCGTACTCGTCCCCCCCGGAGATGAGTCCCACCACCGTAGTGTCATCCGCAAATTTGACAATGGTGTTGCTGTGGTGGGCGGGGGTGCAGTCATGTGTGTAGATGGTGTAGAGCAGGGGGCTCAGTACGCAGCCCTGTGGAGAGCCGATACTGAGGCTGAGGGCCATGGATGTATGATGGCCCACTCTGACTCTCTGGCTGCGACCCGACAGGAAGCTAATCCACATGCAGGTGGAGTGTGGAAGTCCCAAGTTCCCCAGTTTGTCCACCAGTTTGTGGGGAAGGATGGTATTGAAAGCAGAGCTGTAGTCCACAAAGAGCATCCGCACGTAGCTCCCCCGCTGCTCCAGGTGAGACGGTGCAGCATGGAGAGCTGTGGCTACAGCGTCCTCTGTCACCAAGATGAGTGGGACAGTCTCAGCGGGAGATGGGGAAAATGCCTAGTTGAACTTTGCAAGCATAACTGGAAAAACTAGATGGCTTTTGGAAAATTATTTGAATTAAGAAGAGTTCTGAGAATGGAGGAATGCGAATCACGTGCAGGCAGAGGAGATTAGTGTAACTTGGCATCACGTTCAGCATGGACATTGTGGGCTGAAGAACCTGCATCTGAGCTATACCGTTTCATGTTCTATCTTCTGTTAAGGATGATAACAAATGATAACCAATTTCTACTATGAGTGATGCAGAAATGTAATATTAAGTTGTGGTTTTTGGGTGATCAGATGTTCAAAGCTTCTAGATTCTTACAGGAGAATCGGTGAGAAAGCTCGAGTAATATATTTAATTCTGCTTGAATTGAGCAGAAGTGCTTGAGGTGTCATAGTTCCTGGCTTATGGAAAGTTGGAATTTGGCTAAAAAGAAAAGTTCTCCTTTAATTGCAATCACAAAGAGAAATTAATTTAACTTTAGTTTAGTTTGGTTTAGAGATACAGCGCGGAAACAGGCTCTGTACGTCTTTGGAGTGTGGTGGAAACCGGTGACCCACGCGGTCTTGGGAAGAACGTACAAACTCCGTTCAGACAGTATCCGTTATCAGGATCCAACTCGGGTCTCTGATGCTGTAAGGCAGCAACTTTTCCGCTAGGCCACTGTGCTGCCCTTGAGCAGGGTCTCCTTTAACCTTTACAGGTGTGCTATTGAAAATATTCTGACGGTACATCTCAGCCTGGTCTTGGAACAGCTTTTGAATGCCTGAACCTTCAGTGTGGTGAATACAATGCAGTCCATCACAGGCTCATCACTTCCTTACATACAGTCCATTTTCACTGTGCGTTGCATAAGAAAAGCTGGAAGTATCATCAAAGGTGATTGCCACGCTGGCCATTCGTTTTTCTTCTACCTTCTGGGAGTTCAATAGCTCAGATACCTAGAATTAAGAATAGCTTCTTTTCCAACTCCTGTAGCAATCACCTCTTTCATTCATGGTACTGTCATGTACTCTCACTCTTAATTCTACCTCAGTTGGATATTCATTTAGTGCAAACAAAAGTATAATATCTTGCCTTGATCTGGTGTTTGGCACTTGTCATTGTATTGTTCTAGTTATCACTATTGTATGTATATTGTTTACTCTGTGATCTTCATCTGAACAAGGAATTTCATTGTATCTGGTGTAAGTGATAATAAAATAATCTGAATCCATACGGATTAATTGATCTCATCTGGACAACAGTTACCCTTGAAATTACTGGGCTAATCAGGAGAAACAAAACCAGGATTCCAGCATTTACAGTTCCTTATATCAACTAGGATTCTCTGTTGTTCACTCTAATACCAGTGATTTACTGCTCGATTCAAATCTAACACATGTTGGGAATCAGATCAGGCTCAGTTCTAATAATGTGTTCATTCGTTGGTGTGGGCATGGTGGCTGTATGACTGATTCTTTTAACACAAAAAATCCTGTAAATCCCTAGATACAGGAAAAATGTTCCCAATGTTGGGGAGACTGGAACCAGGGGTCACAGTTTAAGAATAAGGGGTAGGCTATTTAGGACTGAGACGAGGAAACACTTTTTCACCCAGAGAGTTGTAAATTTGTGGAATTCTCTGCCTTCAGAAGGCAATAGAGACCAATTCACTGGATGTTTTCAAGAGAGTTAGATTTAGCTCTTAGGGCTAAAGAAATCAATGAATATGGGAAAAAAGCAGGAATGGGGTACTGATTTTAGATGATCAGCCATGATAATATTGAATGGTGGCGCTGGCTCAAGGGGCCGAAAGGCATACTCCACCTATTTTCTATGTTTCTATGTTTGGGCAACGCCTGTGAAAGGTGTAGTGGGGGAGGAGAGGTGAGCGAACATTTCAAGGCAACGACCTTTCATCTGTATTGCACAAACTTTGTTTCTGCCTCCAAATGTGTTGCTTAACGTGAAGTATTCCACAAATCTCTGCTGAACACTTTCACGCAGTCCACCTGAACCTACCTGATCTCCGGGTTGCTAAACACTATAATTCTCCTTCCCTTTCCCACACTGACCTTTCTGTCCTAGGTCTCCTCCATTGTCAGAGTGAGGCTAAATGCAAATTGGAGGAACAGCATCTCATATTTTGCTTGAGCAGCTTGCAGCCCAGTGGTATGAATATTGATTTCTCTACCTTCAAGTAACCCTGGCATTCCCCCTTTCTCTATCCCTCCCCCACCCAAGTCGCACCAGCTTCACGTTTTCACCCAACAAACAACTAACAATGGCTCATTGTTACTTTTTTATATATTTCATTAATTGTTCTTTATCTCTCTACATCATCATCTATATCTCTCGTTTCCCTTTTCCCTAACTAGCCTGAAGAAGGGTCTCAACCCGAAATGTCACCCATTCCTCTCTGCAGGGATGCAGCCTGTCCCACTGAGTTACTCCAGCTTTTTGTGTCTATCTTCACAAACGACGCGTAGCGTTTTATGCTTTGCTTTGAACAAAGGACATATAGCCACTTACAGGCATATGTTGAAAGTTCACCCCAGCAACAGCAAATGGCTTCAGGATGGATGGAAGGGAATAGTTGGATTCAATGAAGGCAACAATTTCCCATAGAATTTCCACATAGTAATCTAACACTGTTAATTTTTAACCCAAATAAAGGTCACTTGAGGAGCCTAAAAGTCAACATGCTTGTCAGAAATATATTCCAATGTGAATGGGTCAGTGTGGTGAAGACACAAATTTCGGATGATTTGTTTAAAGATTTGGAAAAAATATTATTTGGGCTATTGAAATATTATTTTAATTAACATCAATTAACTAGAAAATTCATGGTGCAGAAGCAACATAAAAACACACAGGATCTTAAAGGTTTTTTGAATTACTGTAAGTAACTTCCTGCCATTAATTTTTGTTTGTAGTGTCAACCATGGTATGTTACTTGTCATGCTGTGGTTTGCAATTTTTTTTTAAAGGCTTCAACTTTGATCTGTTTTAGGTGCACTCAGAAACACAGATGGCAGAGGTAACAAGCCATTGAGGTACACTGTCAGTCAAAGCAGGCTCTAAGTCAACAACAGTGCTGAGATAAATAGGAAGCCCCAACACATTTATAGGACTTGTATGTTCTTGCTGGGAAAATATAGACCTTTGCCTTTCTGCTCATGACAAAGGTGTGGAGCAATTTGTTAGTTAAAGATTTAATTCACTGAAATCAAAGGGCTGCAGTAGCAGGCTAGACTGTGGACATTGCTTGCATTTTTAGGTAAACAATCCAATCAAAAAGACACAGCAAAGATGGGTTCAGCCATACATAAAAGGTGCTTTCTTAAAACTGTCATCGAAATGGATTTCAGTACGTGCTTTTATTTCCCTAGGGCCATTGTTTATCTTATTTATAAATGCCTTTTAAATACCTTTTTATTTAACTTTCATCTTGGCTTACAAACTCCCTAGTTCGTGGCATTTTATAAACTGACCTTGCCTTGTGAGGAGATGGCTGTTGTTTTTGGTGAGAAAAACAGGATTGCAAAAGAAGACATTTGAAAATGGTTGATTTTACAAGGGTTCCTTTGTGAGACAGGGCAGCAGGGATAAACAAGGTGGATGCAGGCCGGTGAGCCTTCCACCAGTGATAAGAATGTTATTGGAGAAAATCCCAAGGGATGGGACTGATGTAAATTTGGAAAGGCAGGGATGGATAGGGGATCATCAGCATAACTTGGATGTGTCACTAATGTGATTGAGTTTTTTTGAGGAGGTAACTAAGAAGATTGACGAAGGCAGGACTTAGGCATGGTCTATATATAAGTAAGGCATGGAAACAATGAGCAAGAAAGCACACCAACATCCCTACTTCCTTAGAAGGCTTAGGAAATTTGGCTACAACTCTACAACTCTCACCAACTTCTACAGATGCACCATAGAAAGCATTTTATCAGGATGCATCACAGCGTGGTTTTGGAACAGCTCCATCCGAGACCGCAAGAAATTACAGCGAATTGTGGACGCAGCCCAGACCATCACACAAACCAACCTCCCTTCTATTGGCTCCATTTATACCTCACGCTGCCTCAGCAAGGCCAGCAGCATAATCAAGAACAAGTCGCACCCTGGTCAATCCTTCTTCTCCCCTCTCCCATCAGGCAAAAAGAAAAGAGGTGTGAAAACACACACCACCAGATTCAGGGACAGTTTCTTCCCAGCTATTATCAGGCAACTGAACGATCCTACGACAACCAGAGAGCAGTGCTGAACTACTATCACCTCATTGGCGACCCTTGTACTATCCTTGATCGGACTTTGCTGGCTTTGCCTTGCTTTAAATGTTATTCCCTTATCATGTATCTATGTACTGTAAATGGCTTGATTGTAATCATGTATTATCTTTCTGCTGACTGGTTAGCATGCAACAAAAGTTTTTTCACTGTACCTCGGTACAATAAACTAAATTGAATTGAATTGAACAAAGTCCTTCACGATTAGCTTTCCCAGAAGGTTAAAGGACAAGAGATCCAAGATGAGCTAGCAAATTGGATCCAAAGTGTGCCTGGTGTTAAGAAGCAGAATTATCCAGGAATTATTGGGTTAACATACGATGAATGTTTGCTGGAACTAGACCTGTACTTGCTGGAGTTTAGAAAGATGAGCGGTGACCTCATTGAAACTCATTGAAAAGGCCTGGATAGAGGAATGTGGAGAGGATGTTTCCATTAGTAGAAGAGTCTAGGACCAGAGAGCACAGCCTCAGAATAAAAGGACATACCTTTAGAAAGGAGAAGGAATTTCTTGAGTCAAAGGGTGGTGAATTTATGCAAATCATTGCCACAGATAGCCGTGGAGGCCATCAATGGATATTTTTAAGGTGGTGATAGACAAATTCTTGATTAGTAAGGAGTTATGAGGAGAAAGCAAGACAATAGGGTTGAGAAGGAAAGATAGATTAGCCATGATTGAATGACGGAGTAGATTTGATGGGTCGGTGGGCCTAATTCTGCTCTTATAACATGAACCTATGAAGCAGAAGGTGGTACTAGAAAGGTACTTTTCTTATTTAAAGTTTATGACAAGTGGTATACTACAGAGTTTAGTGCTAGGACCCTTGTGGAGGAAAGAACTGCAGATGCTGGGTTAAACCGAAGATAGACACAAAAAGCTGGAGTAACTCAGCGGAACAGGCAGCATCTCTGGAGAGAAGGAATGGACGTTTCGGGTCTTGTCACCCAATCTTTCTCTCCAGAGATGCTGCCTGTCCCGCTGAGTTACTCTAGCTTTTTGTATCTATCTTCGGTGTTGGGACCCTTGTTGACTGTGATATTTTTAAGACATGGGTTTGAATGTAGGTGGTATGATTAGTAAGTTTGCAGATGACACAGATTTGTTGTTTTTATGGACAGTGAGGAATGTTGCCTGAGGCTGCAGCAGGCTGTAGACAAGATGAAGAATTGGCCAGAGTGTTGGCAGATGAAATTTAGTCCCAAGCATGAGGACATGAATTTTGATGTCATGTAAGGACATATTCAGTAATGATAAGGCACTAAAGAATGTTGTTGAAAAGATGGAGTTGGGGTTCAAGCCCATAGTTCCGTGAAATTAGTTAAACATGTGATATGCTTACCTTCATTGAACAAGACCGCTTATTTCATTTGGGCAGCTTACAACCTAGCAGTATGAATATTGATTACTATAACTTCAAGTAACTCTTGCATCCTTCTCTCGCCGTCCCTCCTCCACCCCAGTCGTCCTACTAGTTTCACTGTCATCCTGCTGAGTTTCACCTTCCCCTCAGTTATCACCTTCCCCACAGCCAACAATTGACCATTGTGGATTCCACCTTTCCTTGATCATCATTGCTGGCTTTGATCTGTCCTTTTTGCATATCTTTCATTAATTTGCTCTATGCTCCTTTCTATATCTATTGTTCCTCTCCCCTGGCTCTCAGTCTGAAGAAACGCTACCTATTCCTTTTCTCCAGAGATACTGCCTGATCTGTTGAGTTACTCCAGCATTTTGTGTGCATCTTCGAATATAAGAGTTGGGATGCTCTAAGTTCCGACAGCTCCTCTGGGATGTTATGTTGCAATTGTATAGAACACATGTTAGACTATTCTGGGAGTATTATATGCAATTCCAATCACCACCATGTAGGAACGATGTGGTTGGCCTGCAAAAAGTGCAGAGGAGGTTCACCAGAATGTTGCCTGGATTAGAGGACTTTAGTTATGGGGAGAGATTGGATAGGGTGGGTTTTTTTTCCTGATAACAAAGGAGGCTGAGGGGTGACGTGATACAGATATTAAAAAATTATTAAGAAGCAATAAAGGGTAGATAGAAAGCAGCTTTTTTCCCATGGTGGGGGATCAAAAACAAGAGGGTTTAGATTTAAGATGTAGGTTTTGAAGGCAATTTGTGGGGAAAGTTTTTATTTTTACACAGAGAATGGTTAATATCTGGAACGTACTGCCAGAGGAGATGGTGGAATTGGATACAATCACCAGATTTAAGAGACATTTCAACAAATATTTAAATGCATCAGGCAGAGAAGGATATAGACCTAATGCAAGCAAATGGGATTAGTTTAGATGGGCAAAAAGTTTTCTGTGTTGTACAAATCTGTGACTCTATGAAGTGCAATACAAACAGACAGTAACAACAATGAAACAGAAACAGGCACAAAATCACGATTCATTGCCTTTGGTCATTTTTGCAACTTCGGGGTGATGTGAATTATCTCCCTCTTTCAACATTTAAGTTGTCATTCATTAACATTCCTTTTTATTACATTTTGCAATAACTGTGATGTTAGAGGATGAAAGGATAGCGGGCCGCGCAGCACCAGAACCGTCGAGCCACCCGGCAGGCCTGTCTCGCCCTCCACAGAACGGGAAAAAGAGTCTGAAGAGGGAAGACATTGAGCCCGAAGAGGGACGCTGCTGAGCCTGGCTCCTGCTTGCACCCGAGGACCATAGAACTGAAGAGGAGGGAGGAAGGAGTCAGCGAAGGACGACGCACGAACAAAGGGGCGGTAAGAGGAACCAGGGTCTTACCGCCCAAGCCTACAGGATCGGCTGCAAGAGATGACCCCAGTGACACGAAGGTTGAATGATGTCCAGGCGTGGAGGGGGACGTTGGCAACGGACATTTATGACCTGTTTCAGCGGTGACTTTGAAAATGGCATCAGTCCTGGCTGCTCATGTACATAGTCTGTGGGATATTTCTATACACTTTGTACTTAATATGGGATTGTGTTTATGTATAGTAATAATTTACTAAACTGTATGCAAAAATATTATTTTATTTTACCTCAGTGATAATAAAGAATTGTTGAACCATTGAATTAAGACATTCATGCAAATTGACATTTCGATCTTGAGAAAAAATACTCTTTCAACCCTCTCTAATGCCTCTCATCATTTTACGTACTTTTATCAGGTCTCCTGTCAGCGTCCGAAGCTCCAGAAAAAACAATCCAAGTTTGTCCAGCCTCTCCCTATAGCTGATATGCTTCATTCCAGGTAACAACCTTTTTTTGTACCCTCTCCAAAGCCTCTACAACCTTCCTGTAATGCAGAGACCAGAACTGCACACAATTCTCCAAAGGTGACCTAACCAAAGTTTTATATAATTCCAATATGACTTCCCAACTTCAATGCTACGATCAATAAATGCAAGTATATAGTTTGTTCATTTTTCCATGCTGTCTACTAGCGTTGCCACTTTCAGGGATCTAAAGCGCCTAAAGATCCCTCTGTACATCAATGCTATTAGGGTCCTGCCATTAACTAAATACTTTCCCCTCACATTTGACCTCTTAAAGTGCAACACCTCACACTTATCCGGATTAATCTGTCTGCTGTTCCTCCACCAATATTTCCAATTGATCTATATACTGCAGTATCTTTTGACAACCATCCTCACTATTCATTACTCCACCGACTTTTGTGTCATCTGTATATTTACAAAACAGCTACTTGCGCTTTCATACAAATCATTCATGGATATTACAAGCAACAGAATTACCAACACTGATCCTTGTGAAACATAACTTGTCACAGACATCCAGTCTGCCAAGTCTGCCAAGTCTACCAAGTCTCTTTTGATCTTCAAGAATGGTCTTGACCCGAAACGTCACTCACTCCTTCTCTCCATAGATGCTGCCTGTCCCGCTGAGTTACTCCAGCATTTTTTGTGTCTATCTTCGGTTTAACCCAGCATCTGCAGTTCCTTCCTACACTAATGTTCCCATATGCCTTAAATTTCTGGATTAGTTTACCATGAAGGATATCCTTGAATGCTTTACTGAAGTCTATGTAGACAACATCCATTGACCTAAAAAACACACAAAGTGCTGAATTAAATCAGGTCAGTGCTGGATTAAATACCATCAAGTCAGTATTGATCGGCACCGTTCACTGAATACCTAGATTTTCTAGATGTGCGGGATAATAGTCACGATGACGGTTTTTGCCTCGGTGTTGCAGAGAGAAGTATTGCGGAGGGAAGACGTACTTTGGTGTACTTCAGATATGAAAATTGTTGTTACTGCATTTCAATTTGTCATATGTCCATTTGCAACTATATATTCAAGAAATAAATGGTTTGTGGGCACTCACTTCTAGGCATAAAAAAAGTCATAAATTACTATAAAATATTTGTGAAGTCATGTGGAGTATTGTGTGGTTTAGGGTGCCCTATTGTGGGAAGGATAATAAAACCATATTCACAATGCAGATTGCAGGAGACTTTTCCCCATTTCAGAGGTAAATTAAACTGGCAGACATAGGTTTAGGGTAACGCTGAAGAGATTCAGAAGGGATATGAAGTGCACCTTCTCCACCCAGCGACTAGGAAGTACCAGGAATCCACTGGTTAAGAGCAGTCAAAGCTTGGTTGCAGAAGGTATTTAAGAAGCGTTTAGAAAGATGAACATTAATGTTTTAGGCATCAAGGGCCATGGACAAACTACAGGGCAATGCAGTGGACGAGTTGGGTCGAATGGCCTGTTTCCATACTGTACGACGCTATGATACAGAAACTGCCTCATATTTTCCAGCGTTTCATTATTCAGCTTTATTATCAGAGCTGATGTTGTTTCATTGAGACAGCTTTGTCAAAAGCCTGTATTTTGTGAGTGCCAAGTATAAAGGTCTTAGTTGATACAGTGCAGTCAGAAAGTATTCAGACCCCTTCACTTTTTCCACATTTTGTTACGTTATAGCCTTATCCTAAAATAGATTAAATTCTTTTGTTTTCTTATCATCAATCTACACACAATACCCCATGATAAAAAAGCAAAACAGTTTCGACATTTTTGCAAAGTAATTAAAAAGAAATAACTGAAATATCACATTTACATGTATTCAGACCTTTTACTCAGTACTTTTGGCAGTGATTACAGCCTCAAGTCTTCTTGGGCATAATACTACAAGCTTGGCACACCTGTATTTGGGTAATTTCTCCCATTCTTCTCTGCAGATTCTTATCTGTCAGGTGGGATGGGGAGCGTCGATGCACAGCTATTTTCAGGTCCCTCCAGAGATGTTCAATCGTGCTCTGGCTGGGCCAATTAAGGACATTCACAGACTTGTCACGAAGCCACACCTGCGTTGTCTTGGCTGCGTACTTAGGGTCGTTGTCCTGTTGGAAGGTGAACCTCTGCCCCAGTCTGAGGCCCAGGACGCCTTGGAGCAGGTTTTCATCGAGGATCTCTCCGTACTTTGCTCCGTTCATCTTTCCCTCGATCCTGACTAGTCGCCCAGTTCCTGCTGCTGAAAAACTTCACCATAGCATGATGTTGCCACCACCATGCTTCACCATAGGTATGGTATTGGCCCGGTGATGAGCGGTGCCTGGTTTCCTCCAGACATGACGCTTGCCATTCAGGCGAAAGAGTTCAATCTTGGTTTCATCAGACCAGAGAATCTTGTTTCTCCTGGTCTGAGAGTCCTTTAGGTGCCTTTTGGCAAACTCCATGGGCTGTCATGTGCCTTTTACTGAGTGGCTTCCGTCTGGCCACTCTATCATAAAGGCCTGAGTGTTGGAGTGCTGCAAATATAGTTGTCCTTCTGGAAGGTTCTCCCATCTCCACATAGGAACTCTGGATCTCTGTCAGAGTGACCATTGGGTTCTTGGTCACCTCCCTGACCAAGGCCCTTCTCCCCCAATTGCTCAGGTTGGCCGGGTGGCCATCTCTTTGAAGAGTCCTGGTGGTTCCAAAGTTCTTCTATTTACGAATGACAGAGGCCACTGTGCTCTTCGGGACCTGCAATGCTGCAGAAATTGTTTTATACCCTTCCCCAGTTCTGTATCTCGACTCAATCCTGCCTCGGGGATCTACAGTCAATTCCTTCGTCTTCATGGCTTGGTTTTTGCTCTGACATGCACGTCAACTGTGGGACATTATATAGACATGTGTGTGCCTTTCCAAATCATGTCCAATCAATTTAATTTACCACTGGTGGACTCCAATCAAGTTGTAGAAACATCTCAAGGATAATCAATGGAAACAGAATTAATCTAATGGCCTGAATACTTATATAAATGTGATATTTAAGTTATTTCTTTTTAATAACTTTGTAAAAATTTCTAAACCTGTTTTTGCCTTTTTTTATTATGGGGTATTGTGTGTTGATTGATGATAAATAATTAATTTAATCCATTTTAGAATAAGGCTGTTACGTAACAAAATGTGGAAAACGTGAATACTTTCTGAATGCACTATATGTTTCAGTGAATAAGACTTGGAACTCAGCTATCAAAGGTGCATTCGGAAGTCATCTGCATAGAGTAACTCTGCGTCAGAGGTTCCGTGACCTTGATTCTGGAGGGGAGGTGATGTAAGTTGAACAGTTTCCCTTTGATCCTATAGATTAGTACCATTGCACGTGGAATTTTATTGGTAGTATTGTGACCAGAAAGATTGAGAAAAAGAATGGGATGATGACCCAGCCTTGTTTGACTCTCTGTACTGGAATTAGGGTCATAGATTCATAGAGTGATACAGTGTGGAAACAGACCCTTCGGCTCACCTTGCCCACACTGGACAACATGTCTCAGCTACACTGGTCCCAACCTGCTTGCGTTTGGTCCACATCCCTCCAAACCTGTCCTATTTCCCTCAAAACTGTATATCTGTTTCTTAAATGTTGGGATAGTCCCCGCCTCAACTACCTCATCTGGCAGCTTGTTCCATATACCCACCACCTTTTGTGTGAAAAAGTTACCCCTCAGATTCCCATTAAATCTTTTCCCCTTTACCTTGAACCTATGTCCTCTGGCCCTCGATTCCCCTACTCTGGGCAAGAGTCTTTGTGCATCCACCCAATCTATTCCTCTCGTGATTTTGTACACCTCTATAAGATTACCCCTCATCCTCCTGCGCTCCAAGGAATAGAGACCCAGCCTACTCAACCTCCCCCTATAGCTCACACCCTCTAGTCCTGGCAACATCCTCGTAAATCTTCTCGGAACCCTTTCAAGCTTGCCAATATCTTTCCTATAACATGGTGCCTGAACTGAACACATTATGCTAAATGCGGGCTCACCAACGTCTTATACAACTGCAACATGACCTCCAAACTTCTATACTCTATACTCTGACTGATGAAAGCCAATGTACCAAAAGCCTTTTTTTTTTTTTTTAATATTCATTTTATTAGAAGCAAATGTACAAGAATAAAGCAATCGGCATGAGAGTTATACAATTTTCGTGCAGCTTTTCGTACAAGTTAACATTTTATAAATTGATACATAAATTGGAAAAAAAGAGAAAAAAGGAAAAAATGAAGAAAAAGATGCAAAAGAGAGAGAAGGAAAGACCCCTGAACTACCAAAGAAGTGCACGAAGAAAAAAGAGAAAGAAGAGAAAAAAAACAGAGATATGCCCCACTGTCCTTTCCCCCCCTCTATCCGCCCCCCCCCCCCACTCACCCATCCCATGCATTGGTTTTAAATTTGTGTTCAACCATTCTGTTGTTGAACCAAAAGCCTTTTTGACCATCTTATCTACCTGCGACTCGAACTTCAAGGAACCATGCACCTGCACTCCTAGATCCCTTTGCTCTACGACACTCCCCAGAGGCCTACCATTCATTGTGTAGGTCCTGCCCTTGTTAGACATCCCAAAATGCAACACCTCACACGTCTCTGTAATAAATTCCATCAACCATTCCTCAGCCCACTTGGCTATTCGATCCAGATCCTGCTGCGATCGTTCACAATCATCTTGACTATCTGCAAAACCACCCACTTTTGTAAACTTGCTAATCTTGCCCTGTATGTTCTCATCTAAATCATTGATGTAGATGACAAACAGTAATGGGCCCAGCACTGAACCCTGAGGCACACCACTAGTCACAGGTCTGCAGTCCGAGAAGCTACCTTCCACCATCACCCTCTGATTTCTTCCATGGAGCCAATTTGTTATCCATTCAGCAATCTCACCTTGGATCCCATGCGATCTAACCTTCCAGAGTAGTCTACGATGCAGAATCTTGTTAAATGCCTTACTGAAATCCATTTATACAACTTCTAGAGTTCTGCCCTCATCAACCTTTTTGGTCACGTTTTCAAAAAATTCAATCAGATTTGTGAGACACGACCTCCCATGTACAAAACCATACTGACTGTCCCTAATCAGCCCTTGCCCGACCAAATACTATCCCTCAGAATACTCTCTAGTAACTTTCCAACTACAGATGTTAAGCTCACCGGCCTATAGTTCCCAGCATTTTCCCTGCAGCCCTTCTTGAAAAGAGGCACAACATTTGTGCCCCTCCAGTCTTCCGGAACCTCTCCTGTATTTAGGGGCGACTCGTAAATTTCAAGCAGGGCTCCCGCAATTTCCTCTCTGTTTTCCCACAGTGTCCTCGGATGTATCTGATCAGGCCCTGGAGATTTGTCTACCTTCATACACGATAGTACCTTCAGTACTTCTTCAACGGTAACTCTGACAGTAATTCTGAGGTGGACCTATTTGTGAAAATAGTGACTTCATGCCCATCATGAAGCAGCCATAGATGGAGACAACCAAAATTAAAAAGTTCCTCTCAATTGAGAAGGTTGATCATGTGTAGTGTCATAGAATTATAGAGAGATATGGCATTGAAACAAACCTTCAATCCACTGTGCCAGTGGTGACTGACATCCAATCATTTTGCACTAATCCTTCATTAATCCTTAAATAATTGTTCACACAAAAGACACAGAGTGCTGCAGTAACTCAGTGGATCAAGTATCATCTCTGGAGAACATGGATAGGTGATGTTTTAGGTCGGGATCCTTCTTCAGACCGATAGTGGTGGGGAGGGGGGTTAGGGAAAGCTAGATGAGAGGTGGCTTTGGAAAAAGTCCAGCGAGTGATGGGTGGAAACAGGGTGAGGTGGGTTTTAATGGGCAGATGGGTGGACAAAGACCAGAGATGCGAGTTTGGGTCAGAACATGGTTGAAGAGCAGGAGAGCCGCATGAAACACAGATTGGGAGCAGTGAGAGAGGATTTCATGAAAGTCCTGTCAGAGGGAGGAGGAGAACTTCTTCAAAGTAGTCATACTTTGTGGAGATTTCATAATGCAGCAGTAAAATGCAGACAAAATGTGTAGGAAGGAACTACAGATGCAGGTCGCTGATGACACCACCGATGTTGGATGAATTACAGATGATGATGAATCAGAGTATAGAAGTGAGATCGATCGACTGATAAAATGGTGCCAGCACAACAACCTGGCTCTCAGTGTCAGTAAGACCAAGGAAATGATTGTGGACTTTGGACGAAGAAGGACGAGGACTCAAAAACCTGTCTATATCGACGGATGACAGTGGAGAGAGCCAAAAGCTTCAAATTCCTGGGCGTGCATATTTTTGAAGATCTTTCCTGGACCCAGCACACTGATGTAATAATAAAGAAAGCCCATCAGTTCAGTTTAGTCTATTGTCACGTGTATCGAGGTACAGTGAAAAGCTTTTGTTGTGTGCCAACCAGTCAGCAGAAAGACAAAACACGGTTACAATTGATCCTTTACAGTGTATAGATATATGTTAAAATAATTACATTTAGTGCAAGGTAAAGCTAGCAAAGTCCGGTCAAGAATAGTCTGAGGGTCTGAAGGATAATCAATATTTTAAATATATACAGATATGTGACTTTATGAAGAAATATCCACATAGATTTCAAACTATATTTTTAGACCCTTTAGAAGAAGCAATGAATATTAAGGCTGATTCACAAAATCTAATATCATACTTTTATAATAATATATTAAATAGAGAATTACCCTCAACAGAAGCACTAAGAGAAGATTGGGAACATGAGCTAATGATAAAGATCTCGAAGGATAGATGGGAAAAGTATCTGATGAACACACAACATTGTTCCATTAATGCAAGGCATAATTTAATTCAATTCAAATTATTACATAGACTATTATTCAAAAACGAGATTGAATAAATTTTACCCAAACGTCTCTCCCAGATGCGATAAATGTTTGTTTCAAAACGCTAATATAACACATTAATTTGTAGGATGTACAAAGTTGAATACATTTTGGAGCGATATATTTGATATATTTACAAAGCTTTTCAAGTCAAGAATAGAACCTAAAACGGAATGGATTATATTTGGAATAATAGTAGAAGATATCAATTTAAATAAAGACCAAAACGTTTTTTTAAATTATGGGTTAATAATTGGAAAGAAATTGATACTTAAATTTTGGAAAAATACAGCTATACCAACTGTTAAAATGTGGATTAGGAATACGATGGACATAGCACGCCTTGAAGAAATGAGACTCCGACTAATAGATAAATATGACCAATTCTTAAGGAGTTGGTCTCCTTTCATCGACTTTTTGGAATCATGTGATGCAGCGGTACCGTAAAGATTGCTGATTTCAGTTCATGCGGATAGATCTACATCTCCGAATAAAGATTTGAAAATTTCTCTTTTAAGGGGCCTTCTCTCCTATTTTTATTTTCCACTTTTTCTTTTTTTATAGACACACTTCACGTTTTTCTATTCTCTACCATCTATTTTTCCTCTTTTTCCCCTTTCCATTGTTTTCTTTTTCTTGTCTTGCTTACTTCCTTTTCAAAACATAAAACTAGAGGTTGTACATAGAATGGATTATGGTATGACATAGTTGGCACCTAAAATTAGGTTCCACTGTATTGTTTTGTACTGTATTAACTTCTAATAAAATAAAAAAAATAAAAAATAAATTAAAAAAAAGAATAGTCTGAGGATCATCAAAGAGGTAGATAGTAGTTCAGCACTGCTCGCTGGTTGTTGTATGATGATTCAGTTGCCTGATAACAGGTGGGAATAACCTGTCCTTAAATCTGGTGGTATGCGCTTTCACACTTCTGTACCTTTTGCCTGATGGGAGAGGGGAGGAGAGGGAGTGACCAAGGTGCAACACATCCTTGATTATGCCGCTGGCCTTGCCGAGGCAGCGTGATGTATAAATGGAGTCAATAGAATGATTTGTGTGATGGTATCGGCTGCGTCTGCAATTCACTACAATTTCAGCGCCTCTACATTCTGAGAAGCTTGCTGATATGTCTGAGAGGACTCTTGACTCTTGGTTTACACCGAAGATGGACACAAAATGCTGGAATAACTCAGAGAGTCAGGCAGCATTTCTGGAGAAAAGGAGTAGGTGACGTTTTGGGTCGAGCCCCTTCCTCAGAATAAATGTCGACACAATGAACTGTGCATGCTGGTTCATGGCATTTTACCATGTAACATCTGTTCACCTGTTTCCTTCCCACCATCCAAGGGCACAGACACTTACACATCTTCCAATCGACTGCATTCTGTGTTCACAATGTAGCCTCCTCCACAATGGAGAAACTAAATGTGGATTGTGTGTGTGGACTTTGCAGAGCACGTGCCCTCAGCCTACAGAGTGACCTTAAGCTTCAGGTTGCCTGCCACTTTAATTCACCATCTACTCCCACTCGGACCTCTCACCGTGGCCTCCTTTACTGTTAAAACAGAGTCCAACGCAAGCTAAAGGAACAACACATCTTTTTTTCTCTCTGGGCATGTTACAACTTGCAGGCCTCAATACTGAATTCTCCAACTTTATATAACTGCTTCTTTCTTTCTGTTTGTATAATAACTGGCATATTTTGCCATCTATTTCTACTCCTGCTCCCATCCTTTCCCCATTTTACTCTTTATGGTCAGACTATCAAACATTATACCCAGGTTATGCAATATGCACAGGTTATACAATATGAACAGCACATTATGCAGACAAAGGGGCATCTTATCGCAGATAGACATAAACAGCTGGAGTAACTCAGTGGGACAGGCAGCATCTCTGGAGAAAAGGAATAGATGATGTTTTGGGTTGAGACCCTTCTTCAGGCTTAGCTTAACAGCTCTCATTATTTCACTCTATCAGGGAAGCTCCCTTTGTTCCATGTATTGCGTTTGTCCTCTTTCTCCACTACTCCCACAACATCCTTCTTTCTTTCTCAGTTCTGATGAAGAGTTCCAGGTGTGAAATGTTAACTGCAGACACAAGGGACTACAGATGCTGGAATCTTGAGCAAAACACAATGTGCTGAAGTAACTCAGTGGGTCAGGCAGCATCTGTGGATGCCCTCTGCACCTGCGGACTGACCCATTGAGCTTCTCCAGTACTTAGTGTTTGCTTCAGTGTTAATTGGTTATCTTTCCATCGTTGCTGCATGACCTGCTGCGTTTTTCCAGTGTTTTCTCTTTTTATTTCAGATTAGTGTAAATTGGTACTTGATGGTTGGCACGGACACGATAGGCAGGAGGGTCTGATTCCAAGCTGCAAGGGTGAAAACTAATCCAAATCACCTTGTCTAGAAATTATCTCAAAACCATATACGTTCTATCTACCAAAAATATTTTTTATCTCCATACATCCAGCCTATACCTTTTATTATTATTAATATCTATTGGATCAATTTTCAATCTTAGTTGGATAGATTAGCTTATCTACTCTATTCTTGTATTCTTGAATTATCCTATTCCAGGATCACTCTGATCAACCTGCACTCCTACCTCCAGGTCTATTGTATCGCTCCCATGTAACAAATGTCTTCGAACTGAACTCAAGTCTGGTCTAACCATTTTTCTGCAGTCATCGTGACCTCTACAATGCTTCCTAATAGATATGTTATTGTTCACTTTCCCCCATTTTCTTAATGTTCATTCCCTTTTAAAAATCTGAACATCTGGGTCAATAAACTATTTTTGTTTCAATTATCTATCAATTTGGTGTTAGAGTGAAGACTTTGCAGATCTACCCATTGGATAGCAGGGGGTGCAGATTAAATCTGCACTCCAGCATTTACTTGCACTATAGCACCAGAAAGAGCAGAGATATTGAAGATACTGTCTTATAACAAAGTCTTATGGATCGTGTTTGTATTTTAGGTCATGAACTTGTCCTCACATTTTGGTTATTTTAGAATCTCCATTTTGGAATATCAGTGAAGAAGCACATATTATATCTTTACCTCTGCAAGTCAAGTCAAGTCAAGTCAAGTTTATTTGTCACATACACATACGAGATGTGCAGTGAAATGAAAGTGGCAATGCTCGCGGACTTTTGTGCAAATGACAAACAACCAAACAAACTATCATAACACAATCATAACACACATATTCCTTTACATAATAAATAATGGAAGGAAAAACGTTCAGTAGAGTTAGTCCCTGGTGAGATAGGCGTTTACAGTCCGAATGGCCTCTGGGAAGAAACTCCTTCTCAACCTCTCCGTTCTCACCGTATGGCAACGGAGGCGTTTGCCTGACCGTAGCAGCTGGAACAGTCCATTGCAGGCTTGGAAGGGGTCTCTCGTGATATTGTTGGCTCTGGAGTTGCACCTCCTGATGTATAGTTCCTGCAGGAGGGCAAGTGAAGTTCCCATAGTGCGTTCGGCCGAACGCACTACTCTCTGCAGAGCCTTCTTGTTCTTGGCAGAGCAATTCCCAAACCAGATGGTAATGTTCCCGGACAAGATGCTTTCCACTGCCGCTGCGTAGAAGCACTGGGGGATCCTCGGAGACACTCTGTATTTCCTCAATTGCCTGAGGTGGTAAAGGCGCTGCCTTGCCTTACTCACGAGTGCTGAGGCGTGTGATGCCCATGTCATATCCTCGGAGATGTGGACTCCCAGATATTTAAAACAGTTCACCCTATCCACAGGATCCCCATTTATCCTCAATGGAGTGTACGTCCTCGGATGATGTGCCCTCCTAAAGCCCATGATCAGCTCCTTCGTTTAGAGGTCTCCAAGTAGCATTTTGAGTCACACAAAATTTGGCATCTCTTGACACACTTTATTCCTCTCTCCTAATGGGAAAGCACCTTATCTTTGTAATAGTCCAAAATTCTGGCATAGCGTTTGAATTCAAAAGTGTTCAGCACTACCTAACTGCCTTAGAAATATACTGCAGTCTCTTAAGGTTTCATTAATTTAATTTGAGTCAGACTTGATCTGACCCATTTATGCAATCTCCCTTGTGTTGCACCTTCTAAAAAAAGATTGTACCAAAAAAATCAATATTGCCGAATAAAACTGAGCAAAGTTCTTTGATACAGACATGGTATTATTTAAAACATGGAAAAAAAAATGACCGCTCTTTGATAAGAATCGGAAAAGCAAGTAAACAAATGGGTTTTTTTTGCCTCTGACCTTAAGTATCTGAGAATGGTGGCTTTTTCATTTAATCAAATATAAAAAATATATAGTCCTGCTTTTTTAATATTATTATGAATCAAAATGGGGCGTGTATGGTGGGACAGCGGTAGACTTGCAGCCTTACAGCGCTTACAACTACACTGACAGAGACCTGGGTTCGATCCCGGCTATGGGTGTTGCCTGTACGCAGCTTGTACATTCTCTCAGTGACCGCGTGGGTTTTCTCAGAGACCTTTGGTTTCCTCGCACACTGCAAATACGTACAGGTTTGTAGGTTAATTGGCTTAGTATAAATGTAAAGTGTCCCTAGTGTGTGTAGGATAGTGTTAATGTGCAGGGATCACTGGTCGGTGCGTACTCGGTGGGCCGAAGGGCCTGTTTCCCGCGCTTTATCTCTGAACTAAACTAAACTAAATTTACACCAGGGGGAGCTAGTAGGTCTCTCTGCATTCAGCAGGTCAGTGAGATTGTTCAGAAATAGAAGTTTGTGTCATTTCAGTCTAAAGAGCCTCAGGAATAACTTTGGTTTAATTTGTATGTTACAAAGATTGCAGTCATACAATCATGGTTTTAGCACTCCTCCTGCTCCTCTGGTTTAGTTAATAATATCCAATCAGATATTGTACTGAGCTAATTGGAGGAGGAATTCAGGCTTAATAAGAACTGAGGAAATCAAAGCAGGATGCTATCAGCCATTCACTTGAGCCTCCTTTGCCATTCAGTTAGATCATTGCTCGCCAGCACCTGCTCCACTCTCTGACTGCATTTGTCCACACTCTGTGTTTCTCTTAATGTCCAAAAAGATATTGGTCATTCCCTTTTATAAAAGCAAGGAGTGAACATCCACGGCCCTCTAAAGCAGGGAATTACTAAGATTTATAAACATCTGCGTAACAACATTTCTCCTCATCTCAGTGCTAAATGGCTGACTC
This sequence comes from Leucoraja erinaceus, assembly GCF_028641065.1. NCBI lineage: Eukaryota > Metazoa > Chordata > Chondrichthyes > Rajiformes > Rajidae > Leucoraja > Leucoraja erinaceus. The sequence goes on along the minus strand of NC_073378.1, from coordinate 117,351,827 downwards.
GTTTGAATCCCCGTTCCGAGCCTCTAGCTGGAAGAAACAGCTTTTCAGCATCTACCCTGTCGATACCTCTCAGAATCTTGCACGTCAATGAGATTGCCTCTTGTTCCTTCTAAATTCCACTGTGCATTTTTCTTAACATTGTCAACCCACTCATTCTAGGAATCAATTTATGAAATTATATCATATTGATGCCATAGCTGAACGACACTTAATACTCCAAATTAGGACTCTTCAAAGCAACATACAGTGTCAACAATATTCCCTTACCCATGTAGTCCACAGTTCTACACTGAAAGCCAAAATACTATTTCCCTGTTGTACTTGCATTTATTCTTTCTGTGTCTCTTAAATCAGCAGACCGAGATGACCTCAGGTTCTGACTGGAAACGTCACTTATCTGTGTTCTCTAGAGCTGCAGCCTGACCTGCTAAGTTACTCCTGCACTTTGTTTCCTTTTATGTAAACCAGCATCTGAAGTTCCTTGTTTCCACATTTTGACCTCTGATTTTTATCTTTTCAGCTTTCTGTGGTATTTCCTGGAAGAACAGCACCTCATAATCTGCCTGGGTACCTTACAACCTAACAGCATGGACTTCAAATGTTTCAATTTCAAGTAATCCACCGATCCCGCTTCCCTTCTCCCAACCCCAACTCTGATCCACACATCTTTCTGCCATCAACTCTGCCACCCTGTTCCTTTCCCCTCCTCCTTATACGCATCTGTAAATCCTCCATGCTTTGTCCACCATTTTCTCCTTATCCATTCTCTTTCTTTTATTCCCTGTTCTCTTACACCCATGTCTCTCCCTCTGAATTTGCATTTCACTCCTCCTCTTCCTTCTTTAGACTTTAGACTTTGGACATCAGAGATACAGCGTGGAAACAGGCCCTTTGGCCCACCGTGTCTGCATTGACCAACGTTCCCAGTACACCAACACTATCCTACCCACAAGGGACAATTTACAATTTTACCAAAGCCAATTAACCTACAAACCTGTACGTCTTTGGAGTGTGGAAGGAAACCGGAGCTCCCGGAGAAAAACCATGTGGTCACAGGGAGAACGTACAAACTCCGTACAGAGAGCGTCCATAGGCAGGATCGAACCCGGATCTCTGGTACTGTAATGCAGCAACTCTACTGCTGTGCCACTGTGCCACCCAGCTGATACCCTTTTGTCTCCATTTCACCTCTAGCCTTTGTGATTATCTCCACCCATTAGCCAATCATCGCTCTCCCCCTCACTTGTTTCCACCTATCTCTTGCCAAACTTTGCCCCATTCCCAACTCTTCTCACAAGCTTTATACCCCTACTTCGTCGGTCTGAAGAAAGGCCATCTGTCCATTTCCATCCACAGATGCTACCTGACCCACTGAATTCCTCCATCACTTCGATTTTTGCTCAAGACTCCAGCACCTGCAGCTGCTTCCGTCTCCATTTCTGTGGAATATTGTTAATGTATTTTGTGTCCTTATAAATCAAAAACTGCTTTGTTATATTAACACATGATGTTAACCTAAACGTGGCTATTTTATTTGTTTATATCAAATTCATATCAAACGTGGGATAACAGAAGAAGTTTGAACACGTGATCGATGGTCGTCATGGACACGGTGGGCTGGAGGGCCTCTTTCCATGCTGTAGCTTTGAACTAAACTAAACAAAACAATGAGTTGATCATCTGAGGTGCTCATTTGTTTAAACGGCAGCTGGGTAACTCTCATTTTTCATAGCCCAACAGCGTATGTCTTTCCTCCACCTCCCCACCAATTCAAAACTACTATGCTCATACAATATGGCAAGCAAAGTTAAAGATGCAGCTACAATCCCTTTGCAAGATATACAATATATTCTCTGGGTGGATGGTGAGATATTTCAAAAAGCACAAGGGGATCTGGAAATTTTGGTCTGTTCTTTCAAGCCCACTAACGCATAAAAATTCATTGCCATTGCTCAGTCTGAAGAAGGGTTACGATCCGAAACGTCACCCATCCTTTTTCTCCAGAGATGATGCCTGACCCGCTGAGTTATTCCAACATTTTGTAGTTATCTTTAGTATAAACCATCATCTGAAGTTCCTTCCCAGCCATTACTCCTCATGTTGTTTTCCAATACTATTCAAGTGGATCTAATTGGGAACGTATGTATGCCAGGTTAATTTATTCTTTCACAAATAGAATTTACCTGCTCAGAAAATTCAAACACCATCCATGATGATTGGTTAGGCTATGAAGTTCCAGATATTCTATTTTAATCCTACGCAAGAAAATGATCAGTGAAAGGTGACATTCATTTTGTTGTGGATGAAACATCTTACCTAGTGCTTATCTAATTGAGCAGGTGCAATTTAGAATTTCAGAAGTACAATGGTCTTTTCAATACTTCGCATTTGTGAACATTCACTTCAATACAGATGATCTACCAGTCGGTGGTAGCCAGTGCCATCTTCTTCGCTGCCGTGTGCTGGGCAGCAGGGAAAAGGCCATGGAGGGCAATATGATCAACAAGCTCATCAGGCAGGCTGACTCCATCTTGGGGTCGGAGTTGGATTCATGGGAGGTGGTCTTGGAGAGGAGGATGCTCCTCAAACTGCGGAGCATCTTGGACAATACAGCTCACCCCCTCCATGACACACTGGTAAACCTTAGGAGCACCTGCAGCACCAGACTGGTTCCACCAAGATGCAGTACAGAACACCTTTTTCCCTGTGGCTGTCAAACCGTACAACTCCTCCCCCTTCTGTCATGGGCTAGATGACTCCCCTCTCACCCCTCCCCAATCTTTGCACATCCCCAATCCTTTCCACTCATCACTTTAATTTCATGTTTCATGTATCTTGTGTTTTATGACTGTTGGCAGATCTATTTCCCTCCTCAGATAAATACAGTTCTATCTTATTGTATTGTATCGTATCGTAAACAGTGAATGCCACTGGATATTCCCTGCAGACAATGTGAAAGATAAATCCCTGGCTCTCACATGATGTCCACATTGATGTTATTTCCAGTTGGATTACTTCATGAGATACCAAACAGGGTAAGGTTTATCGTCAGTGTGAAGAAGGGTCGGTGCTTGAAGGATCATCTGTCCACTTCGCCATTACAGCATGGTATGGCAGCTGCACCATGGCAGACAGGGATCAGAGGGTAACCAGGAGCAGAGGTCATTGGGCTGCTGACATCTACACCTCTTAGCGCAGCGGCAGACCTGACCTCTGGAAGGCGGGTTCAGATTCTCCCGAGAATTATATCTACCATAAATTCAAATCCACACATGCACTGACTCAGACTTCCATGTATGTAGCGCCGTAGAATTTTGCACCTATTTTCTGTGTTTGTGCCTGTTTCTTGTTTTTTGTGGGTATTTGCACTGAGTACGAGCAGCTTGTTTCACTGGTTTCCTCACAGGGATGCCCTGCTGTCTCGAACCCCCCCCCCCCCCCTCCTCCCCTCCCACCCCCCCCCCCCATCCTAAAGACGTGCGAGTTAGTATGCACTTTTGCCTGTGACTGTGTGGCCTATGTAAGTTGCCCCTAGTGTGTAGTAAGTGCATGAGTAAGTGGAATTACATAGAACTAGTGTGAACGGGTGACGTGTACGGGTGATCGATGGATGGCACAGACTCGGTGGGTCAAAGAGCCTGTTTTCACACTGTATATCTAAACTAAACTAAGCCATAGACTTCAACTTAAAAAATGCCTTGACCCGCCTATGGGTGCTGCCTAGGTGGAGTTTGTACCTTCTCCCTGTGATCGCGTAGGTTTCCTCCGGGTGTTCCGGTTTTCGCCCATATCCCAAAGACGTGCACGTTTGTAGGTTAATTGGCTTTTGTAAATTGTCTCTAGTGTGTACAATCAAATTAGTGTATGGGTGATCGATGGACGGCGTGGACTTGATGGGCCAAAGAGCCTGTTTTCATACTGTATTTCTAAACTAAATTAAAAGCTAAACTAAACCAAAGGATGTAACAATGGACAGACACCAAATGGATGGTTAAAATTCCTTGTGAAATTGATTGTTATGGAGGCATCCAGATTGTGATATTATTTGGCCTGCCTGAATGTGCTAAGCAGGGCAGATTATTCAAGTGGAGAATAAGAGTAGGGGAGGAATGGAATGTATAAATGGCCAGTCCTAAAGAAAGAAAGCGAGGATCTTATGAAGATGGAAAATTGAATCTTGAGACTTGGAGTTTGCAAGGTGCCCAGACAAAACCTGAGGATGGCTTAGTGAACTTACTTTGGGCCAAAGTATAATAGTTATGGAGGGCAGAGATGAGGAGTTCCGAGAGGGAGTGTAATTGTCAATATAAATGGTAGGCAACAAGTAGTTTAGGGTCTCTTCTACCGGCTGAGTGAAGGTGCCCCGTAAAGTGACCTCAACATGCATTTGATGTCTCTAATGTGAACACTGAACTAAATTGCGAGGATAGAGACAAAGTGCATGAATAACTCAGTGGGTCAGGCAGCATCGCTGGAGAAAATGAATGGGTGACGTTTCGGGTCTAGGCCCTTCCTATCCGGAAAAGTCACCCATCTATTTTCTCCAGAGATGCTACCTGAGTTACTCCAGCACTTTGTGTCTATCTTCGGTATAAACCAACATCTGCGGTTCCTTGTTTCTAGACTACATTGTGAATTCAACTATTTCAAGGTTAATGATTCTTTGGGTCCCCGGATGGTGGGAAGGGAAAAGGGGAAAGGTGAAAGAACATGGATAGCATATCTGCAGAATGCACGGGGTGGAGCCATGAAATGGGAAGAGGTGGATGGGGATGGAAGAGCGATATTATGCTGCTATTTGGATGGGATGTTCAACTCTCTGTATCCCATGTGGCTGTAAAAGATTCACTGACACTGTTTCAAAGAGGAGCAATGAAGTTCTCCCTGGTGACCTGCGTATGTTTATCACTCAATCAAAATTGCTGAAACAGATAATTGGGTGATTATCGCATTACTGTCTGGGGAAGCTTGCTCGGCTCAAATTAGCAACTGCATTTCTTACATCATATCAATCATCACACTTCAAAATGTACTTCATTGGCTCTAGAGTGTATTGAAGTGAAAATATAGTTTCAATTCCTGTTTTGTTTTGACTGGAATTGTAGGAGTTGTTCTCGAGTTATCCACTGGCAGATTATTTGGTAGAATCACAGGGAAAATGGTGTAAGTGGTTGTGTATGCCACTTTCTCTGTGTTCTCAACACTAATCAGCTGAATTTGTACTGAACAAGATGAAAATCCAACAATTTGGTTCCAATAACTCCCTGACCGACTGAGGTTTTCTTAGTTGAGTGCTTATCCTGGAGTTATAGCACAAGTACTTTGTTTTTTAATTGTAATTTAAGGACTCTATGAACGCTTTATGAAGCAAATGTTGGTAATGGAGATATAACTGCAGATGTTGGCATTTTGAGCAAAAAACAATATTGGAGGAACTCAGTGGGTCAGGCAGCATTGGAGTTCTTCCAGCACTTTGATGTTTGCTCAGTTAACAAGACTTTTCCCATTTCATGTAACTGCTTTAACAAAGAGTGTGCGTTGATAATGTTAAATATCAGCTCATCATCATCATCAGATTTTATATGTTCAAAGTCTAATATAAAATAAAATTAATTTATTTGAGTAAATCATAATTTTCAAAAACTCCTCTGATTATCTGCACCCATTATTATAAGGTACTAAGGATATTGTATAATGGATATGTCTCAAATTAAAAAAAAAAAACATTATTTGGAGCTAAGAACATACTGTATGATCCATAATTTACTGCCAATTTGTGAAGATGGCTTAATGGGATCCTATTGGTGGTATCCAGATACGTCATGGTCCTGGATTCCATGGAGGTGTCCTCACTCAGATCTTAGTTGCATCAAAGTGCATCGATACATAACTGTTGCAGCTTTTAAGTAATGGTTTTGTGAATGCCAGGTGAAAATATATCAAAGAAACAACATCAAAGAATACTGGCATTGGTACTGGCAAGTGGGGTCTCATATTTAACTAAAACAAGTAGAACAAAAACAGAAAAAGAAAATGGTTGTGAAGCTTTCTCTTTGTAGTGGTCGGGGCAGATTGCTAATTTTCAGAACTGTTGTCTGAACAGATTTAGAGGACACGGGTGAAGGACAATGTTGAAATAGTTGCTGGAGTGTAAGTATTTAAAGTGTATATCCAGCAGCTGTAAAAATGTGCCAATAAACACTGCAAGTTAACACACTGGACATATTTAAGAACCAATTTTAGATAACATAATGCAAGAGTGAATGAGTTGACCATTCTGGAAAGAGAATCAAGAGAGTCAAGAGTGTTTAATTGTCACATGTATCAAAACAGGACAATGAAATTCTTAATTGCAGCAGCATAGTAGGTCTATAAATATAGTACTCCATAGATTACATAATAATCAAACAAAAAAAAGACTATCGATAAATAAAACCTTGATATTAGTGCAAAATAAAACAAAAGCCCAAAATCCTTAGTGCAACCAAGACAGTTTGTAGTTTGAATATTAGTTGTAGTTTGTGGTACTAAATAGCCCTGAAGTTGCTCCTGAATCTGGAGGTCACTCCTGTACCTTCTTCCTGATGACAGGTGTGAAATGAAAGCATGGCCAGAGTGGTGTGGGTCATTGATGATGCTAGCTGCCTTTTTCAGACTGCACCTCTTACAGATCCGTTCAATGGTGGGGGGGATCAGTATCCATAATGGACCAGGCAGTGTTCACTACTTTTTGCAATTTCCTTTATTTCTTAAGGGCCTGTCCCACTTGGATGTCATTTGCGTGTCATGCAGGTAGCGCGCGAATATGATCATGGCTGATCATCTAAAATTAGTTTTTTCTCATATCCCATGATTCCTTTAGTCCTAAGAACTAAATCTAACACTCCAGTGACTTGACTTCCACTGCCTTCTGTGGCTGAGAATTCCACAGATTCACAACTTTCTGTGTGAAAATGTTTTTCTTCATATCAGTCCTAAATGGCTTATCCCTTATTATTAAACTGGTTCTGGACTCCCTCAACATCGGGAAAATGTTTCCTGCATCTAGCCTGTCCAATCCTTTAAGAATTTTATGTTTCCATAAGATATCCTCTCATCCTTTTAAATTCCAATGAATACAAGCCCTGTCGATCCATTCTTTCATCATATGTCAGTCCCGCCATCCCGGGAATTAACCTGGTGAACCTACGCTGCACTCCCTCAATAACAATAATGTCCTTCCTCAAATTAAGAGACCAAAATTGTACACAATACTCCAGGTGCGGTCTCACCAGGGCCCCGTACATCTGCAATAGGACCTTCTTGCTCTTAAACTCAAATCCTCTCGCAATGAAGGCCAACATCCCATTAGCTTTCTTCACTGCCTGCTGTACCTGCGTGCTTACTCTCAGTGACTGATGTACAAGCACACACGGGTCTCGATGCATTTTCCAAATCTGACACACACATTGGGAAAAATGTTATGCTTCAGTTTATATAATTAATTACATTTATATTTCTATTCATTTAATTATTTATTTTGGTAAGCCTCTTTTGTTTGATATGTTACTCTACAGGGATCAGTGGTGGGACCAGCACTTTTTTTTAATATATATTAATGGATGGGAGAGTGTAGGGTAAAATTGCCATTTTGTGGATGTTACAGTGAAGATAGAAATAGATTGCAATAACATGTGGATAATCTGACATTATGGGCAGGCAAATAATGGAAGGCATTTAATATCAAACTTAGAAATAGTGATCAAGGTAGACTAAATGACTCAGTTCTATTTATGCACATGTAATCTCTGTCCTGCTATGGATGCTGGAAATCTAAAATGAGGCCGAAAATACTCGATATACTCAGCAGTCATGCAGCATCTGGGGAGAGAAAAGGGATGACTTTTCATCAGAACACCTTCTTCTCCACAGATACTGCCGACCCAATGGAGAATTTCAAGTATTTTTCAGCTGGGAATATTTAAAGGTTTGGATGAGAGATTCAGGCAAATTTGAGGGGAACACTTTATTTTGATAGATGGTGGGCATGATCTGGAATTGGCTGTCTGTAAAGGTGGTGGAAGTAAAATCATTCAGGGAATTAGGTGGACACTTGAAGGAAAATTGCAGGATATGAGGAACTGTGTCTGATGAGATGACTCCATGAGGATTTAGCATGGACAATGGTAAAAATGGCTTCATAGGCCATAACATTTATACAATTCTTTGAATAGTTTTAAACTGTACATAAATTGTTCATAATAGTAAATGCAGAAATCAGGTAACAAAAACGTCCAAGGTGATAACAAGGAACTGCAGATGCCAGTTTACACCGAAGGTAGACACAACATTCTAGAGTAACTCAACAGGTCAGGCAGCATCCTTGGAGAACAAGGATAGGTGATGTTTCAGGTTGAAACCTTCTTCAACCATCTCTCGAAAACATGGATAGGTGATGATTTGTGTTGTAACCATTCGCCAGATAATGTTCAAGGGTCAACTTCATGGCCAAAATAAACCTGGTCTTTATTTAAAAACAAACATACCAGAAATTCACTAAGAAATGCCAATCAAATTATACAGTTATGATATCATATGGTAGAACTGAAATTCCGAGATACAATGGAACTGGATTTTGTAAGTTGGCTGCAATAGTAATGAATAAAAATAACATTTTACATTGTTACATGTTACGGATACAGTCAGAACATTTATTTACTGATTAGAAATGTAAAAGATGATAGAGCATAGATTTAAGGCCAGAGGAGAAAGTTTAATTGAGATATGCAGGGCAAGAATCCTATATATAGATAGCGGTGGGTGCCTGGAACAAGGGTGGTTTTAGAGGCTTTTTGCTCGGCACATGGATATGCAGGGAATGGGGAGATATGGATCATGTGGTGTCAGAGAAGATTAGTTCAACTTGGCATCATGTTCGGCATGGACATAGAAACATAGCAACATAGAAAATAGGTGTAGGAGTAGGCCATTCAGGCCTTCAAGCCAGCACTGCCATTCAATATGATCATGGCTGATCATCCAAAATCTGTACCCCGTTCCTGCTTTCTCCCCATATCCCTTGATTCCATTAGCCCTAAGAGCTAAACAGTGTAGACTGAAGTGCCTACACCTGAGCCATTGTGTTCTATGTTTTTTTTTTAATGATAAAGAACATAAAATTAATTAACGTTTCTTAGTTGTAGGAATAGAATTTAAATCGAGATGTGGAGGGACAAACTCAGATAAGGATTGGCTGTCTGAGCTGTGGTTCCAAAGATCCTCTGAAGAAGGGTCTCGACCTGAAATGTCACCCATTCCTTCTCTCCTGAGATGCTGCCTGTCCCACTGAGTCCTGCATTTTGTGTCTATCTTCTATATATCAAAGGTTGATAAATATGATGATACTTTTGGAGAAAGACTAAAATTAACATGGATGAAGGAAACAATAGTATATGTAATGACACTCTGTTCTGAAGCTGTTATGTATGGATTAGCCATGAAGAGTGGATGTTGATAACCAAATAAAAATGTTGATATGTTCAGGATGCTCTGATAGCTAGTGGCTATTTACTGATTAAGCCACTATTTACATACATAGTAAATATTGAGGGTGATCAAAGTATCCCCTCTCTCCTCTACTTCCTGCCACAGAATGCTCCTGTCATAAATGTTGTGTGCTGATATCTCTAGGGGATTGATTCGATGTGCTGTGGAAGATCAGAGGAACTAGTTTCTACTCTTCCCATTCTTCCATTATTTAAACAAAAAAGCTGACTCACCCATGAGTCATGCACATCTTTGAAAATTATCAATGAAAATCTTTCATTGTTGTTATTGATGAGATTTAACAAGTTTACAATACTACGATGTACAACATAGATCAAATGGATTTTTATAATGGACAAGTATGCAGCGATATAAACAGTAAGGAGATAAATGTAGCAAGGTAAGTAGCATCTGTCAAGAGTTAACATTCAGGTTAAGGACTTTGTACGTGGAGTAAACCTGATTGTTCTTGGAGAGTGTTTATGGCCAGTCTTAACTTCAGTAAGTCGTGAATAGGTTAAAATATCCAGAACGGTTGACGGTCTGTGGAATGAGTGGTGTAAGAAGAAACTGCAGATGCTGGTTTAAACCAAAGATTGACACAAAATGCTGCAGTGACACAGCAGGACAGGCAGCATCTCTGGAGAGAAGGAATGGGTGACGTTTTGGGTCGAGACTTCTTCAGTCACGTCTCTAAACATCACCCATTCCTTCTCTCCTGAGATGCTGCCTGTCCCGCTGAGTAACTCCAGCATTTTGTGTCTATCTGCGGAATGAGTGGATTCAGTAAATCAGATTTTTGCTCTTATGCTTTTCGTGGCTTAATGGAAACCAATTGTAATCTAACTTCCTCTAATCTTACTGAATAATGAAACAGTGACAAAAATATCTGCCAACTTGGAGTGAGAATCCAGATTTCATCAAGTTTCAGACCATAGATTTGATTTTGGATCCCCAAGTTTCAAGAATTAATTGAATCTAAAATCGAATCCAAAATTATTGCTGGTGCCAGCACCCATCTCCCAGATACCCAGAGGTACATGTGCAGATATACCATGCATCCTGAGAGAAATTAAATACATTTATCTTGTCCTAGTTGGTGAATTAGTATTTACACAAGAAATAGGGCGGTGCGGTGGCACAGTGGTAGAGTTGCTGCGTTTACAACGCTTGCAACACCAGAAACCTGGGTTTGATCCTGACTGCAGATGCTGTCTGTACGGATTTTGCAGGTTCTCCCCTTGACCGCATGGGTTTTCTCTGAGATCTTCAGTTTCCTCCCACACTCCAAAGATGTACAGGTTTGTAGGTTAATTGGCTTGGTAAAAATGTAAAATTGGCCCTAGTGTGTGTGTGGGTGTGTGGGGTAGTGTTAATGTGCAGGGGTCGCTTGTTGGAGTAGACTCAATGGGCTGAAGGCCTGTTTCTGCGCTGTATCTTTAATCTAAACTAAATTAAGCTAAACTACACAAAATAGGAGCATATAGACCATCTGACTCCTAAAGCCTGTTTCACTATGTAATAAGATTCAGACTGATCTCCTGCTTTAATTCAATTTTCCTACACAATCACCACTCTTATGTAATTATCTTGTCTTTGACTAGAATTGCACGATGCTGCACGTTGAAATCTAGCAGCTCTCCATAGGAGGTTATTCCAGAGAAAGGACTACCAACAATTTGAGGTATATTCAGTTTTATGCATGAATATCATTCAAAATTGTGTGTTTAAGATATGAAATTAAATTTGAATGCACAATATTAGTCTCCTTGATGAAGCCACATGTATGATATGTTTTTTTTTAAAAAGGAAATATAGAAAATAGGTGCAGGGGTATGCCATTCGGCCCTTCGAGCCAGAACCGCCATTCAATATGATCATGGGTGATCATCCAAAATCAGTACCCTGTTCTGGCTTTTCCCCCTATATCCCTTGATTCCCTTAGCCCTAAGAGCTAAATCTAACTCTCTCTTGAATACATCCAGTGAATGGTCCAATTCTCTAAGAATTTTATATATTTCTATAAGATTCCCTCTCATCCTTCTAAATTCCAGTGAATACAAGCCCAGTCGACCCATTCTTTCATCATACGTCAGTCCTGCCATCCTAGGAATTAACCTGATAAACCTACGCAACATATTCACAAACAACTTTACCATGGAGCAGTTCAGTTAGCTTACGGTTCAGAATTAAATTTTGAACATTTTTATTGCGTACACTTTTATGTTTATTTTTTAAGCAGGATTCATTTTCTATAAATGTGAAACTGAATTCTTGCATTGACGTTTCTTGCACAAGTCACGGTTAACAAATTTTACATATTTATCAAAACGTGCTGTCTTATGGAGCGACTTTCTCTTGGCCGAAAATGCAAGGTGAATATCAGTTATTGAAAAGCAGTTGGAAGAGGTTAAGTGATACTCTAAATGTTTCTTAATGAGCATGTGCGCATTCCATACATATCTGTACCTGCATCAAAGGTGAAAGAGTCTAAAAGATAAGCAGTTTCCTCTCATGTTTCAGAAAACATCACACATTTTCATCAAATTTAAAGGAATGAAAGCTATTGGTGTGGAGTTGTCAAAATAATAGAGAAGAGATGTGCAGATATTAAGATCTGTAGGTGCCAATTGCTGAGGCAATAGTGCATGAAAGCATTTGATTTGCCAACAATTGTCCATTTCAATCTCGTTTCTTTTGTACAGAAAAGTATGCCTTTGACCAAGGTTTACAGTATTATCATAGCTGAAGCAGGTGAAAACAGTTATCACGCAATGTAAAGAAAAAATCACTGGCCAATCATTTGAGTAAGAAATGGGCAGTTAAAAGCTGACCCCACTTACACTCTTACCCGTTTCCTTGTAATAAGGCAACTCTGTTTGCCAACATTAGAATCACAAAATTGTACTGGATGGAAACAAGCCATTAGGTCCAACTCGTCCACATGGACCAGTTGGCACCATTCTGTATTAACCCCAACGCCCAGCACTTGGTTCATAGCCCACTAAATTGAATGATTCGTGCAAATCAAGACACTTCTTAAATTCTGCCTGTGATCTAGTTTTAATCCCTCTCTCAGGCAGTGCATTCCAGCTACATATCACTCTATGGATGGAGAAATTCCCCTTATATCTCCTCTACATTTTTCTCCCTCTTAACAAGCCTATATCCTCGAGCTTTATCTCCCTCTAAAATGGGGACAATCTACCCTATCTGCAGTGCATTGAGAAAGTATTCAGACCCCTTCACTTTTTCACATTTTGTTACATTACAGCCTTATTCTAAAATGGATTAAATTCATTTTTTTTATCATCAATCTACACACAACACCTCATAATATAAAAGTGAAAACAGGTGTTTAGTAATTTTTGCAAAATAATTAAAAATAAATAACTGAAATATCACATTTACGTAAGTATTCAGACCCTTTATTTTGAGAGTCACAGCAAAGGGTCTGAATATCACATTTACGTAAGTATTCAGACCCTTTGCTGTGACTCTCAAAATTGAGCTTCGGTGCATCCTGTTTCCATTGATTATCCTCGAGATGTTTCTACAACTTGATTGGAGTCCACAAGTGGTAAATTAAATTGATTGTACATGATTTGGAAAGGCACACACCTGTCTATATAAGGTCCCACAGTTGACAGTGCATGTCAGCGCAAAAAACAAGCCATGAAGACAAAGGAATTGTCTGTAGACCTCCGAGACAGGATTGTGTTGAGATACAGATTTGGGGAAGGGTATAAAACATTTTTTGCAGCATTGCAGATCCCGAAGAGCACAGTGGCCTCCGTCATTCTTCAATAGAACTTTGAAACCACCAGGACTCTTCATAGAGCTGGTCGCCTGGCCAAACTGAGCAATCGGGGAAGAAGGGCCTTGGTCAGGGAGGTCACCAAGAACCTGATGGTCACTCTGACAGAGCTCCAGAGTGCCTCTGTGGAGATGGGAGAACCAGAAGGACAACTATATCTGCAGCACTCCAACAGTCAGGCCTTTATTGTAGAGTGGTCAGACGGAAGCCACTCCTCAGTAAAAGGCACATGACAGCCCGCTTGGAATTTGCCAAAAGGCACCTAAACAAGATTCTCTGGTCTGATGAAACCAAGATTGAACTCTTTGGCCTGAATGCCAAGTGTCATGTCTGGAGAAAACCAGGCACCGCTCAACACCTGGCCAATACCATACCTACGGTGAAGCATGGTGGTGGCAGCATCATGCTGTGGGAATGTTTTTCAGCAGCAGGAACTGGGAGACTAGTCAGGATCGAGGGAAAGATGAACGGAGCAAAGTACAGAGAGATCCTTGATGAAAACCTGCTCCAGAGCGTTCAGGACCTCAGACTGGGGCAGAGGTTCACCTTCCAACAGGACAACGACCTAAAGCTCACGTCCAAGACAACGCAGGAGTGGCTTTGTGACAAGTCTGTGAATGTCCGTAAGTGGCCCAGCCAGAGCCCGGACTTGAATCCGATCGAATATCTCTGGAGGGACCTGAAAATAGCTGTGTATCAACACTCCCCATCCAACCTGACAGAGCTTGAGAGGATCTGCAGAGCAGAATGGGAGAAATTACCCAATACAGGTGTGCCAAGCTTGTAGCGTCATACCCAAGAAGATTTGAGGTTGTAATCACTGCCAAAGGTGCCTCAGTAAAGTACTGAGTAAAGGGTCTGAAAACTTATGTAAATGTGATATTTCAGTTATTTATTTTTAATTATTTTGCAAAAATTTCTAAACACCTGTTTTCGCTTTTTTTACTGTGGGCTACTGTGTGTAGATTGCTGATTTAAAAAATGAATTTAATCTATTTTAGAATAAGGCTGTAACGTAACAAAATGTGGAAAAAGTGAAGGGGTCTGAATACTTTCTGAATGCACTGTATATCTTTCATCAATATTATATACCTCAATATGTCCCCTCTTGACCTCCTCTGCTCCAGGGAGAATAGACTTAGCTTCTTCAGTCTTTCACGACTGAACTGCCCCATTCCAGGCATCATTGTGGTCCCAATCTGAAATGTCCATTTCCCCCCACACGAGAAGCCTTACCAACTTTATTTTTTTTAACTTCAGATTCTAGCACCTGCTGCTTCTTGTGTCTTTTGGTGAATCTCCTCTGCACCTTCCCTAGCACCATCGTATCATTTCTATACAGCGATGACCAGAACTGCATGCAGTTATCCAGCTGATATCTAACCAAGGTTTCACAAAGTTGCAACGTAACACTGTTGATGTTGTCATAAGTATAATTGTATAACTACACCCATGTATGAACTATTTCCCCCCTTCAATTTTCTGCCTTAATGCACAACAGTGAACAGGATTCTAATATACCTCTGCTCATCCATTCATTTGTAACTTTTGGCTACAACACACCTTAAATTTGTAAGGAGGTTATTTGACGGGTATTTATCATGCTCTCTTCAATTGGCTAATATAGCAGCCTCCATTCCATTTTTGACAGTCTATTCTGTGTATTTACTCTGCAATGTATTATTGCAAAATCTAAAATGGATTTTGCTCTGCACTCTTAGAGACTATATCTTTTTGATATTGGCACTGTATCAGTCATACTAACTCTATACCAACTTATACTAACTATAATATGGGCCTACCATCATATCCAATCTACCACCACATCCAATCAGAAGATCATAAGTGATAGGTACATCAAATCTTCCTTCCTTGTATGGTGTTCATAGTGGTGAATTCTAGCAGCATACACTGAGGATGCGTGAGGATGTATCTGAATCTGGTCCTTTCTTTAGTATGTAAACACTATCCATAATAAATCAATGGACAGAAATTGTTAACATGCAACTTGTCTAATATGACACTCCCCAATGCAACATAGACCCCATAGAAAGTTTGAACAATATGTTATTTTAAATGAGAATATATATCAGAAAACCTGCACAACACTTTGAGATAGCAAGTCCCCACGTCTTTGAAGCTCTTGTCGTTAGAAGGTTTGATTGTTGACTTTGCACCTGTAATATCTGTGAATATTTGAAGATACTATAACGTCTTGGCATATCACTGTTTAGCAACAACTCACGTTTTTAAAATGCCTTTAACGTAGTCAAATGACCTGGGGTTATACACAGGTGTGTTTTCAAGCAAAATTTGAATTGAACCAGATGAAGATAGATGACCAAAAGTTTAGGCAAAGAGATAAGCTTCAAGAGGCATTTTAAAAAGGAAGAAAAGCGAAGGGAAAGCAGCGAGAATCCCATGGTTCAGAGATTAAGCCACGCAGATGCCCATCGGACATGTTCAAATGGAAAAGTCTAAGGACGTACATATCTGGGAGAATTGTCGGCTGTAGAGGTTAAAGAGATGGGGAAGTGAGGACAGATGTCAACAGATATGCGTTTCATTTTTTGTAAGATAGTAATTTACAGGATGTGCATATAACTGACAATGTTTGCATTTATTAACCTCTTCTAAATGCCCTGCAACAAAATAGGCAGGGAAGAACCAAGCCATTGATAGAGTTGTAAAGGACAAATGAGATAAAGTCAGCAGATTTGGATGTCATTAGACTGGAAAGGGAGGAATGAAGATTTGTGAATGTTACAGGTCTGGGAGGTTTGAGTTACTGGGAGAGGCTAGGTCTATTTTCCCCAGAACATAGGGAGCTGAGGAGTAACTTTATACAGGTTTATGAAATCAAGAGGAGCATAGATAAGGTGAATAGCTAACGTCTTTTCCCTAGGGTAATGGAGTCTAAAATTAGAGGGCATAGATTTAAGGCGAGAGAGCAAAGAGAGGGCAAAGGGACCTAAGGGGCAACATTTGTCACGTAGATGGTCGTAAGTATATGGAACTAACATTTAAAAGACACTTGAACAGGTGGATAGGTTTAAGGGGATATTGGCTGGGTACAGGCATGTGGGACGCGCTTGGTTAGGCAACTTGGTTAGCACGGATGAGTTGCTTCCAGGAGCCTACTTCTGTGTAGGTCTATGGCTTTTGATTATATGACAATAGGTTTTTTTTTTTTTTGAAGGACAATAGTCAACCAGAGGAATGTTTACAATAATCTATTAGTTTTCATTTTATGTTTACTGATTTTAGATTTATTCCAGGATTTAATTACGTCAATTTAAATCCTCTTGTTATGTGGTGAGTAACTTGTGTCTCTGGATTGAATTGTCTTGAGACTTTGTTTTGGGGCTTGAAATCAGGTGGAGAGATGGGGTGAGCAGAGCGTTGGGGTGAAAGAGATTGGGAAAACTGGAGAAGGGAAAGAGAAAGAGAAGAAATTTGAACATTAGGGGTGTTATCGAGTGCGAGAGGAAATAAAGATGCAAGGGGGAACTGCGAGAGGTGGAGACGAGGTTCGAGGCAGAAGAGCAAGAGGAGGGAAAATCCAAAATTGAGGAGACTGTGAATGAGAGACATCTGGGGAAATGTGAGGGAAGGAGAGTGGCCAGGAGTTGGCAATGGGCATGGATGAGTATGTCTGTGTGTGGGGTCAGGCATTTGTATGTATGCCATACGTACATGTGTGTTGAGCCTCTGCAGTAGAGTCTAGTCATCATCTGGATCTTCTTGCCAATAGTCCAAGACCTCGTTCAGCAAAGTCTCTCTGGTAATTGATGTACAATGGCCATTCCACCTAATGGCAATTAGGTACAGCCAACTTCCCTCTTGGGGCTCTGGGTGTTAGGCTTGTAACTTAACTAGCTTATGAAATTTTAGAAAGACATAAAGCGCTGGAGTAACTCAGTGGGTCAGGCAGCATCTCTGGAGAAAAAGGACGGTTGATGTTTCGGGTCAGGTCCCTTCTTCAGACTGAAAGTAGAGGGGAGGGAACGAGGTTGGGAAAGGGCCAGAACGAAGGAAGGGTGGAGCCCATAATGGTCCATTGTTGGCTGGGGAAGAGGTGATATTTTAGAACAGGATGATTGTGAAGGTTGTGGAAATCACTTTGTCTATAATGTAATTCGTGTCAAAAATATGAGAAGGATCCGTGCTTCAAAAGGCAGCTTGGAACATAGAATATAGGCTTACAACACATGAATAGGGGCTTCGGCCCACAGTGTTTGTGGCAAACATGATATCAAGATAATCATCTCTGCCTGTGTATAATCCATATCCCTCCATTTCCTTCATATCCATGTGTCTAACTACAAATCTCATAAACACCACTATTGTATCTGCTCGCAGCACCACCCCTTGCAGAGTGTTCCAGGTATCCACCACTCTTGGTGTGTAAAAAAACAATTGCCCTGCCTATCTCCTTTATATTTCCCACATCGGACCTTAAAGCAATGCTCTCTAGTCTTTGACATTTTCACCTTGGGAATAGGGTTCCCTGTTAATGGCTCCGAGTTGAGTTATCTCATAATTTTTGTTTGTTAACCAGCTAGTATCAAGTGGTGATGATTGAGAACTCTTTAAAATCTTGAAGAGCATTAAAATGCACATTTGAGACTGGAGTTCCACTCATAGACATGAGAAAGGGGGCAATGCTAGGGCAGGATCTTTGTCTTCCTCTCCCACATCTGAACTTAACATCTCACATCGAGGATGTCAAGTTCTATGTGCCATCTGGACCCTGATGTACGTTACAGTCTTGAAATACGTTCCAATGCATAATTTTCTTTCCATACTCAGTATCTGTTATGTCTGCAGTTTTAGAACAAAGGTAGACAGAAACTGCTGGAGTAATCTCTGGAGAGAAGGAATGGGTGACGTATTGGGTCGAGACCCTTCTTCACATGTCTGGAGTTTGCATTTGTGCCCGAGTTCCCAAAATGTTTTCCTGGCTTGTGAAGCTCTGCATGGGGAACAGATTTGTTTTTAATCTTTTTCATATATTTCTTAATAACGCAGAAGAAGGACATGTAGCTCATTGAGTCTGTGTTGGCTCTGAGCGATACCATTAACCCTCTTCCCCTATTTATGTCTCTGTAATCTTATCAAGGCCACGTATACCCATCAACGCCCTACCAATTCTCCTACATTCGGGGTAATTTATAATAGCCAGTTAACCAGCCGAACAGCACATGTTTGGGATGTGAGAAGAATCCAGAGTACCTAGTGAAACTCACACAGCTGCAGGGAAAACTTGCAAACTCCATAAAGATAGTGGGCCACTGGAAGTTTCAGGCAACTGCACCAAAAAGGCCAAAGCAAATATTTCTGCTTTCCCAAGTCCTGTTGGAATTTTAATCCACATTAAACAGGCACAATCACATCCTGTATATCACTTAGCAGTTAAAGGGTTAACTAACTACATTTTGAGTGATCCTAAATATAAGACACTGGAGAACAGTTCAAAGGAGAAACTGAATAGGTGTTTCTTTGCCAAATCTATTGCCAATATGTGTGATGTGAGGAAAGAAAACGCAACTATAGTCTCCATCAATAGCTCAAAAAGACACCAAAGTGAGACTTATTTATTCAATTAAAAAAGACAGGAAATTCAATTTGCTGAGTGCTGTTTGTTTGTACAAACAAAGTATACATTGATATCAAGTTGCACCAAAGTCCAGCTTTGGACTTTGGAAACCTCCAACTGATTCCTGGGATTTTGACAGGGCAAAAGAATGCAAGAGGGTATTTGTACCAAACAGCTTAAGCTGTTTGTAAACATGTTCCCCTCAAATTAAGTGCTGCACAGGACAAAGAAAGCATGTTGTCAGTGGCTGTTGGATTTGTCTCAAGGCAAATGCGCAAACGAGTTAGGTAGCAAATCCTCCTTAAATCCCTAATGAGCAAATTAATTGAATTCAAGGAGGTCTATTTAATGGAAAAAAAGTTACTTTATTTTTTGCATTCCCCTGTTGAGCTTTGGTAGAAATTTCAATTTTTAAAAATCCTTTTCCATCGATTGGCATGCAGACCTTGCAGTTTTCTAACTATATTACTATGCATCAGCAAAGGGACAAATTTTCAACAAGAATTTCCATTATCCCCAGGCTTGTCACATGTGATGAATAAGCCCGTCCTCAATAAGTGGTGACATGTCTTGGTGGCAGTTTCTGTGTCTCGGTGGAGAGATAATTAATCTTGCTGTCAGCATCAATAAACAATGGAGGCAAACACAAAATTTCCATTTTGTAGTGCTGCCTTGTGATAGACAGAGTTTCAATCACTAACCATTGTGCCCGAGTAATGCACTCACTATGATTAGTTCCTTGTAATCATAAATATATTGCAAGTTTCACTCTATGACCAGTTATAATTTTATGTTGCAGAACCATGCTAGATAAATTAAGCTTTATATCTCACAATATAGTGCCAGGACACACACCCTCACCAGTGTTTGTTTCCTGACTTAACTAAACAGATTGTGTTTGTACCCATTTGATCTCATGAGTTAAAGGGATGATTGAGCTTGGGACATGTTCCATAGCTTCTCTGCTGTGACATTTGGCTCTTTTTGTTACTTCATGCCAGCAGCTGTTGCAAATATGGAGTATGACCATATACTTTAAATGTTAACAAACTGAAAGTGTTTGAATAGAAAACAGAGAAAGGATAGACACAAAGTGCTGGAGTCATAAGGTCGTAAGGAATAGGAGCAGAATTAGGCCATTCGGCCCGTCAAGTCTACTCCGCCATTCAATCATGGCTGATCTATCTCTCCCTCCTAACCCCATTCTCCTGCCTGCTCCCCATAATCTCTGACGCCTGTACTAATCAAGAATCTATCTATCTCCGATAGCCGATTGTAACTCAACAGGTCAGGCAGGATCTCTGGAGAAAAATGATGGGGGACGTTTTGGGTCGGTCTGTCAGAAGAAGGGTCCTGACCTGAAACATCACCCATTCATTTTCTTTGTAGATGCTGCCTGACCCACTGAATTACTGCAACACGCTGTGTCTATCTTTGGTATAAACAAACATCTGCAGTTCTTTGTTTCCACAAACAGAAAAAGGAGATGTGCAGCAGAACAGGGAATGGTGCATGTCTGGAACGCACTGCCAGAAGTGGTGGTGGAAGCACAATATGATAGTGGCATTGAAGAGGCTTTTAGATAAGCACATGGATATACGGGGAATGGAGGCTACGGATCACATGCAGGCAGAGGAGATTAATTTAACTTGGCATCATGTTTAACGTCGACATTGTGGG
Organism: Leucoraja erinaceus; assembly: GCF_028641065.1. Taxonomy (NCBI): domain Eukaryota; kingdom Metazoa; phylum Chordata; class Chondrichthyes; order Rajiformes; family Rajidae; genus Leucoraja; species Leucoraja erinaceus. The sequence goes on along the minus strand of NC_073378.1, from coordinate 117,331,206 downwards.
CTGAAGGTCCTGATCCGGAGCTGGACTGTTCTATGTTCAACACATAATCCTCCAAAATTTCCACCACCTCCAACGGGATCCCACCACTACCCACATTTTCCAATCTCCACCGCCTTCCACAGAGGCCGTTCCCTCCGCAACTCCCTGGTTAACTCATCCCTTCCCACACAAACCACCCCCTCCCCAGGCACCTTCCCCTGCAACCCCAGAAGATGCAACATCTGTCGCTATACCTCCTCCCTCGACTATCCAGGGACCCCCGACAGTCCTTTCAGGTTTGGCAGAGGTTCACGTGCACCTCCTCCAACCTCATCTACTGTATCCGTTGTTCAAGATGTGGACTCTTATACATCAGCGAGACCATATGCAGTCTGGGCGATCGTTTTGCGGAACACCTTCGCTCAGCCCGTGTGAACCAACCTGATCTCCCGGTTGCTGGACACTTTAATTGTCCTTCCCATTCCTACACACCTTTCTGTCCTCGGTCTCCTCCATTGTCAGAGTGAGGCTAAACGCAAATTGGAGGAACAGCATCTCATATTTTGCTTGGGCAGCTTACAGCCCAGTGGTATGAATATTGATTTCCCTCACTCTCACTTCAGCCCCGGCATTCCCTCTCTATCCCTCCCCCACCCAAGTCCAAGTTGCACTAGCTTCACATTTTCACCCAACAAACAGCTTCTCTGCTTCAGAAGTCGGTGGAGGACGGTTCTCTGGATGCTTTCAAGAGAGAGTTAGATAGAGCTCTTATAGATAGTGGAGTCAGGGATATGGGGAGAAGGCAGGAACGGGGTACTGATTGTGGATGGTCAACCATGATCACATCGAATGGCGGTGCTGGCTCAAAGGGCCGAAGGGCCGACTCCTGCACCTATTGGCTATTGACTATTGTCTTACAATGGCCTTTATCATCGTTACTTTTTTACATATCTTTCATTCATTGTTCTTTATCTTTCCACATCACCATGTATATCTCTCGTTTCCCATGTCCCTAACCAGTCTGAAGAAGAGTCTCGACCCGAAACATCACCCATTCTTTCTCTCCAGAGATGCTGCCTGTCCTGCTGAGTTACTCCAGTTTTTTGTGTCTATCTTCGTTCTATGTTCTATGTGTGGGTAATATATCTCACATTGTATTTCTGGCATGCTTCTGGAGAAACTAGCATGGCAAGGAAACATATTTCTATGGCCACTTTACCGCGTGTAATTGATCTCAAGGCAATAACTTTGAAAACAGCTTAAATTATTGAATGCTGACCAATTGGGGTTGACCACATAAGAGTCAAGTTCCTAGACTAGCACTGAGAGTTCCTGAACTGACATCAAAAGGCCTTGACTATTGGTCCAAACACTTGAGTTTGGCAGCTGGTGAAATTAAATTGAAGTCATAAATCTGGATTTTTTTGTTAAAAAATTGACTCATTTATAGTGACCTTGACAGTAATATTCTCAATATCCTTCAAGAAGAAAATCACAGTCATTTAACTATTGTGCTCTCAGTTAGGCAGGAGGTGGCAGACAAGAGTAAATGCTGTGTCAAACAGCCAAAGCATTCAGATCCAGATGAAAATTACACTAGTTCCAAGAAATCTGCAAGGACAAAGCTGGCAACTAATTTATTACTTAACTGTATTGGAAAGCTATGGATGGCACAATGTGTTGCCTGTCACCTGGTTAGATTAAACAATGCCAATATTAGCATGATAATCACTCAAATGAAATCATATCCACACGGCAACAGCATATATGTTATGATCATGTCATCAAGAATAAATCTGTGTTCATATTGCCATTTAGAAAGTAAGATCCATGGAGGAGACTTGTTACTAAGAAACCCATAAAAGAAAATAAAAAGCAAAGATAATTTGTTTAGTTTAGTTTACTTTAGTTTATTAGCATGTGTACCAAGGTACAGTGAAAAGCTTTTTTGTTGCATGCTATCCAGTCAGCGGAAAAGCATTACATTACAATCAAGCCGTCCACAGTGTACAAATACAGAATAATGGGAATAACGTTTAGTGCAAGATAAAGTCCAGTAAAATCCAATTAAAGATAGTCCGAGGGTCTCCAATGAGGTAGATGGTAAATCAGGACTCAAGTTGGTGATGGGATGGTTGAATTGCCTGATAACAGGTGGGAAGAAACTGTCCCTGAATCTGGAGGTGTGCCTTTTTCACATTTCTGTCCCTCTTGCCTGATGGGAGAGGGGAGAAGAGGGAGTGTCCGGGGTAAGACCCGTCCTTGTTTATGCCGGTGATCATGCCGAGGCAGCATGTATTGTAGATGGAGTCAATGGAAGGGAGCTTTGATTTTGATCAAAAGATTTTTAAAAAGATAAAAAAATAAAAAAAGGGCTTTGATTTGTTCTTTCGCTGACGCAGGTATCACTCTTATCCAGGTGTTCAAGGGATGAGTGTAAGGCTAGGATGACGGCATCAGCCGTGAACCTGTTATGGAAGTATCAGGTATGATATTGGCATTTAAGAGGCTTTTGGATAGGCAAAGAGAAAATAGACATAAAAAGTTGGAGTAACTCAGCGGGTCAGGCAGCATCTCTGGAGAAAAGGAATAGGTGACGTTTCGGGTGAGACCCTTCTTCAGACTAGGCATATGGATATGCAGGGAATGGAAGGATATGTATTATGCATAAATAGATAAGAGATGGCCTTGGCATCATGTTTGGCACAGACATGTATAACAGACATGTTGCCTTCCTCTGGCCCCAACTCCCATCCCTGCTGGGTGTTCACCATCCCCCCCCGACCTGCCCCTCTCCCACACCGAACGGTCTGTCCTCAGCAGAGGTCTTACCTTTGTCCCCCTCCGTCCCCATCTCAATGAGTTCCGCGCCCACCATGACTTGGAGCATTTCTACCGTCGCCTCTGCCTCACAGCGCACTTCCATGGGAAGGAGTCCTCGCCCCCCAATGATGACCCCTTTTCCCGTCTCCAACGCACCCCCTCCTCGTGGAACCCCCCTCGTAACGTCCCGGCTCTGGAACTCTTTATCCAGAACTGCCGCCGCGACGTCAACCGCCTCCACTTCTCCACTCCCCTGTCTCACTCCAATCTCTCCCCCCCTGAACGCACTGCCATTGAATCACTCCGCACCAGGATGAGACGTTCCACACCAGGGCATCGGAAATGTCCTCGCTCTTCAAGGAACGGGGATTCCCCTCCTCCACCATAGATGAGGCTCGCACCAGGGTCTCTTCCATACCCCGCAACACTTCTCTCTCTCCCCATCCCCGCACTCGCAACAAGGGTGGAGTCCCCTAGTCCTCACCTTTCACCCCACCAACCGGCAAATACAACAAATAATCCTCCGCCATTTCCGCCACCTCCAACGTGACCCCACCACTCGCCACATCTTCCCATCTCCCCCCATGTCTGCCTTCCGCAAAGACCGCTCCCTCCGCAACTCCCTTGTCAATTCTTCCCTTCCCTCCCGTACCGCCCCCTCCCCGGGCACTTTCCGTTGCAACCGCAAGAAATGCAGCCCCTGTCCCTTCACCTCCTCCCTCGACTCCATTCAAGGACCCAAGCAGTTATTCCAGGTGCGACAAAGGTTCACCTGTATCTCCAACCTCATCTACTGCATCCGCTGCTCTAGATGTCAGCTAATTTGCATCGGTGAGACTAAGCGGAGGTTGGGCGATCCTTTCACCTAACACCTCTGCTCAGTCCGCAATAACCTACCTGAACTCCCGGTGGCTCAGCACTTCAACTCCCCCTCCCATTCCCAATCCAACCTCTCTGTCCTGGGTCTCCTCCATTGCCAGAGTGAGCAACACCGAAAATTGGAGGAACAGCACCTCACATTCCGCCTGGGTTGCTTGCGTCCGGTGGCATGAACGTTGAATTCTCCCAATTTTGCTAGCCCTTGCTTTCTCCTCCCCTTCCTTAACCCTCGAGCTGTCTCCTCCCATCCCCTCGCCCTCGGGCTCCTCCTCCTCCCTTTTTCCTTCCTTCTCCCCCCCACCCCCCATCAGTTTGAAGAAGGGTTTCGGCCCGAAACGTCACCTATTTCCTTCGCTCCATAGATGCTGCTGCACCCGCTGAGTTTCTCCAGCATTTTTGTGTACCATGTATAACAGACTATTTGTTGACACAGTGTTGCCAATAGGTGGCACAGTGGCACAGCTGGTAGAGCCAGCACCAGAGACCTAACCTGGTTTGATCCCGACCAGTGTGTAAGCATTGGATGGGAACGTGGGATAACATGGAACTGGTGTGAATGGGTGTTTGATGGTCAATGTGTATCTGGAGGACCGAAGAGCCTGTTTCCATGCTGTACCTTTCAATCAATTCAATTCACTCAACAAATATTTTATCTTTTATAAAGTGAGAGAAGGTTTCTTGTATTCAGAAAGATTTGTGGGTCCTTGTGCATGAATTAAAGAAAATTACCATGCTGGCATAGCAAGCAATTAGGAAAACAAAGGGATTTTGGCCTTTCTACAAAGGCATTGAAGTGCGATGATAAGGAAGGTTTTGTTGAAATTAATTATGCTTTCGACATAACCACACTTAGAATATTGTGTGGATTTTAACTTAATTAAAAATTCTACTTGCCCCAGAGGGAGTGCAACAGAAGATTCATAGATTGGACAACCCCCTCATAGCAGACTGGGAAGGAACAAAAGAGGACCCGACGTGGGGGGACCGTCATGAGAGAGGGTGGAAGAACAATGGACAATGGAGGACCCAGTGTCGGGGGACCGCCGTGAGGGAGGGGGAGGGGGACAAAGGGGGACCTGCCGCACATGCTTTGCAACTTTGTAACCGCCCTTTATGTTGCGACTATTTGCATACCTTGGGTAAGCAAGCAAATAATTTCACTGTGACTTGTCATATGTGACAATAAAGTGTTTGTTCATTCATTCACTCAGAAGTTCATGAGGTAAGGTTTAGGAGAAGGAGAGGTAATCTCATTGCATTCTTTGCTCAGTGGATTGATCATTAGATACCCAAGGAGTTTTACTGCTGACCAAAGAGTTCACTGATATCTAAGGATATTGGGACTGAGATGATGAATGATGTCTTCATTCATATGATCATTAATCTTTGGGATTATCTCCCATAGATGGCTGTGGATGATTCCTCACTCATTGAGGTGTGGCTACGCAGTGTTGTGCACGGTTTTGATTTCCTTACCTACAAAGAAATACAAGTGGTGATTCTGGATCATCCTGATCTGGGCAGCCAAATACACAAGGCACGTGGTCCATTAACCTTACACAAATCACAACTGGCCCATCTTAGCGTGGCTCCATTCATTTGACGGTTAAGCTAAGTGCCTTGTGTATTTGGCTGTATACGCATTTTATGTTTTTCATTGATTTAGCGCTTAAGAAGCATTTAGATAGGTACATAGATATGCAGGGAATAGAGGGATATGAATCATGATCAGGCAGAGGAGATTAATTTAACTTGGTAACACCGTGTAAGAAGGAACAGCAGATGCTGGTTTAAACCGAAGATAGACACTGCGGCGACCAAATTTGCGAGTTTAGAAGAGTATGTTCTTGACTCAAACTCGCAGCATGGTCGACATGTGGTCCTAGGAGGTCCTAGGAGGTCACTGGAACTCTCCTTCATGCTCGAGGGAAGTTCCCGCATACTCGCGGCCTCAGTTTGGTCGAGGAAAATGTTTCAGCATGCTGAAAAATATTCCGCGAGTAAACATTGGTCGGCATGGTTCTTTTGAACTCATAGTGCAGTGGAGTGGGGTCGCTAGGCAGTCGAGGTAAATTCCTTTGCTGACCGGGCATTTTAAATGGCTCATTGGAGTTTTCAGGACCAAGGAAAACCGACCGGTAATGTTAAATGCCCGCTAAACTTTATTAAAAGTTGTTTGGCTTCTTAAAAGTGTACACCGTGGCAGCCGTCTTTTTCCTCCCGTTCATCGCGGGTGTGAATTTCAGACAGCGCTTTCCCTGGCCCCCGCTTATGCGATGTGTTTGTGTGTGTGTGTGCTGACGGTCGATCCAGCTCGCGGTTTCATCGCTGACGGTCGATCCAGCTCGAGGTTTTTCAGGCGAGTGCCCTCGAGCTTGAAGGCCGAAGACAGTTGCTGAATAGTTGCGTTAGTGGGACAGGCCCTTAAACTCTGAAGAAAGGTCTCGACCTGAAAGGTCACCCATTCCTTCTCTCCAGAGATGCTGTCTGTCCCGCTGAGTTACTCCAGCTTTTTGTGTCTAACGTGGTATCACGTTCAGCACAGACGTTGTGGGTCGAAGGGCCACTTGTGCTGTACTGTTCAATGTTCGATTTTCCTTTCTGTGAAGCATTAGGTGGTGTTGCGTCTGGTGTTGCATCATGTTCAACACAGACATTGTGGTGGCAAACAAGCTGAAGGGCCTGTTCGTGTGCTATACATTTTGGCATTCTATGTTCCAATTAACCATAGTTTGATGAGTTTTCAAATAAATGAATTAATTTTGTTTTGAATTTTATATTTTGGATTATCTAAATCAATTTCCATTCTTAAGTAACTGATTGTTAAAATATTTAGAGGCTGTTACGCAAGCATGAGGCGGTAATGGACCGTCCGAGTGGTACAGGGAGAGGCCGCGGGGATTTTATGCCTGGAAACTTCTGCTGAGACTGCTACTGAATCAAGTCCTTGAGGTCGTTGGGAACTGCATGGGTGCTGCAAGACAGTGTGACAGCAGAATTTGAGATGGCAAAGGGTGGTGTGTGTGTGTGTGTGTGGAACGAGCTGCCAGAAGTGATAGTTGAGGCAGGGACAATCGCAACATTTAAGAAAGGATTAGATAGGTACATGGATAGGACAGGTTTAGAGGGATATGGGGCAAACGCTGGCAGTTGGGACTATTGTAGATGGGGCATGTTGGTCGGTGTGGGCAAGTTAGGCCGAAGGGCCTGTTTTCACGCTGCATGACTCTATGAGTGTGGGCAGAGGTTTAGATTACTATGGCGGTGCCTGTGAGCAGCCCATACTCAAACATAGGAAGACCTGGCATCAGGCACAGGCAACGTTCATGCCATCAAAGGATGTTTATGTCTGGAAGGCCAAAGACGAGAACTGCAGGAGAACAATATGGCATGCTCCCTGCAAGTGCCCATTCAGTGCCACATGCCATCCTTGTGTTAAAATTCTTTCCTGTGTGGTAATTTCAACAATGTTTGCATGAGATTCTCTGGTGGCAAACAAGCTGCTTTTATTGTGGATTTGCTTACATGCTGTGAAGCCCTGGGGTTCTTTCTTTAGATATCATTGTGCATGCATGTGTCTTGCTCTATCCCAGTTTGACTGCTGTATATAGAAGTGTCCGAGGTCCTGTGAGCTGTTGCTGAAGGGGAGAGTTTGGCTTTATAGGATCCATCCCTGTAGTCATCTTTGTAAAGTCCAGCAATGTATGATGTTTTAAAACTCAAGCAAATTGAAATAGTCACCTGAAAAGATTTTATTCTCCTGCATCTCTTGCCTACATCCAGAAGAGAAGCTGACTAATTGTCATTTCTGCTGTCTTTGTCGCATCCTGGGAGTTTCTTGGCAGGGCAAAAATCACCAATGAAACTGTCCTCTCCCTGACCAACATGCCAAGCATCCCCACGATCCTCAAGCAGAAGTGTTATAGCTGGCTTGGACATGAACACAGGATGGAACACGGATGTATCCCCAAAGATGCTGGAGTAACACAACGGCTCAGGCGACATCTCTGGAGAACATGGATTGGTGACTTTAGGGGTTGAGACCCTTCTTCACACTGATTGTAGAAGGGGGAGAAGAAAACTGGGAAAGGGGAGAGGCGGTACCAAGCATGGCAGGTTGGCACAGGCGAGGGGGGTTTTCTGAGAGGCAGATGGTTGGAACAAAGGTCAGAGATAAGAGCAATAGGTGTGAGACAGTTTTGAAGTGGAGATTTCACCGGGTTTTAATATCCGGATTACAAAAAATGGGGGGGGGGGGGATCATCCCCCACCTCTCAAAACAGGTGGGGGGGGGGGGGGGGGGGGGAATGTGTGTGTCCCCCTGGCACCCACCCCCCCCCCCCCCCCCCCCCAGGATTTCCGCCCCAGATTACTGAACCTTCCAACCCACAAATCTTTGGGATGAGGGAGGAAACCAGAGCACCCAGTGGAACCGTATAAAATGATGTCAGCTTCAGCTTATTCCTTAGAGATGGCAAGTCTTTGAGATGCTGTTAAAACCTCTGCCCACCATAATGGGGGAATACCACAATTCAGAAAGAAGGAAGCTCTCCTCTTTAAGCGGGACGCGTCTAGCCTGTCTCAGTCCAGTGTGTAGGAAGAACTGCAGATGCTTGTTTATACGGAAGATAGACACAAAGTGCTGGAGTACCTCAGCAGGTCTGGCAGCATCTCTGGACCAGACTGTTCGTATTGGTGGAAATGTGTCAGCCTCGATAACAATCAGCACGGGTGCACCTCAAGCCCCCCTGCTGTACTCACTCTATACTCATGATTGCCTAGCCGGTCATTGTGCGAACTCATCATCAAGTTCGCTGACGACACCACTGTTGTGGGACGTATCACTAATGGGGACGAGTCAGAGTATAGAAGAGAGATCGACTGACTGACCAAATGGTGCCAGCACAATAACCTGGCCCTCAACACCAACAAAACCAAGGAACTGATTGTGGACTTTGGAAGGGGTAGGATGGGGACCCACAGTCCCGTTTATATCAATGAGTCGATGGTGGAAAGGGTCAAGAGCTTCAAATTCCTGGGCGTGCACATCTCTGAAGATCTCTCCTGGTCCGAGAACACTGATGCAATTATAAGGAAAGCACATCAGTGCCTCTACTTCCTGAGAGGATTACGGAGAGTCGGTATGTCAAGGAGGACGCTCTCTAACTTCTACAGGTGCACAGTAGAGGGCATGCTGACCGGTTGCATCGTGGCTTGGTTCGGCAACTTGAGCGCCCAGGAATGGAAAAGACTACAAAAAGTAGTAAAAACTGCCCTGGAACTGCATCATCGGCTCTGATCTCCCTACCATCGAGAGGATCCATCGCAGTCGCTGCCTCATTTCTGGTTGGCAGCATCACCAAGGACCCACACTCATCTCCCTGCTACCTTCAGGTAGAAGGTACATGAGCCTGAGGACTGCAACGTCCTGGTTCAGGAATAGCTACTTCCCCACAGCCATCAGGCTATTAAACCCGACTGAAACAAAACTCTGAACATTAATAGACCATTATCTTTTTATTTGCACCTTATCTGATTATTTATTCATGTTTTTATATATTTATATAACGGTATATGGACACAATGATCTGTTCTGTATTCATGCCTATTATATTCTGTTGTGCTGAAGCAAAGCAAGAATTTCATTGTCCTATCTGGGACACATGACAATAAACTCTCTTGACTTGACTTGACTGGACTTGAAAAAGGATGGGTGACGTTTCGGGTGATGGGTCTGAAGAAGGGTTCTGACCCAAAATGGAAAATGCTTCCTTTAGTTTGTGAATGGTGAAAACTGAAATTTTTTTGAGTATGCTTCCAAATGGGAATCGTCACTAAGTTATTGGCTTTTAGGAAAAAATATTGGTCTTGAGTAAGCAAATTCCTATGTTGTAGGGCAGACAAGAATAGGTGGAGGTAGTTTTTTTATAATGACTGTTTGCAAAGAGGATGCAGAGAATTTGTTTGAAGGAGAATGGTCCATAAAAGATCAAGAAGCAGAGATCTGAACAGTGTTCCTTTTCATCTGCACCTCTTAATTACAGAGAGGAAAAGTGGATGTCTGTGAGTAAATATTATATTAGTAGTAAAATCTAGTGGTTTAAAAAAAGTGGGAAATTACTAAGAGCAAATATGCCTTCAATCCGTGTACATACATTGTCAATTTACATTGCAATTTGCTAACACTGAAGTCCTTTGGGCCAATGCCATCTCTTTCCAATACTAGGGACCCTGATGTACCAGCCAACTATGAATCATTATTAATGAGTGGGTAATAAAGGAGGCTATGCACAGCCCTGGCAACTATGTCTTTCTTTTAGTCGACATCCCTCAGGTAAATTTCAATTAAGCATTGTCAAAGACAATAACAGCTTCCTTTGTATGGAAGCATATCTCAAGGGGACAACAATTCCTTTTGGTATCAGTTCAACTCCCATTATCTGCTGATGACTTCATTGCCATCTATCTTTCAAACACCATCCACTCAGCACACATTGTCCAAAGTGAGGTCCAGCCAATGCATTAAGAAGTATGATTACAAATTTGATCAACCTTAATTCACAGGGCCAAGCATTCAGCTGCATTCTGAAGCACCCTGTTCTTTTGAATGTACTGACATATTTGGTAGATTGTTCAACACTTTTAGTATTTTAGGAGGATAGGGGAAGGAGGGGGGGCAGGGGAGGGGGAGGGGGGGGTGGTGGGGAGAGGGGGGGAGGAGAGGGGAAGAGGGGGGAGGGGAGAGAGGGGGGGAGGGAGGGGGGGAAGGGTGAGAGTGGGTGGAAGGGGGAGGGTGAGGGGTTGGAGGATGGGGGGAGCGGGCGAGGGGGCGCGGAGAGGGGAAGGGGGGGGGGGGTTGGAAGAGAGACTGGGGGGGGGGAGAGAGAGGCTGGGGGGGGAGATAGAGGAGCCGACTGAGCAGCCGAGAGAAAACGTCGAGAGAAAGCACAACATTTTCAGATAAGGCGATTTCGGACTCCACTGGACCTCTATCGGAATATGTAAAAATGTTACCGTTAGCGCGTCGTGTTTTTTTTTTTCGAGAAGATGTGATATACACACACACACACACACACACACACACACACACACACACACACACACACACACACACACACACACACACACACACACACACATCCACACACAAGACGTGAGTTTTAGTATATAGATAGATATGAATGTTGTTATATATTTTTATGTGTTATTGAATCAAAATCAAGAATTATAAATTCACATTTCAAATATGGTTTCACAATTCAGTAGTACTGATTTTCACTATTCCATACTGATATTTGAGAATACATGAGGTTGCATGCAAAATACTGATTTTCAAAAATCCAGTTTCTGTGTAGTACATTCTATTGCATTGATGTGAGAAATACCGATTTCCCCAACAAAATACTGATTTTCAGCCGCCAAAATACGGAAATGCTCGGTGAAACTTGGCAGCTCTGCAATTATTCATAATCAAATTGTGCTTGAGAATTCAAAATGTGATTTGTGATCTTGTTTATGAGTCATCATGGTACTAGAATTTGTTATAATAGTATGACAGTAAAATAGGTTTGTTTGAAAGAGGTCATAGTAATGTAAATGCACCATTTCGTTTGACTTCAATTTTCATGATGGAAATTGAAGTCAAACTAAATGTTGTATTCACATCACTATTCCATGTTGAAATTGATGTGATGTGGTTGTTAGGTCAGGAGGACCATTAAAGGTGCACTGCACACACTAACACAGTCTAACAGTAACAGGCAATCAAATCAACACACAAAACATTTTCTAAAAAAAAGGTTTACTTTACTGCAAAACCTTACAGTATTTTATTTGCAGTTTTTGCATGCTCCTTTATAACATTTTGCATAACATTTTACAACAGTACAACTTGATCATTAAAAGAAGGGGGTGGAAGATTGCAACCTTCATGTGGTCCGCCCTGTTTCGACTAATGCAATCAACTAGACGTGCACAAACAGAAGATCAAATAGAACAAGTTGTCCTACAACTTTAAGCTGTGCATGCCACACGAAAGAAGAAGATTAAAAGAAGGACAACCTGATTTTTTTTTTTAAATGCATGCAACAATGACCCCAATCATCCCATTCCACCCACTCATTAGTCTTGAGTCATCCAAAATTATTTCTGAAATATTGGTCATAGATTTGGTGCAAAAATGCTCCAAAATAATGCTCAGAATGCACCAGAGAGCATCTAAAACCCCAGAGCTTTGAGGGACTTTGCGCTGCGCGCTCGTGATGTGCACTGCTTGCACATTATTTCACATAAAATGTTTGTAATCCTGTTATGCCACTCTCATTTTTGAAAAGTTCGTACGGGCCTGCAGAGTGTCACCAATGAGGTAGATAGCAGTACAGGACTGCTCTCTAGTTGCGGTAGGATACTTCAGTTGCCTTATAACAGCTGGGAAGAAACTGTCCCTGAATCTGGAGGTGTGTTTTCACATTTCTATACCTTTTGCCCAATGTGCGACGAGAGAAGAGAGAGGGCCGGGGACGCAACTTGTCCTTGATTATGCTGCTGGCCTTGTCACGGTAGTGTGAGGTATAAATTGAGTCAATGGAAGGGAGGTTGGTTTGTGTGATGGTCTGGGCTGCTTCCACAATTCGCTGCAATTTTTTGCAGTCTTGGATGGAGCAGTTCCCAAACCGAGCTGTGATGCTTCCCAACAAAAATCCTGTGATGCATGCCGATACTCTTTGAATAACTATGATAAGTTTTGTTGATCTTTACTGCATTCTGTCTGTTGGAGAAAAAGGAAAGGTTACAAAAGTATCATCAGATCTTGAGCAAACATATGGCTACTGGGTCGTCAGTTTCATCTTTATGCTCCTGTCATGTATTTTGACATGTTTTAAGAATGTAGAAGCAAAACCAGAACCATTTATGATTGTTTTTAAAATTTAGTTGCCACTTTCTTATAGTAACCTTCTCTTAATATCCAGAAATGTACAACCCCCAGAACCAGGACAGAGTGAGCAATGAATAATGGAGAAATAATAACTTCACTTAGGTACATTTTTGGTTATTACGAGAGTCGAGGGATGAAGGATTCATGATGAAAAATATCTAAAGCCATTTCACATGGCCAAAAAATTGCCAAAAAATGCCAAAAAATCGAGTCTACTCCACCGTTCAATCATGGCTGATCTATCTGTAGCAGCAGATTATTATATCGTTCAAGAGATTACTCCCTCTAGCCACTTAAGAGACAACATGGGGTAGGAGAATGTCGTATTACGCATGTGAGCTCTCCATGAGACTTTCAGAGCTTCTCGAAAGATAAATCTTCATAACATAGTCTTTTGATTAATAATTTTTTTATTGAAGAAAAACAGTAAGATATTCATCCAACATTCTTCTCTGACTCGTACCCTTTAATCATCGTCAAACTCCAGCATATCGCTTTTAAACTTTAGAAAACTCCTCATGTCTTGGCAAAACTCCATATGGTCGAAGGGTATTCCTTCTAGCCATGTTGAGCTCTAAAATTAAACTAACTAGCGAACAGCTTCTGCGCAAGAGAACCCAGCAGCAAATACGCCCCCGACTACGTAATAAACCCACCCACATAATTTAAAGGCAAATGCCATAATTAATGACACACAAAATAAAGCCAAATGGCCACTACATACCAGCCCCTAATTGTATATAATGAGGCAATTATTAATAAACATCAAAAAAAAGTAGCCATGAAGACTTAACATATATCAAAAGCAAAAAATAGCATGCATTATATATCCGCATTCAGAATTCTTCAGCAACTCTTCCATCTTCATCTTCGCCTTCTAGAAGCAAGCATAACTTGATTATTGGTCTTATTAAAACACTGTTTTTAGTTTAAAGTCGTATTGTGCGCACCCAACCCTTAACATCAGGCATGATACCCAGTATATAGTCCAAAACATAAAAGTCCAAAGCTTTGATAGCATGAAACTTTTTCCTCCATGTCCGATCAACTCATGGATGTGTTGTAACCGTAATGTTGAAGTGTGAAAATCCTTCAAGAGAATAACAGGATTTTTAGCAATAATGTTCACCATTAGGTTTGGTTTAATTTCCGGATCATTAGCATAGATTTCAAATCCCAGATCAAGCTTTGGCCATTCTCTGTCTGACTTAGAGAGAGAATCTAGTCCATTGATCCAACTCTTATCGCTTAAGAAGCAGTTCACTGTCAGTTCTCTAGAAGCTTCATCCGCAGGATTTTCTTTTGTGTTAACATATTTCAATTGTGAAACATTAGTAGCTCCCAATGCTCTTTCCATTGGCAAATTGTCTTTGTCCGAATCCAACTCTCTGGTTTCTTTGGCTCTATCATCTGGTGGAATGCTTTCCAATACATCACAATTGTTGCTGATCCACTTGGAAAGCGTGAATCCTCCCTTATTGCAGAGAGAAGTCAGATGTTTCACCATTTGAATAGCTTCCTGCTCAGTAGGATTTTAAGCAATCATTCACGTAGAAATTCATTTTCAAAGTGGATATTACTTCATGAAATTCTGTATTCTTGCCAAATTTGTGCTTCAAATTCTGGGTGCGTTGTCCTGCCTTACAAAGATTATTCAGCAGACTTACACTTTCTTGTTTAAAAGGTAAGTCCAGACAACAATGTCCGTCAATCTTTCCTGAGTAGTTCATAATATTCATGAAATATCTTCTCTAGTCATTTCCTCAGATTCCTTATTGGTACTTTCATTGAAGTCATGATTGTATTGCTTCATCACCAGCTTTTCTAATTTACTAGTAGATATTTGATTAACAGTAATGCCAAGGTGGTTCTTCCAATTCCTGTTTTCGTTGTTCCTTCTCAAGGAGCCACAGATAACCCTTCCAAGCCGGGTTTTCACAGCACACGGTCCATCACCTTGGCTCCTCACAATCTGTTTAGGTTCCAATGCCTTCAAAACATTTGTTCCGATAAGTAGGTCAACACTAGAATTTATCTTAGATATTTTGACATCCTTCAGGTAAGGCCATTGTTTCAAGTCCTCAAAATATACCATCTGGGTATATTTTGACGACCAACAGGCATGGTTTCATGTATAAACACTTCAGACATTGGTATAAAATTATCTTCATCCAGACTGGATATCTCCATACTAGCAATGTAATGACACATGCTCTCTTTATCTTAATTCATGGTACGCAGTCGAATCTTAGTTTCTTCACCTGTGATGTTCAGCCTTCTCGTCAGGTTTTCTGTGCAAAAGGTAGCCAAACTTCTGTGATCCAAAAATGCATATGTTTGTAACACTGCATTTGTCTTGCTATTCCTTACCTGTACTGGTAAGATAGAAAAGATACAGGCTTCAATCCCGGCCCCAATATGAGCAGTTACTTGGGGGCGAGGTGCCAGCATCACTAGTAGCTGGCTTCTCCTTCTGTTCTGTTTGCTCCAGTTCCTTCTCTTCCATTTGCTCTGGTGGCTCCTTTACAGTGTGAAGTGCTTCAGGATGATATTGCTTGCACTTATAACAACTTATAGGACTCCGACAGTCTCTCACCATGTGTCCTTTTCTCAAACATCCAAAACAGATTCCCTTCTCTTTCAAGAAATCCACCTTTTCATCATGTTCTTTCTTCTTGAATCTACAACACCGTCTTATGGTGTGACCAACTTCATCACAGAACAAACAAAATCATATTTGCTTGATAGTAGGTATATCTCCTTTCATCACATCTGTTGTTTCCACAGGTATTATAATGGTAGCAAAACTGCTTCTCCTCTTAGGTCCTGATCTGCCTTCAGTTTTGGTAAAGGTAGAACCTTTGTTCATTGCAATTGGTTTACGATCTTCAATAGTCCCATGGTGTGGCTGTCGATAGACCTCTAAGCCATCTCTGGCCGAGATCTATTGTCTTCAGTTCCTCTTCTGGAACCGGTCTTCTGGCCGAATCTCTCCCGAGATCCAAGACTTAGCTTCTGTCCTTCTCCTTTGTGACATGGCACACGTCCTGTCAGAGGTACCTCTTCGACTCGATGTAGCAACGGATTATTATATCGTTCAAGAGGTTACTCCCTCTAGCCACTTAAGAGACAACATGAGGTTAGGAGAATGTCGTATTACGCATGTGAGCTCTCCATGAGACTTTCAGAGCTTCTCAAAAGATAAATCTTCATAACGCAGTCTTTTGATTAATAGTTTCTTTATTGTTGAAGAAAAACAATAAGATTTTCATCCAACCTGCTTCTCTGACTCGTACCCTTTAATCTTCGTCAAACTCCAGCATATCGCTTTTAAATGTTAGAAAACTTCTCATATCTCGGCAAAACTCCACATTGTCGAAGGGCTTTCCTTCCAGCCATGTTGAGCTCTAAAATTAAACTAACTAGCTAACAGCTCTGCGCAAGAGAACCCAACAGCAAACACGCCCCCGACTACGTAATAAATCCCACCCACATAATTACAGGCAGACTAAAATTTGTAAAGACAAATGCCATAATTAATGACACACAAAATAAAGCCAAATGGCCACTACACTATCTTTCCCTCTCAATCCCATTGTCAAGCCTTCTTCCCGTAACCTTTGACACCCTTATTAATCATGAACCTATCATTCTCCGCTTTAGAAATACCCATTGAGTTGGCCTCCACAGCCTTCTGTGGCAATGAATTCCACACATTCTCCATCCTCTGACTAAAGGAATTCCTCATCATCTCCTTTCTAAAGGCGTGTCCTTATATTTGGAATATGTTTCGATGAGGTCACCCCTCATTTTTCTGACCAGGAGACAACATGGTTCAGTTTCCGTGATGATTCCTCACGTCACAAACCCGCTATTCCAGGAAGCAACCTGGTGAACTTTCATTACACTTGGTCTGTCACAAATAGAGGAAGAGACATTAATCTAGGAGCTGTCTCACCAGCTTCCTATATAATTTCAGAAAGATGTCTTTACTCCTGTACTCAAATTCTCTTGCAACAAAGACCAATGTACTGTTGCCATCTTTGCCTGCACATTGCTTGTCATTGCTTGTGTGCCTCTGCGCACCAATACTCTCCAATCTCTTTTGTAACGTCAAAGTTCTCTGTAAATAAAAGGTTGTTGTTTTTGATGTTTCTGTAATGTTAAGAGGGAACAAACAAGATCACCGTTGATGTTAGGCATGTTTGCTTACGTCAGTTAATGGCCATATACAGGTCTGCAATGAACTTTGCAGGCACTTCAGTTTGGAGTTTTGAAAAGCAGAAGGGTACAAGTTGTAAGCAATTCTGGCAGCCATCTTCCGATGAAAGATTGTAATGTTTCTGGGCAATTATTTGCAATGAAACGCTATTTTCAAGTCGACTGTTTCACAATCAAAGATACTCTGACGGAGGAATTTACATTGAAAATAAACAGATAACATTGACAATTAAACAGCAGACAGGTGAGCACCGCTGACACTGCAAGCATTCATTAGTGTATGAAAAATTACAGTGCTGCACCAAATAAATGGAGCCCAGAAACAAGTAATTTAAATAGTCATTAAGAGCCAATGGAAAACAGTCAGAACTGCAAACCCACCACCAACAGGGGATGAGGGGACGGGGGGAACGGGAACGGGAACGCTCACTGCAGTTGTCTGGTAAAGGTAAAACTGGACAGAATACTTGCTGGAAAATGTTTGGCAACTGGCAGATCAGATAGGCCAAGGAGACCTCATGCAAGAGTCGCCAGATTTTGGCGCCATTTTTAAAGTCCAGTCTAGCCCGTGCGCTTGGCCTTCTGGAGTGGTGCCCGATATAGGTGAGCCCCAGGTTGCTACAAGGCATCCAGCTGTCACCCGCATCCAGATTGCCCAGAGAACCATCATCCCTCTCCTCCTCTCCTCATCCGGCCACCTTTGTGGGGGGGTGGGGGGGGGGGGGGGGTGCCTCCTGCAGTCAACCTGGGGGGCATGGAACTTAAGACTCCACTTCACTCTCTTACAGGCCCGTGCTCTTGTGTCTACTGGCTTCCTCCATCCTCCTCTCAGGTTCTCCATAGCATCCGGGGCCAGGATCGAACCCAGGTCTCTGGCGCTGTGGGGAAGCAGCTCCACCGATGCGCCACTGTGCTGCCCTAACAGAATTAACAGAAAACAAAGTCAGATTTGCACTAAAATAATTGTGAGTATATTGATTGTTTAGATATTGCTCTTAATTGTTTCCATGTGCTCTGCTCCTGATCGTTTCTCAGGGCCATGATGCTACTTTATTTTACAGAATGTATTCAGACTTTTCAGTTTGAACAAAATTTCGTGCCTTGCAGTCATAACATAGACTAAAATAACAAAACACACAATAAACACAGATTTAACATCCACCACAGTGAGTTCACCAGGCGCCTCCTCACTGTGATGGAAGGCAAAAGTCTTAAAGTCCTTGTCTCTTCCCTCCTTGTTCTCCCTCTGCGTTGAGGCGATCCAGGCCTCCGATGTTGTGACCCCGCCGGGTGATGGTAAGTAAGTCCCACGGCTGAATCCGAGCTCCGCGAACGGTCCGGTTCACACTCCGCGGCCCGGGGCGGTCGAAGCTGCTGAAGCTGCCCCCCTCCAGTCCAGCGTACGAAGCTGTTGTTGCGGGAGCTCCGGAAAAAGGTCACCAATCTGGGACCCACGAGCTCCTGACGATGTCGTCCACTGGGCCCGCGGCCGAAGCCTCCGAGGCTCCAAAGTCGGGTCGCCACCGCCGCAACGCCACCACAGCCCCGAAGTCGGCCAGCCTCGAGTTGGTAAGTCCTGGCTCTGCCTCCGGAGCCTCGAGGTCGGTCCCAGTTGGAGGCCGCCAGCTCCGCGATTAGGCCTCAGCTCGGGACGGAGACGGGGGATACGACAAGAAAAGGTCGCATCCCCCCAAAGGAAGAGACTAAAATCAAGTTTCTCCCACCCCCCCACACATACACAACTAAAATAAACTGAAGTAAACTGAACCAACAGGACTTTCATATGAAGAAATACTGGATAGACTCGGCTTGTACAAGCATCACAAGGAGATTGAGGGGGGATCTTATAGAAACTTACAAAATTCTTAAGGGGTTCGACAGGCTAGATGCAGGAAGATTGTTCCTGATGTTGGGGATGTCCAGGACAAGGGTCACAGTTTAAGAATAAAGGGGAAATCTTTAGGACCAAGATGAGAAAAACATTTTTTCACACAGAGGGTGGTGAATCTCTGGAACTCTCTGCCACAGAGGGTAGTTGAGGCCAGTTCATTGGCTATATTTAAGAGGGTGTTAGATGTGGCCCTTGTGGCTAAAGGGATCAGGGGGTATGGTGAGAAGGCAGGTACAGGATACTGAGTTGGATGATCAGCCATGATCATATTGAATGGCGGTGCAGGCTCGAAGGGCCGAATGGCCTACTCCTGCACCTATTTTCTATGTTTCTATGTAAAAGAAAAAAGAAAAGAAAAGACAAACGGAGTGCAGGCGAGCCGCAGCTGCAAGCCAGCGCCGCCACTTCCGGAATCTGTGTGTTAATGTGTTAAGTTCCATGCCCCCAAAGTTGACTGCAGGAGTAACCCCCCCCCCCCCCCCCCCCCCCCCCCGGGGGCACAAAGGTGGCAATCAGTATATGTGTTACTGCAGGGAAATCTATGAAATAGTAGTTGAGACAAAACACAGAGTTTAAGAACAAGTATTACAGACAATTTTACTCTCCGTCTTTGCCATTATTCTAGAACTTCAAAGTAAATCATAAAAATCACACTAAAGAAGATAATTTTCTCTCTGAAAACTGCAAGATTAAAAATGTTTTAAATAGTGTATGTTTCTGAAAAAAAAGAAAGTGCATGTAATTGGATCTGAAAATTAGTTGAAATCAATTAAATTTAGTTCAGGGCAGCACAGTGGCGCAGCAGTTGAGTTGTCTTCCAGCACTAGATATCGAGGATCCATCCTGACTACAGGTTTTGTCTGTACGGGATTTTACATTCTCCTTGTGACCGCATGGATTTCCTCCTGGCGCTCCAGTTTTCTTCCACATTCCAAAGATGTAAAGTTTAGAGATACAGCGCAGAAACAGGCCCTTCAGTCCACCAAGTCCGCACCGACCAGCAATCCCCACGCATTAACACCATCCTACACACTCTAGGGACAATTTACATTTATGCCAAGCCAATTAACCTACAAACCTGTATGTCTTTGTGGGAAGAAACCGAGGATCTCAGAGAAAACCCCCATGGTCACAGGGAGAATGTACAAAGTCCGTACAGAAAGCACCCGTATTCGGGATCGAACCCGGGTCTCTGCCACTGTAAGTGCAGTAAGGCAGCAACTCTATCGCTGCTCCACCATGCCAAAGGGTTGTAGGTTAATTGGCTTCTGTGAATTGTTCCTAGTGTGTGGGATAGGATGATTGCTGACTCTCACCAAGCGAGGACTCAGTGGATTGAAGCACTTGTTTCCACATTGTATCTCTAAACTAAACTAAACAGTGGGTTACTTGATTTTGGTCAATATTAGTTAATCTATGTGGTGTATTGAAATATGGTTAAATCACAACCAGTTTGTACTATGAATGGTGGAACTTTGGCAATCAGGTGTTCAGCCAGATAGCAAAAACTTTGTATGTAGCGGAAAACTCTGCCTCTGGAGCTGCGAGGAGGGAGGAAAGTTGCAATTTTAGCCCCACATGATGCTTCATTTGTAATGGAGCTTTTATCAGTAAAGCTCTGGTTTCTCCATCATTTCTTTCCCAAGTAACAGAATGACATTTGCAATTTTCCAGTTCTTTAAACACATTCCATTGTCTATAGCAGAAATAGCAGGAAATAGCTTGCTTTTACCTTTAAAGAATTTTCCTTGGAGTTAGAGCTGTGATGTCCATTATACTTTAAGTTCAACATAAGATAAATCAGATATTGTGAAATTACACATATTGAAACAATAGAGGATGTGCACCTTAAAATAAATAGTTCATCTAAAGGTGTAGTGTGTATAGTGATTGTTACTGGACAAAGGCATAGGCCATTGATCTTCAGATTCAGATTCAATTTTAATTGTCATTGTCAGTGTACAGTACAGAGACAACGAAATGCATCTTTGAATGTAGTCCCTTTGTATTTATAAATTGTCTCATTTTAAGCTCAAAGTTGTGCTTTAGATTTTTTTCTTTAGTCCATTAACAGCAAGCAAAATGACAGTTTATAGAGAGAAGACTGCAGCATCCTACTTTTTGAATCCCTATTTTTTCTATGATCAAGTGTGCTTATTGTGGGTCTGTGTATGCTTGAAAATGGCATCAATAGCCAAGATAAGGTGGTTACAAGTTCAGAGCAGGTTATTTCTCCATACATGCCTACACCACATTTCACCAATGACGCTTTTTATTCAATTTCAATTGAAGCAGGCAGTATAAAAAGTGGTTTGAAAAATGAATGACTAAATATTGAAATTAACATTTGTATTTAATTTTAGTTCACTATAAATAAAGTGATGCAATACAGAAAACCAAGAAATCCTGTGCAACTATTCTATTTTCTCTGAAATGTTAAAACTCCTTGGTACATCGCTAAAGTTTTTAAAGTCATTTTGTTCTTGTTTTTGTATATCTCCCTAAATAATTGATCAATATTGATTTCCTGCCATTCCTTAAATTAATAATTAATTTGTTTCATTTGTTTCTGTTCTTATCTCATTAATTATCTACTGTTAGGTGCATGGCATGAAGGCAGCAAAATCTTTGGCTGCATTATTTTGTGTTCTGAATGACGTAGAAATCGTGGAATAATTTCTCTCGCTGTCCTGCATGTTGCAACAATTGAAATCTTAGTCCTTGCGCCTGCAGTTTTTCCTGTTAATAATTAATTTGCTAAGTGGCACATATCCTTGTACGTCAATTTTAACACTTGCCTTTCTTTGTGAATAAAGAACACAATGTGGTACAAATGATAAACTAGCTCACAAATCAGCAAACCTCTTAGTGCACAATCAGCACTTGAGAATTTATTGATTGCATATCTTGATTAATGTTTCATGGGTCTTCTTTAAAGAGTGAGCCACAGCCTTTCTGAAGCTTTACATCATAACTGCCCACTTCCAACAGGAACCAGTGATGCTTCTCAACACAAAAGCAGCAACCCTCCATTCACTTGCTCCTTTTTCAGCAAAGACTAAGGCATGGTTCAAAAATTATTTGTGTAATTTGAGTAAATCACAACTGTGTGTTGATAGTCAGATGTTCATCAAATTGTTCATTAAATATTTTTGTGAAAATAGTAAGCAGGTGAATTTCATATACATAATTTGAAGGGTTTATTGTTAATATAGCACAAGGCAGTTTTGCTCCATGAGCACTTAGCTGGAATGTGCCCAAAGAGTAACTGTGAATATCATGCAATTATTAATGCACAGGCAACTTTGATTTAGTTGGTAGGACTTTCCCTCTTGACTGTAGGTCATTCCTAGCCAGAAAGTTGTGGATCAGTCCACTCGAGAGTCCAAGCCCAAATATCTATCTGACTCTTCTGTCCACTGCTCCACAGTTGGAGTACTGTGTGGAAGGCTCCAAATCCACACAGTTGGAGGTGGAGTCCCCAGGTGCTCAGTTCTGCAGACATTTGATAAGACCTTGCACAAGAAACTTTTAGCTTGAGCTGAACTTCATTGCATTGAAGGTGAATTATTGACAATAGACAATAGGTGCAGGAGTAGGCCATTCGGCCCTTCGAGCCAGCACCACCATTCAATGTGATCATGGCTGATCATCCCCAATCAGTACCCCATTCCTGCCTTCTCCCCATATCCCCTGACTCCGCTATTTTTTAAGTCCTATCTAGCTCTCTCTTGAAAGCATCCAGAGAACCCGCATCCACTGCCCTCTGAGAATTCCACAGACTCACCACTCTCTGTGAGAAAAAGTGTTTCCTCATCTCCGTTCTAAATGGCTTACTCCTTATTCTTAAACTGTGGCCCCTGGTTCTGGACTCCCCCAACATGAGGAACATGTTTCCTGCCTCCAGCGTGTCCAAACCCTTAACAATCTTATATGTTTCAATGAGATCCCCTCTCATCTTTCTAAACTCCAGAGTGTACAAGCCCAGCTGCTCCATTCTCTCAGCATATGACAGTCCCTTGTAAACCTACGCTGCACTCCCTCAATAGCAAGAATGTCCTTCCTCAAATTAGGGGACCAAAACTGTACACAATACTCCAGGTGTGGTCTCACTAGGGCACTGTGCAACTGCAGAAGGACCTCTTTGCTCCTATATTCGATTCTTCTTGTTATAAAGGACAACATGCTATTCGCTTTCCTCACTGCCTGCTGTACTTGCATATTTACTTTCATAGACTGATGCACAAGGACCCCCAGAACCCATTGTACTCCCCCTTTTCCCAACTTGATACCATTTAGATAGTAATCTGCCTTCCTGTTTTTGCTACCAAAGTGGATAACCTCACATTTATCCACATTAAACTTCATCTGCCATGCATCTGCCCACTCCCCCAACCTGTCCAAGTCACCCTGCACTCTCATAGCATCCTCCTCACAGTTCACACTGCCACCCAGCTTTGTGTCATCTGCAAATTTGTTAATGTTATTTTGAATCCCTTCATCCAAATCATTGATGTATATTGTAAATAGCTGCGGTCCAAGCACTGAGCCTTGCGGTACCCCACTAGTCACTGCCTGCCATTCTGAAAGGGACCCGTTAATCCCTACTCTTTGTTTCCTGCCTGCCAACCACTTCTCTATCCATGTCTCTACCCCCAATACCATGTGCCCTAATTATTGCCCACTAATCTCCTATGTGGGACCTTATCAAATGCTTTCTGAAAGTCCAGGTACACGACATCCACTGGCTCTCCCTTGTCCATTTTCCTAGTTACATCTTCAAAAAATTTCAGAAGATTAGTTTAGCATGATTTCCCCTTCGTACATCCATGCTGACTCGGACCGATCCTGTTACTGCTATCCAAATGTGCGGCTATCTCATCTTTTATAATTGACTCCAGCATCTTCCCCACCACCAATGTCAGGCTTACAGGTCTATAATTCCCTGTTTTCCCTCTCCCACCTTTCTTAAAAAGTGGGATAACATTAGCTACCCTCCAATCCACAGGAACTGATCCTGAGTCAATAGAATATTGGAAAATTATCACCAATGCATCCACGATTTCTAGAACCACTTCTTTAAGAACCCTGGGATGCAGACCATCAAGCCCTGGGGATTTATCAGCCTTCACTCCCATCAGTCTATCCAACACCATTTCCTACCTAATGTGGATTTCCTTCAGTTCCTCTACGTCACCGCAGATCCTCTGGCCACTACTATATCGTTTGTGTCCTCCTTAGTGAAGACAGATCCAAAGTACCTGTTCAACTCATCTGCCATTTCCTTGTTCCCCATAATAAATTCACCTTTTTCGGTCTTCAAGGGCCCAACTTTGACTATTTTTTTCCTCTTCACATACCTAACGAAGCTTTTACTATCCTGCTTTATATTCTTGGCTAGCTTACCTTCGTACCTCATCTTTTCTCCTGTATTGTCTTTTTTGTTATCTTCTGTTGTTCTTTAAACATTACCCAATCCCCTTGCTTCCCGCTCATCTTTGCTATTTTGTACTTGTTCGTTTTAATTTTTATACTGTCCCTGACGCCCCTTGTCTGCCATGGTCGTCCCTTTCTCCCCTTGGAATCTTTCTTCCTCCTAGGAATGAACTGATCCTGCACCTTCTGTGTTATATTCCTAGAAACACCTGCCATTTTTGTTCCACTGTCGTCCCTGCTAGTGTATCTTTCCAGTCAACTTTGGTCAGCTCCTCCCTCATGGCCCCATAGTCCCCTTTATTCAACTGCAACACTGACACCTCCGATCTACCGTTCTCCCTCTCCAATTGTAGATTAAACCTGACCATGTAATGGTCACTGCCTCCTAATGGATCATTAACCTCAATGTCCTTTATCAAATCCGGTTCATTACATAACACTAAATCCAGAATTGCCTTCTCCCTGGTAGGCTCCAATACAAGCTGTTCTAAGAGTCCATCACAAAGGCACTCTACAAAGCCCCTACTTGGGGTCCAGTACCAACCTGATTTTCCCAGTCTACCGGCATGTTGAAATCTCCCATAACAACCACAGCATTGCTTTTGCTACATACCAATTTTAACCCCTTCAAATTATATTGTCTGAGAGTGGGAGTGCAAGTGATAAGGACAAGTACTCAAATGTGACTACTGGTGTCCCCCAGACATCTATGCTGAGGCTGTTTAACAATGGCACAAAGACGGGCAGCTCTGCAAATAGGGCAGATATTAATAGACTGAGTGAATGGTTAAAAAGACCTTTCAAACTTTTTTAATGCCCAAACAATCTAACATTTATTTGCCTTAAGTGAAAGCCATTTTCCACAGTTTGAGTTTGAGTTTAGTTTAATGTCACATGTACCAAGGTACAGTGAAAAGCTTTTGTTGTGTGCTAACCAGTCAGTGGAAAGACAATACATGATTACGATCGGGCCATTTACAGTGCACAGATACATGATAAAGGAAATAACGTGAATAATGTTTAGTGCAAGATAAAGCCAGTAATTCGGATCAAATATAGTCCAAAGGTCTCCAATAAGGTGGATAGCATTTCTGGACTGCTCTCTAGTTGTTGGTAGGATGGTTCAGGTGCCTCATAACAGCTAGGAAACAAGGGTTAATTCAGACTTTACTGGCTTTATCTTGCACTAAATGTTATTCACATTATTCCTTGTATCATGTGTCTGTACCCTGTGGATGGCTCAATAATAATCATGTGTAGTCTTTCCGCTGACTGGTTAGCACACAACAAAAGCTTTTCACTGTACCTCAGTACATGTGACAATAAACTGAACTGAACTCCAACTGAAAATGTGGAATATGGTTTTCACTTGAGGCAAATGTTAGATTATTTTGGCATTAAAAAAAATAGAAAATACCTTAGAAATGGTTAAAAATTATAAGTAGTGATTGCTTAATGAATCTTTCGAGTCTGTACCTAGATCATTACAATGTGACAGAAAGATATTGAACATAATCGCAAATGTAATTTGCTGGCCTACATTTAAGATTGGAATGCCAGGCGATAGAAATTATGCCACAACTATACTAGACATACGTGGATTATGGGTTAGAAAGGAGATATTGGCTTGAAGAGGTAAATTTCATGGAGACATTTTACAAATTACGATTATTCAAATTGATGGATTTAAGAGATTACCTGATTAAGTCTTTAAGGCCTGAAGAAGGGCTCGGAAGGTAGATGATGGGAAACAATTTCTGCTGGTTATGGAATTCAGGAGAAGGATGTATAGTCTAAACATTGAAGACAGATATTTCAGAAATGAAGTTAGGAAACATATCCAAACACAGGTGGTAGAAATATCAAACCATTTTCTGCAAATAGCAATTGATCCTGGCGCATATATGTAGTGAATCCAGACGGGTGTAGTAATAATGAGATCTGAGGTCGGTGGTGGAACTGCGAGATGGCTGCCCTGCCTGCAGCGTGTCCGTTATTTCAACTTTTTTTTTAGTGTGTCCAAATGTTTGTTTTAGTGCCTCTCGATGTGTCTTGTGTGGGGGGTGGTGAGGGGGGGTAAGGGGGAAACCGCTTTTGGTCGCCTCCTCCATGGGAGGTGACTTTTTCCATGTCGCCTCCCTCGCGGCCTAACACCATGGATTGGAGCGGCCATTTCCGGTGTCAGGCTCGGAATTTCAGCAGTGGGCACAGCGTGGACTTTTTATCGCGGAGCGGGCGAACCCTTGTCGGGGTTCACCAGAAGGGAGTGCTCCGATTGCTGGCCTGCGGACTGTTCCATCCTGAAGCCGGGATCTGCGGAGCTTCTAGCCATCGGCGCGGCGTCCAGAGCCTGGGATCCCTTGCCGGGGATTCCCGGAGAAGAGCTTCGACGCCGGCCCGCGGCCTACAACATCCTGAAGCCGCGGTCTGCTGAGCTTCTAGCCGCAGACGCGCCGTCCATAGCCTGGGATCCCTCGTTGGGGATAGCCAGAGAAGAGCTCCGACCCCCGGCCTACAATATCCTGAAGGAAGTAACGATTCGGGACCTGCAAGCCGCGGAGTGTGTTCGACCGTCCTAACGAGAGGGACTGTACATCGGGCCATCCGTAGCGGGAATTTCGGAGGGTTTATGGCCCCGACCATGGGTGAACAAGGAGGAGGACTGACTGAACTTTGTGCCTTCCACCACAGTGAAGAATGCTGAGGTGGATGTTTGTGTTAAATCTTATTGTGTATTGTGTGTTCTTTTTAATTGTACCGATGCTGGCAAATTCTTTTCACTGCACCTTCGGGTGTATGTGACGAATAAAATTGAGTATTGACTATTGCAATACAGGTGCACAACCTTTTATCCGGAGTTCCGGAAACCGAAAAGCTCCGAAAACCGGACATTTTTTCCAAGATGTCTCTGCACACCAAAGCTCACGTTTGGCGCCAAACTTGACCCAAAACGACCCACGGTCAACCCAGGTCTGTACTACTATAGCAGCTGCCTCCTCCCCGGAGACCGGGGAGACACTTAAACATCTGTAAATCATTGCTTAAATGTTAGTCAGTTAGTTTGGAGGGCTTTTATGTGAAGGGGGGGGGGGGGGGGGGGGGTAAAGGGGAAACTTTAATTCTTAGGCCCTTACCGGGTTGGAGAGGCGGGGAGCAGGCAATGCCTTACCGAGTAGCCGTGCAGTAAGCTCCGCAGCGCTGTGGCTGCCGACTCCCAACATCGCGGAGCTGGGGCTGCGGGCGTCCGGCCGCAGGCGGCACTGGTTGTAGCTCCGACCCCGGCAACTCTACCCCTGGCTGTGTGGCGCTCCAAATCCATCGCGGCCGGCCCGCAGCCCCAGCTCCGCGATGTTGGGAGTCGGCGGCCACAGCGCTCCGGAGCTTACTGCATGGTGACTAGGTAAGGCATTGCCCGCTCCCCGCCTCGCCGAACAGGTAGGGGACTAAGAATTAAAGTTTCCGCCTTCACCCCCCGCCCCCACCACATAAAATCCCTCCAAACTAACTGACTAACATTTAAGCAATGATTCCCCGGTCTCCGGGGAGGAGGCAGCCGCTCGAGACTTTTCAAGCCGCCCGCGCTACCTACCTAATCTACGCTAAAAATCTTCCATTCCGAAATCCGAAAAATTCCGAAATCCGAGAAGTGTCTGGTCCCAAGGCTTTCGGATAAAAGGTTGTGCACCTGTAGTAGGTGATTTAAACTTCCATAATATTGACTGGCATTGCCAGAGATCTAAGAGATTAGTGGGGCAGAATTTGATAATGTGTCTATGCAGATGGCCAAACAAGAGATTAGGATACATTTGACCTCCTCTTAGGAAATGAGGTTGGGCAAGTGATTGATGTATTAATGGGGAATGCTTTGGAACCAGTGGCCATACCTCTACTAGTCTTAGTTAGTCATGGAAAACATTCCTCAATTTGGAGGAAGGCTAATTTCAATGGTAATTTCAACAGGAATTCTCTGTTACAGGTGGGAGGCTTTAAACATGAGATAGGAAGCGTTTGGGACCAGCATTTTCCCGTTAGCGTGAAGAGCGAGGCTGGCAAGGTTAGAGAACCTTGATTTCTGAGAGATATTGAGGGTCAGGTTAGATAAAAGAAAGAAAGAGGCACATGCCACGTTTAGTCAGCGGAGATTAAGTGAGATTTGGAGATGAAGGGGTATACTATAGAAGGAAATTAGGAAGGACAAAAAGGCCCATGTTATATTCATGGGTGGGAGATAAAGGAGAATCCAAAGAGAATCTATAGATAAAAGGATAGCGAGGATAGCATGTGATAAATTATGTGTGGGGCCATAGTCATAGTCATAAAGCATGAAACAGGCCTTTTGACCCAACTTGCCCACACCGACCAGCATGCCCCATCTACACAAGTCCCACTTGCCTGCATTTGCCCCATATCCCTCTAAATTTATCCTATCCATGCACCTGCCTAAATGTTTCTTAAACTTTGCGATAGTACCTGCCTCAACTACCTCCTCCGGCAGCTCGTTGCATACAACCACCATCCTTTCTGTAAAATCGTCACTCCTCAAGTTCCAATTAAATCTTTCGCTCCTCATCTTAAACCTATGTCCTCTGGTTCTCGATTCCCTTACACTAGGTAGAAGACTCAGTGCAGTTATCTGATCTATTCCTCTTATGAATTTGTATGCCTCTAGAAGATCACTCCTCGTCTTCCTGTGTTCCAAAGGTTAAAGTCCTAAATTAATCAACCTCGCCCTATAGCTCAGGCCCTCGAGTCCTGTGGAGGGTTGTTTTTCAGATTGCAGGTCTATGATGAGTTGTATGCAGGAGGAATCACTGCTGGGTCTACTGGTGCTGGTTATATATATCAATGATTTGGATGAGAATGTAGATGGCATGATTAGCATGTTTGCAGATGATACCAAATTGGTGGTATAGAGAACAGTGAAAAAGCTTGCAACAGGATTTAGATCCACTGCGAAAGTGGACAAAGGAAGGATCTTGACCTGAAACGTCATCTATTTCTTTTCTCCAGAGATGCTCTCTGAATTGCTGAGTTACTCCAGCTTTTTGTGTTTAGTTTAGTTTAGTTTTGATACAGCGCAGAAACAGACCTTCCGGCCCACCATGTCCACTCCGCCCAACAATCCCTGCACACTAATGCTATCCTACACACACTAGGGACAAATTACAATTTTACCAAGCCAATTAAACTGCAAACCTGTATGTCTTTGGAGTGTGAGAGGAAACCGGAGCACCTGGAGAAAACCCACACAGGTCATGGGGAGAACGTACAACTCCATACAGCCAGCGCCCATAGTCAGGATCAAATCCAGAAGAGGCGATGGGTGTAGAAACAATAACAACATTTGAGAGACATCTGGACATGTGATTAAATGAGCAAGGCAGCGAAGGGTATGGAATTATTGCAGGCGTTGGATTAGTATGGATACGCATGACAGACATGAACAAGATGGAATGAAAGGACCATACAACTCTATGACGGTATGATATCAGGCCAATTGCTATACTTAAATCTGACAGATAGATATTTATGTATCAGAGGTATTAAGGATTCTGTAAAAAAAAGTGAGCATATCAGGTCGCATAACCACCATGATAGAGTTTGTGGTGGAATTGCAGGACATGCCATGGTCAATTGCTGCTACCATGCCTGTTGTCTCTCTCAGTTTTAGTTTTTAGTTTTAGAGATACAGTGCGGAAACAGGCTGTACCGAGTCCGCACTGACCAGCGACCCCTGCACATTAACACTATCCTACAAACACTATGGACAATTTTCATTTATACCAATCCAATTAACCTACAAACCTGTACATCTTTGGAGTGTGGGTGGAAACCGAAGATCTTGGAGAAAACCAACGTGGTAACGGGGAGAACGTACAAACTCTGTACAGTCAATAAGATAGCAACTCTACCTCTGTGCCACAAGGGCACCCACTTGCAAGTTGTAATAAGGCTATTTGCAAGAATGCCTAATATGTCATTTACAGCAGAATGGAGCACAATGATAGGACCTAGCATCTTACCATAGGAAAATAGTGGGAAACTTAAGAGTGAAGTCAATGCTACAAAAGAAAGAAGATGAAAAACAAGTCAAGTGTAGTCATTTGTATGGTGAGGTACAGGTCCAAGGAACATCTTGCCTGTAGCAGCACCACAGGCATATAGATTCAGATAAAGCACAAAAACAAAACATACATTACATTTTGGAGCACGACTTTGAGTAGAAAGTCACTAAATACCAATGATAAAATCTTTGGGTACTAAAGAATGAAAAGGTTGCAAAATCTTTGAAAATGGAACATTTAAAAATATTCAGAAGTAAAGACAAAGGAATGAGTCAGATTGTTTGGCATTAGCTAGTTTCTAAGGATTGATATATGAAATAAAAGAAATGAACAACTTTGAAAGTATGAGGAAATTGGGAAAATGCAGTTTGTATTTATCAAGAAAACCCTCTGATTGATTAATTTTATTATATTTTATTTTCATGAAATAGATAAAGGATCATTGCAGATCCTGTTTGTATAACATTTCAGCCAGATAAACTATTACGAACTGTGGTAAAATCATGACAAAGATGTGTAAAAAAGATTGCAGTTAATCATAAAGTGACTGTTATATCAAAATGATCCTTTTAAAAATGATGAAAAAGGACATTTGAAGTTATATCTGAATTAATGTACAGGGAATGGAGGGCAATGGATCACGTGCAGGCAGAGAAGATCAGTTTAACTTGTATGTGGGCTGAAGTGCCTGTTTCTGTGTAGTACTGTATCTAAGTATGGACTCGTGTATGTATAGGCAAGACCAAGCGCAGACTGGGCGATCGTTTCACTCAGTCCGCCTTGTCCAATGTGATATCCCGGAAACACTTGAACTCCTCTTCCCACTCCCATACTCACCCTTCTGTCATGGGCCTCCTCCACTGTCAGAGTGAGGCCAAAAGCAAATTGGAAGAATAATACCTGATACTCCACTTGGGCAGCTTACAATCCCGTGGTATGAATATTGATTTATGTAATTTCAAGTAACTTTTGCATCCTTCTCTCTCCGTCCCTTGCCCACCCTAGTCATCTGACTAGTTTCACTGTCGTCCTGCTTAGTTTCACTGTTCATATCCCCTCGTTATTCTCTTTTCCACAGCCAACAATGGACCTTTGTGAGCTCCACCTTTTCTTGGTCATAGGTGCTGGCTTTGATTTGTTCTTTTCATATCTTTCATTCATTTGTTCTTTGTACATTTTTATGCCCCTAGTTTCCCTCTGCCCTGCCTCTCAGTCTGAAGATGGGTCCTGATGAGAAAAGTCACCTATTCCTTTTCTCCAGAGATGCTGCCTGACCTGCTGAGTTACTCCAGCATTTTGTGTCTATCTTCAGTGTTAATCAGCATCTGCAGTTCCTTCCTACACACTGTACTGTTTTATGTTATGTACAGAGAGCCATTAAAGACAAATTGAGACACAAGGAACTACAGATACTGTTTTACCGAAAAAGGCACAAAGTGTTGGAGTGACCAAGTGGGTCAGACAGCATCTCTGGAGAACATTGGTGGACGATGTTTTGGATCGGGACCCTTCTTTGGATGAGTGTAACACATTGAACTTGTTGTGAAGCTGAAGAACCTGGTCCACCACTGACACCACAGAGGGTAGTTGAAGCCAGTTCATTGGCTATATTTAAGAGGGAGTTAGATGTGGCCCTTGTGGCTAAGGGGATCAGGGGGTATGGAGAGAAGGCAGGTACGGGATACTGAGTTGGATGATCAGCCATGATCATATTGAATGGCGGTGCAGGCTCGAAGGGCCGAATGGCCTACTCCTGCACCTAATTTCTATGTTTCTATGTTTCTATTGTTGAAGACACTATAGTCAAATGACACAGATTTAATGTCAGGAGTGAAAAGGTATAATTGTATAATACGAAAACAGAAATATTGAAGCATTTTTAAATAGACAACAAAAGACAGTTTGAAATGACAAATTGTGAAGATTTGTTCTATAGTATCAGAGACAGAAACTTCTAAAATAGGAAATGAGCCCTGTAGCCCAACTCATCCATGCAAACCAAAATGCCTATCTATGCTAATCATATTTGCCTGCATTTGGCATAAATCCGTCTAAACCTTTCCTATTCATGTACCTGTCCAAATGTTTTTTAAACACTGTGTTTACTCCTGCCTCTACCAAGTCTTTTGGCAATTTATTCCATATGCCCACAACCCTCTGTGGATTCAAAATTAGCTTAGAGAAAGGATTAAAGGGTGTTGTGGATGGTAAGTTTACTTCCTGGAGGCTTGTGACAATGGAGTCCAACGTTATTTGTTATTGATATTAACATTTTGGATGACAATGTGGACAGCATTGTTCAATAAATTTGTAGATGGCACCAAAATTGTGGATAGCGAGGAAGGATATCTAAGTTTACAACAGGATCTAGATCAGTAGGGAAGGTGGACAAAGGGATGGCAAATGGTATTTAACACTGACAAGATGTGAGATGTTGCACTTTGGTGTGTTCAACCAGGGCAGCACTTGTATAGTAAATGGTAGCACCATGGAGAGCGTTGTAAACAGAGAGGTTTGGGAGTACATGTGCGAGTTTCCCTGAAAGTGGCAGGACAGATAGACAATGGGGAGAAAAAGATATTTGGCACACTTGCCTATATTGATTATAAAGATTTGGACATCATGATGCAGCTGTACAACTTGTTGTGAGACCACACTTGGAGCACTAGTAGTAGTTCTGGTCCCCCAGCAGCAGGAAGGATTTTATTAAGTTGGAAAAAGTGCCTTGGATTTTACCTAGGCATGCAGGCGTATGTTATAGGAAGAGATCGGATAGGTTGGGAGTGTAGACGCTGAGGTCTGACCTTATTGGGGCATCCAAGATCATGAGCGGCATTGATGAAATGAATGCTTACATCTTTTCCCCATGGTGGAGGATTCTAAAACTAGATGACGTAGGCTTAAGGTGAGAGGGGAGAGATTTAAGAAGGACCTCAGGGACCATTTTGTTATTCAACAGGTCAGTCCATATCTGGAAAGAACTGTCAGAGGAAACTATAAAAAGTACAATGTTTACAATAATAACATTTCGACAGGCACATCAATTACAACTGTTAAAAGACATTTGGACAGACAAGTGGATATGAACGGTTTAGAGGGGGTGTGGATTGAATACAATTGTGCTGTATGTTAAATTTGCTATGAATCTCAATCGAGGCATTAGGTATAATCTTGCTGTGTGGCAAAATAGTGAAAGGCCTGGAGAGAGTGGACGTGGAGAGGATGTTTCCAGAGGATGTGGGAGATCCTAGGACCAGGGGCCATAGCCTCAGTAGAAAAGGAAGCACCTTTCGAGAGGAGATGAGGAGGAATTTCTTTAGTCAGAGGGTGGTGAATCTGTGGAATTCTTTGCCACAGACGGCTGTGGAGATCATTGGGTATTTTAAAGGTACAGCTTGACGGATTCTTGATTAAGTAAGGATGTCAGGAGTTATGGGAAGCAGGCAGGAGAATGGGGTTGAGAGGGAAAGATAAATCAGCCTTGATTAAATGGCGGAGTAGACTTGATGGGCCGAATGGCCTAATTCTGCTCCAATATCTTATGAACATGAATTTTGGGCATTCCAGATAAAGAGAATGTTAAAGCAGGATAGTGGACACAAATGTTGAAAGAGCTATCAGATGGCATGACTGCATTCACTCACATGTACTAAAATAAGCTGTAATAGAAGATTTAAAATTCTCATATCAGAGTGATTTGGGAAAGTCTATTCTCTCTTGCTGGCAAAATCAGTGATCGGAAGCCACTCTTCACAAGTCGTCAGTTAATGAAACAGGTCTTGGCTGCACACAGTAAAATCTGTGCATAATTCCGGCTTGCATTGATAAATAGCAACTAATCTTTGTACCACACAAGTGCCAGGCAGTGGCCATTGCCAACAAAAGACAATCTGACACATTTGTTCAAATGCAATGATGTTATCACAGTCAAATCACTGATTAGTCTACTCCTGGGTCACTGGACCAGTTACTTATCTGCTTCATTGGCTGTAAAATGTTATGGATATTTGGGTATCACAAACGGCACTACAAAAATACAAGTGTTTCCTTGTCATATATTTTAACCTAATTACCCAATCTATCTCAGCAAATTTACCCTTAAAGCCTCATAATTGGCTTTGTTTGAATTAATACCCTATTTTCAGGCTTAATCACGTCTCTCTCAAACTTAATATGTATTTCTATACTGTGCTCACTCTGCTCAGAAGGTCCTTTACTATGAGATTACTGGTATATTACCCAACCTTTATCTAAAATAACCTTTCACTAATTGGTTACTTGGAATACTATTGTATCTTTTAAGAGTAACAAATTTCAATCTTTAAATCTGACCATGCCACAGATATTTTAGATAGGAACAAGGAAATAGGGAATCATTTTTTGATTATTCCAGCAGAATTTGCACACACTTAATGGGCTGAATGGCCTCCTGTTTTGCCAATACTTTAGATTTTAAAAATACAGCGTGGAAACAGGCCCTTCGGCCCACCGACTCCATGCCGACCTGTGATCACCACGTACGCTAGCACTGTCCTACACAAGAGGAAATACAATTTACAAAGGCCAATTAACCTGCAAATCTGCATGTCTTTGGGATGTGGGAGAAAACCAGAGGAAACCCACATGGTCATAGGGAGAATGTGCAATCTTCATACAGACAGCACCCGTAGTCAGACAAACCTGGGTCTCTGGTGCTGTAAGGTAGCAACTCCACTGCTGCGCCACTGTGCCGCCCAAATAGTTTAATGGCATTAGTGCATTAGTGACGGATTATTGCTGTGTTTGAAAAAACATTATTTGATTGGAGTATTAAACTAATAAATATTGAATTAATAAATGGAAATCTTGGAAATGTACAAAATTAAATTTTGGGTATGGTCATAAGAATTGTGATTGACAAGTTGGGCTTTTAATAGAGGAGAAACAGCTGGCCCTCTGGACTGTGGAACCTACTTTTGCTTGTATGTTGAGTATAAGCACGAGAATACCCTCGGAAGGGGTCTGTTGGACCAGCATGGCTATCGATGTAGAGCCCTGCAGTCATGGTTGCGGTTGATTCTATCAATTATTAAGCTTGTCAGAAGCTAACAGTTTAAAAGTCCTCCATCTCTCATTCCTCCATTTTAAAATGGCATTAGTAGTGCACTTGCTGCCTTCTAGCCAGAGACGTGGGTTCGATCTTGACTACGGGTGCTGTCTGTACGGAGTTTGTACATTCTCCCTGTGACCATGTGGGTTTTCTCCGGGTGCTCTGGCTTCCTCCCATGTTTCAAAGACCTTCCAAAGACATACAGTTTTGTAGATTAATTGGCTTCTCTAAATTGTCCCTAGTGAGTATGATGTGAAACTGGGATAACAGAGAACTAGTGTACGGGTGATTGTTGGTCGATACGGACTCTGGATCGAAGAGCCTGTTTCCACGCTGTATTTCTAAACTAATCTAAACTAAACTAACATGTAAAAATAAAAATATCTGGAGTTAGTTGGAAATGCTTGAACTGAAATAGGACTTTAAGTAACATGAACTTTACTTTTTAAAATTTTAAAATCCAAGTGTATTTGAAATTATTATCCATTGCCTTTTTAAATACTTCACTCACATGTTTGGGTGCTCTCTTATTACAGCTGCTGCGGCATTTCAGCAGCTTCCTGGCAGAAACGATATAGACCACAAGAGTGTGTAAGAAATGCAGAGGAGATGGAAACATGATTACATGTCTCCGTACCACATTTCCTTGACTTTGAACAACAAAAAAAATGTAATGGGACACAAAGCAGGGAGAGAATGGTTCCTCAACTTTATTTTATTTCCTCTGTGCCATAGATAAATAATCAATTTCGATTCCGTTTTGTCTCAGGCAAAATTCAACATCTTTGCACTAGCTTGAAATTAGATTACACTGCTGCAGCATGTAATCTGAATTATACAAACTAGATTCTACCTTCTCCCTTTCATCCTAATGGATAATAATTGAAGAGGATCAATTATCTAAATTATAGCTTGATATCACCCTCACTTCAATCAGTATGGATTGGAATGGCAACACCAGCGATACAGTGGTAGAGCTGCTGCCTTACAGCGCCAGAAGGTCTGGGTTGAATTCTGACTATGGGTGCTGTCTGTACGGCGATTACGCGTTCTCCCTGTGAGTTCTCTCCAGGTGCTCCGGTTTTCTCCCCAATCCTAATGACGGGCAAGTTTATAGGTTAATTGGCTTCTGTAAATGGTCCGTGTTGTGTAGGATAGAACTAGTATATGGTAATCACTGGTCGGCGTAGACTTGGTGGGCCGAAGGGCCTGTTCCCATGCTGTAACAATGTTACAGAATTTTGAGATTTAAAAAATCAAGTCTTTAATTTATCAGATAAACATAAGAAGAAATTTAATTTGACACCTAATTCACTTTCATATCTTTAGTATTAAAAATGTTATGGCCATTTTCATACTCGGAAATTGGCATCTTGTTCCCTATTGCTTTTTCATTGACTTAACACAAAAGCTGTGAGCGAGAACATTTTAAAGCCCATAACTTTCTTAAAATTTAAGAGAACTGAAATAAATTTTCAGTTATTATAGCATTCTGAAACAAATATGAAACAATCTTACTTAGATGACTTGAAATTAAAGCATATAGTTAGTTAGTTAGTTAGTTAGTTAGTTACCTAATCAATTACAAGATCTAAACATCTATCCATTTCTTAAGAATAGATTAACATTTTTAAATAGCCTAAGTGTCCAAATAACATTCACACAAGAATTCACAATATAACATAATTTTTAAATCTCATTGTCATGGGTTTATAGGCCAAATGGAAGGAATTTAATGTTTAATACCTGTAAATTAATGGCCATTTAAATCAGCTTGCGAGTGGGATTTTCTGGAACGGGACCATTTGGAACGTTGAGGTTGCAGTGAATTTAGTCCCCCATATCGGCAGCAAATACACTGCCAGTTCTTCGGGGGAAAAAATCACCGTTTCGCCACTTAAAATGTGAATTAAATACATCATAAGAAACACTTTTATACATAAAAATAAACTACTTTCTTTTACCTGTCCCCTACATAAAATCCATCCCCGTTGTCGGCATTGACGGCTTCAGAAGCTGATTTTAAAATCATTCCAGCGATTAACTTGTTGGGTGAATTTTTTTTTAAAACACACAGAATGGCCTTCGGATCGACTCTTTAGCAAAATCTTGCACTCCAACAAAATATAATTCAGGACCAGGTCGGAAAAAAAAAAAAACGTTTTAACCCCGCCACCCCCCTCAAACGCGCCAAAATTGCGCGCACACGGCCAGTGGCAGAATTGCAACGCCGCTGAAGGTAAGTATTGTAACATACCTACAT
Organism: Leucoraja erinaceus; assembly: GCF_028641065.1. Lineage (NCBI taxonomy): Eukaryota > Metazoa > Chordata > Chondrichthyes > Rajiformes > Rajidae > Leucoraja > Leucoraja erinaceus. The sequence continues at coordinate 117,293,625 of NC_073378.1, read as the reverse complement.
GCTGTGTCTCTAAATCTAAAACTATGGACTGAGCCATGACAAGTTTCACTTTTGTACTCTGTATGATTGGTTCATTTGTAAATGTTACAAATTATACTTTGTTTAATAGTTGTAAACTAATTGCATCCCAAGAAATATTAATCAAACTGCCCAGCATAGATATTTTGGGTCATCTCAACAATCTGGGATCAAAAGCCACGTGTTTGAAATTTCATCAGAATACTGTAAGTCAGGCATTTGGAAGTTTGATGTCACCTCTTGCTGGTTGTTATTTTAAATAGATTATTGCAGTAGATCACCCTGGTACTATGTGTTCTGATGTTGTAAGTGCACACATAGGCTTTCTCTATTTTAGCACTTCCAGCAAAATATCAAATTAATTGAAAGATGCATTTTGGAAACAGGCCTTTTGGCTCACCGCGTCCATGCTCATCATTATCCACTACCTACACACTAGATGCAATTTACGGATGCCAATTAACCAACAATCCCACACGTCTCTGGGGCGTAGATGGAAACTGGAGCACCCAGAGGAAACCCACATGGTCGAATGCGTCAGCTGAGGTCAGGATCGGACCCAAATCTCCGGCGCTGTGAGACGCCAGTTTTACCAGCTGCGACACTCTACGGCCTTAATAGTACGTGAAGAAAATTTGAAGCGTATGAGGAAGTACATTCGCTTTTTAATTTGAAGCATTGAACTGAGGACATGATGCTTTCTGTACAATTATGTACTCAGACCAGAGGGATTCTCACAATGTGAATGGATGAAATATTCAAGGTCATTTTCTGCTTTCACGCTCCGTGTGGGGAACTATTGGGCATCACAGTGGCATAGCGGTAGGGTTTTGCAGTTCAGATTTGTTTATGAATTGCGCATGTGAGATCTTTGAAACAATGTTGTAAGGGCATTACATTGACCTATTAAAGCAGAAATTTCAGTGGTAGAGGTGGCATAATGGAAAACCTACAAATATGCATGTCTTTGAAATGTAGGAGAAAGCTAGAGCACCCTGAGAAAACCCACGCGGTGGGAACGTACAAACTTCACACAGACAGCACCCGCAGCCAGGATTGAACCTATGTCTCTGGCTCCGTGAGGCAGCAACTCTACAGCTATTCCACTGTGCCGCCCCCTCCCCCCCCCCCCCCCCCTTGCCCTCTTATGTGATTCAGCTGCAGAACTGGTTAAATGCTCCCTGTTTTTTGGTGTTAGTGGTTTCCCTCTTAATGGCAGGGAGTAAATCTTTTCTCAAATGATTCTCAAACCAGGAACGAGGCCACAACTATTAAGAAGAGGAGTATCCAAAGCTTCGTATCTGCGTCTCCAATGCCCATTAATGTCAAAGCTAAATGTAAATTCTGATATTTACCTGTGGGGTTTTCTGGCTTGAAGTTTGCAACTTTTGGTATATGCATAAATTGGAAAGTTGGCCATTCAAGTGTTTTGATCTGAAACATTAATAATGTTGCTAATTCCATAAATGCTGCCTGACCTGCTGAGTGTTTCCAGCTTTTCCTGTTTTCAGTTCAGAATTCCAGCAGCATTTGGAGTAATCTACGTTTGTAAAATTGGTATAGCAATATGAATTCTATAACTTTACCTCAATATAAAGGTGCAACACGACATGTTTGCATGAAATTTCTGCTTTAATAAGTTAATGTAATGTCCTTGCAGCATTGTTTCAAGGATCTCACGTGTGCATTTCATGACCAAATCTGAACTGAAAAACCCTTTCCTGTTGTTAGACTGTGTTGTTAAACAGACACATAGACATCAAACATCTCTCTTCATTAACATGAACGTAACAGACATTTCCAATATTAAATTGTCCTGATAATTTATTTTCTGCTGCTTTCTCTTTGAATTGTTCAACCTGCTATCCACTGGTATCATGCTTAATTAATGTACTTTGACTGGTGTGGTGAGTTGAACCCTCAGTGGGGAATATTAAGAAGGGTTCCATCTATGGACATTAATTGAACTCGACAGGATTGGCAGCCTGGTTCATCTCATCCTTTACTTACAATATGACAGTTATCTTTATTTTCTGGGGGGTTATTTTGCCTCGTGCAATTTGTTTGTTTTATAAAATGACATGAATATAAATGGATTTTGATTGGAAAAAAAAAGTGGCCTTAAGTAGTGAAAGATTAAGTCTTATGCTGTCGCTTAATTTTGAAAATCTTAAACGGAACTGAAGAATTTAAGCATCCGGGAAGGGAGTATTTACGAATGCATCTGCGCTACCAATAAGATTGTCGGCTCCTGTGAACAAGATATTGGCTTTGCTAAAAATGAGTGCCATTTTCTACACAGCAACACTGCCCTGTTGCTTTGTTAGAAGAACTTTAAATCTAAGGAATGAAAACTGTATTGGTGGCAAGGAAAGCTGTGAAAGCTCATTTTGGTTTGTAAAGGCCAATAAACGTCACAAGAACTCGGCTGAGAAGACAACTAAACATAAGATATACAATACTACAAGGTATACAAGGCAGGGTTGTTTTTATCATTTAAAAATAAATTGGATAGTTATATGGACGGGAAGGGAATGGAAGGTTATGGTCTGAGCGCAGGTATATGGGACTAGGGGAGAATATGTGTTCGGCACGGACTAGAAGGGTCGAGATGGCCTGTTTCCGTGCTGTAATTGTTATATGTTATATGGTTATAATACAATACAATACAATACAATACAATACAATACAATACCACCAAACATATTGAATCTTTATCTGTTCTTAAGGATACAAGAAAAGAACTGGCCTAATTTCTATGCAACCAAGTTGCAAAATATTGGTTTAAGAGCAGAGATCAAAGATACTTGAATCAAAGTACCTCAAGTGCACTGATCGATATATTCCCTAAGCTCTGAGGGAAGAGCTCTATGGAGAAGCAAAGCTCAGCCTCTAGTTAATAGATGTATTGATAGGCACAAGATGTCACTATTGTGCTTACTGCTAAGAGAACATTTCTATTGAAATTTTAATGCCCTTAATGTTTTGCTTCTGTAGATAGTGCATATCTAATCAGTCAGAGACTTAGTCTAGAAGCATAAATCACAGCACATCATGAAAAAAAGATGCTAGAGGGTGTATTAAATGAAAGAGGTTATAAATGTCTGGCTTTGTGCCTTTTGCTATAAACTACATGCTATTAGTGGAGTAGCATACATTTTAGTTTGCTTTCCACAAAAGGGATGTAACATCGCCAAATAATGAAGATCACTGTAAATTATACTTTAGGTTGATTAACGAAAAAGGAACCTGGAATCACAATGCATAAAGTAGCCACATATTGACTAGTTTGATCTTGTTTTAAAATATCCCATTTTACACAATTGAAGGTCATAGATTGACAGAAAAATTGATTAAGCAGGTAAAAACCGCTGTAGTTCTACAAATCAACACCTTTGAATGGACATGGTCCTCTGCAGCAGCCGAAATAATTTGCTGTCAGTTTTCCTATTAATAGTCCAAATGTCTATGATTTATTAAAAAATCACTTGATATGGTGAAATCCATTCATAGTCAGGCTTGCATCTGGGTTTTAAAGGAGTGGCTGTTATATTGTAATGGCAGGATTGGCTGTATTTTCACATTATATTCATACAGTCATTATTTCATATCAGCTGGCTTAAACTAAGTCTATTAATCCCTTACACAAAATAACTTTAGCAGACATCTTGTCAGAAGTCCAAATGTGCTTTATGAATTATGTGGTAGAAATATGGACACACCCAAGGATCTTAATTTTTTCTAATTTTCCCAGTTCTGACAAAAGGTCACCAAGCTGAAATATTAAGTTTGCTTCTCTCTCCACCATTCCTCTGTTGGGTCTATTGCTGATTCTTTCCTGATACATAATCCAGAATCCAAATGGATTTTCAGCAAAAACAAAATGAGACAAGATTCTGGCTTACAAAAACAGTAAGGTTTTATTTTAGAAGTTATGCTATAAATGCAATTTAATGATATTTATAATTTAATATAATAGCAAAACTATACTTCAAATTTAGGGACCTCTTCATTACAGCGGATTTGTTTTACAGTCATATAAATTACTTTGGGATATTGTATTTTTGCATTGCAAGTTGTTGTGGAGCCAACAGTAGCAGATTAAATCCATGGTTTATTCCTTTTTTTGTCATGTGCTGATTTATTTTTTACTGGCAATGCTTATCATTTCACCCCCCCCCCCCCCCCCCCCCCTCCACAATTATTTACCATTTTGGGCAGTCTCTTTCATTTTAATCCAACTCAGTTAAGGGCCTGTCCCACTTTCACGACCTAATTCACGACCTCTGCCGAGTTTGCCCTTGACTCATACTCGCAGCATGGTGGTCACGAGGTCGTAGGAGGTCGTAGGTAGGTTGTAGGTAGGTCGTGATGCTAGTCGTAGATACTCGTGGCATCAAGTAGGTCGGGGCGTTTTTCTAGCCTGATGAAAAATGTCCACGAGTAAAAAAGGTTGTGAATTAGGTTGTGAAAGTGGGACAGGGCCCTTAAGTTTATTGTGTAGGAAGGAACTGCAGATGCTGGTTTAAACCAAAGATAGATACAAAGTGCTGGAGTAACTCAGCAGGACAGGCAGCATCTCTGGAGAGAAGTGTCTATCTTCGGTTAGGTTAGTGACTGGCATTTAAGTCGCAAGCTGCTCTATTTAATAGCTTGGTATCCATATTTACCAGATAAGTTTTTTTGGCCTTCCATCACAGCAATGTGATGGATGTTTATGTAAATTGTGTTGTGTCTTGGGTCTATTTGTTTGTAATGTATGGCTGCAGAAACGGCATTTCGTTTGGACCTCAAGGGGTCCAAATGACAATTAAATGCATCTTGTATCTTGTATATTTAAACAGTCTTTGACCTGGTTCCCTCTGTCCTTTTGGGCTTGTTTATTGTCTTTCCCTAGACTTTTCTTGCAGCATTGGGACAGTCTGAACTTGGGGGGATTACGCTCATGCAATTTTTCAAATGCAATGAATTGGCCCCATGACGATTCTGAGCCTTTCTTTCCGGCCCCAGCCTGCTCAGATGTGGAGCTTTCGCCATGAGCTGGATTAAAAGGGAAGGAGACTGCAGAGGAAAGTACTTTAGTTATCAAATACAATCCCCTTTATATCTGAGCCACTGTGCTTGATTCAAACAATCTTCAGCTTTGAAGAGTAATCCTGTTCTGAAGCACTGTTCAGCGGAGCTCAGCTGAGTAGTGTTTGCAGCAGACAGGTACACTCCATTGACACTGTACAAGGTAGGTCCCAGGGTACAGGTGCATGAGGAGAAATTTACTAGGTAGCAATTGTGTGGTTCTATTATTTGTAAAGGAATTTCTGCACGTTTCACTTTGGCAGGAATTGCTTTAAACCTAAAATATTATTTTTAACCATACAAATGATATGTACCGAAGTGCCAAACAGGCACATTCAGACTCACCCTTGTTAATGCTCTGCAAGGGCCTTCGCTTTCTTCACTCTACCCTATCAATATTTACTTCAAGGGTCTCGACCCAAAATGTCACCCATTTCTTCTCTCCAGAGATGCTACCAGTCCCGCTTAGTTACGCCAGCTTTCTGTGTCTATCGAATATTTACTTCTCTTCCTTTCTGCCTCACATACTTTTCTATTCCATTCCCTGGATCTTCCTGCCTTGTCATTAATACCACGTGCCTCCTTCCGCCACGTTCAAGTCTGGTGGTCCATCTACAGAAGAAAGTTATTGGAGGCAACTAGGTTGTACTATGTGAGAAATAAATGTCAAACAAGAGCATAACACTCAACGTTTCCTCTATGCGTTTCCTAGGCTCAGAATATTATGCAATTCTGTGTACTTACTTGCTTTCATGGCAAACGTAGTCTAGTATATGTAGGACAGATATAAATATGTATAGTATTGATTTAGGATTGTGCCCATCTCTTGTGGGCTCATATGGAGATTCCCACACTTCCAATAACTTAAAATTTGGAGCAAATTGCAAGCACATTTTTTTCTCTCGCCTGGAGTATATTTATGGTCAGTTTATATAAAATGTTATGAGCTAACGAAGTATGGTAATCTACTTATGAGGCCACAGGAGATGGGTAAGGTCCTAAATTCTGTATTTACCATGGAGCAGGTCATAGAAGCTAGTGAGTTCAGGATGCCCCAGATCTTGTCAATATTATGTAAAAGGAGATGCTGGCAGTCTTGAAACATATAAATGTGGATACATCCCTGGAGCCTGGCTAAGATGTTGTGGGAAGCAAGGGGAAACATTACTGGAGCTCTGGAAGAGTTGTATGTATCTTCATTAGCCATGGGTGAGGTGCTAATGGACTAGAGGGTGGCAATAGGTGTTCGAAGGCAAGTCACAGAACCACAAACATGTGAGCCTAACATCAGTAGTGGGAAAGTTACTGAAAGTGATCTTTGTGCATTTGGAAAGACAAGGACAGTTTAGGTCAGCATGATAAGTTGGCGTGGCTCTGAGTGTGGGAAATGGTGTCTTACAATTTAACTGAGTTTCTTGAACAGATGACCAAAAAGAATAGATGATGTTGATGTTGTGGACTTTAGCAAGGCCTTTGACAAGGTCTCACAAGGTAGACTGGTCGTTAAGTTCTGATGGAATCTAAGGGGAGTTAGCTAGTTTGATGCAAATATGGCTCGGTGGTAGGAGGCACATTTTTTCAAATTGAAGCCTGTGACTAGTGCTGCACAGCAGGAATCGGTGCAAGGGCCCCTGTTGTTTGTAATAAATCTTAACGATTTGGGTGAGAATGTAGATAGCATGATTAGGAGCTTTGCCGGTGACACTTCTCCAAGTCAAGTCAATAGTATATTGTGCACAAGCACGCTGAGGTGAGGTACAGATACAATGAAACATTTGCTTGTAGCAGCATCACCGTCATGTAGACTCAGACAACACACACAACATAAATTATGCAAGACTGAAAAGAAAGGGGCTGTGCAAATTGAGACATTAGTACAAAAACACAATTAGAAGTAAGTCCGTGGTAGTGTGAGAGGTGGTGTGTAGAGTTCCATTGCTGAGCTAGGAAGAGGGCTGTTCTGGTTGGCTCAAGAATCTGATGACTGTAGAAAAGTATTGGTCCTGAGCCTGCTAGTGTGGAATTTCAAGCGTCTGCATCTTTAGAACAGAAAGACTTAGGGGTATAGTACATAGTTTCTTGAAAGTTGCGACCCAGTTAGACAGGGTGGCAAAGACGACTTATGGAACGCATGCTTTCATCAGCTAAGGCAACGAATACAAGAGTTGGAACATCAAGATACAACAAGATGGAGGACACAAAGAGCTGGAGTAACGTCGGGGGCCAGGCAGCATCTCTGGAGAACATGGGTAGGTGACGTTGCGGGTAAGGACTCTTCTTCTGTCTGATTGTAGCGCAGAGGGGGAGAAGAATGCTGGAAGAGAGGAGAGGCAGGACAAAGCTGGCAGGTAATAGATGGTCAGAGGTGAGGGGGGTTTTGATAGGCAGATGGTTGGAACAAAGACCAGAGATTAAGCAGAGGGTGTGGGATAGAGGGATTGAAGAGTTGCGAATTGTGAATCCAGAGAAGGAATGTAGGAGAGGGGGGAGGGGAGAAATTGGTTTGCGTGCGATACGGGGGGGGGGGGGGGGGGGGAGAAAGGGGAGAGGAAGAGGAGGGGTTGATGGACTTTCCTAAAATTGTAGAATTGAATGTTCAGACCAATGTGTTGTCAGCTGCCCAAGTGGAATATGCGGTGTTGATCCTTCAGTTTGCATGTGGCCTCACTCTGACAATAGAAGTGGCCCAGATCAGAAAGGGGAGTATGGGAGTGGAAAGGGGAGTTAAAATGTTTAGCAACTGGGAGCTCCTGTAGTCCTGGACAGACCAAGCACAAATGTTCGGCGAAGGGGTTGCCAAGTCTACGCATGATCTCACCAGTGTAGCGGAGGCCACGTTGGGAACACCAGATGCCCTAGATTAGGTTAGACGAGGTGCACGTGAACTTTTGTTTTCTCTGGAAGGACCAATGGGGCACCCTGGATGGTGGCAAGGGAGGAGTTACAGGAACAGGCTTACTCCAGGGATGCTGCCTGATGCACTGAGTTACTCCAGTACTTTTTTGTTCTTTTTGTGTAAATCAACATCTGCAGTTCCTTGTTTCAACAGTTTGACTACACTTGAAGAATTGTGTAAAGTTCTGGCCACTTTGCTATAGATTGGATATGAGGTAAAGAGGGTGAAGAAAATGTAGCCAAATTTCTGGTAAAAATGGCAACATATTTCTAAATCAATATGGTATGTGACTTGAAAAGGAAGAAGGGTCCCGACCCGAAACGTCACTAATCAATCTCCTCCAGAGATGCTGCCTGCCCTGCTGAGTTACTCCAGCATTTTGTGTCTATCTTAAGTGTAAACCAGCATCTGCAGATCCTTTTCATTACAACTAGAAGGTGGTGATGTCCTCATGCACCACCTCCTCCCCAGATACTTCTTGATAGTAGAAGTCACAGGTTTGGGAGGTATGTCCAACTAGTTGAGGTGTGCACCTGCAGTAACATCCACTCAATGATAGTGATAGTTAGAAGGTGTAGCAACTGAAAAGAGAATAAACATGCAAAATATCACCACTCTCTGATGCCATCTCTACACTTCTGAACATTGGCCTTGGGACTTCCAACTGCAACTGGCTTCTGGTCCTCCTGACAGGCATACGTCAGTCGCGTTTAGAATTGGTCACAACATTAGCATCACCTGACTCAACGCTGTGTGCTCCGGACCTAGCTCTACTCCCTGTACACCCATGCCTGTGTGGTCAAGTACAACGCCAACCAGATCTTCATGTTCACCGATCATGCCACTGTCATCGATCAGCTCAACAAGAACGATGGCCTGGAGCAGGGCCGTCTTAACGCATGGGCACGCTGGGCAGTGCCCGGGGACCCACAAGCATAGGGGCCCCATGCTAATCTATGTAGAATGTTATTGTAGAACATGAAAACGGAGAAGAACATCACAAGTGCATGTCGGCATATTTGATTTGGCATAGAGAAACTGGAAGTGTAGGATCCCAGTGCACGGCTTTGCCCGGGGGCCAATAATGCTGTTAAGATGACCCTGGCCTGGAGTACAGGAAAGAGAGTGTGATTCTTGTGCCATGGTGTCAGAACAACAATCTAGTCCTTAATATCAACAGGATGGAAAGATTAAAAAGTTGGTTGTTGGGAGGGGAAGCAGTGAACAAACCCCTATCCTCATCAATGGAACTGCAATAGAGATGGTTGACAGCATCCATATCACGAACAACTTAACTAGTGTCCTTTCACACTGAAACAGTGATCAAGAAAGCACATCAGTGTGTTTACTTTCTTGGCGCCATAGAAGATTTAGCATGCCCACGAGTATTATCTCAAGCTTCTACTGTTGGTGTAGTATGGTGTATATGTAACCGCTTCAGGTGCGTTTCTCGTCAACTTGCAAGGGCGGCGCAACGGTCGAGTCGCGGCCTTACAGCGCCAGAGACCTGGGTTCGATCCTGACTATGGTTGCTGGCTGTATGGAGTTTGACTGCGTGGGTTTTCTCCGGATGCTCTGGTTTTCTCCCATATCCCAAAGACCTGCAGGTTTGTACATTAATTGACTGGCAAAAATGGTAAAATGGCCCTAGTGTGTAGGAAAATGCTAGTGTAGGGGGATGATCACCGGTTGATGCGGACTCGGTGGGCCGATGTACCTGTTTCCGCGTGATATGCCTAAAGGCATCTTAAGATCTCTGCTTTAGGCTGTGGGACTTGGCAAATGTGGCATCATTGAATATCAAGGGTGGGCAGTTAGATTCTCTTGCTGGAAGTACTCATCATAGAAACATAGAAAATAGGTGCAGGAGGAGGCCATTCGGCCCTTTGAGCCAGAACCTATGCATTGTGATCATGGCTGATCATCCCCAATCAATAACCCATGCCTGCCTTCTCCCCATATCCCTTGATTCCACTAGCCCCTAGAGCTCTATCTAACTCTCTCTTAAATCCATCCAGTGATTTGGTCTCCTGTGGTACAAATATTGTATACAAATATACAAATATCGCCTGCGGTACAAATATTACTTGCCTCTGAACACCATATATCTGACTGTTGTACATCGGTCTTGCTGGATGCAGGGCTTGGGTGTATATTCGGCAATCATCAATCATAGGGCGGCACAGTGGCAAAGGAACAATTGCTGCCCTCAGGCACCAGAGACCCGGGTTCGATCTTGACTACAGGTGCTGTCTGAACAAAGTTTGTACGTTCACCCCACGACCATGTGGGTTTTCTCTGGGTGCTCCGGGTTCCTCCCACATTCCAAAGACATGCTGGTTTGCAGGGTAATTGGCTTCCGTAATTGTTTCTAGTGGGTAGGATGCTAAACTCGGATACCATAGAACTAGTATATGGGTCATTGTTGGTCCGCGCAGATTTGGTGGGCCAAAGGGCCTGTTTCCATGCTGTAGCTCTAAACTGAACTGAGCTAAACCTTGATTCCCCTACCCTGAGCAAAATTCTCTTTGTGAATTCACCCTATCTATTCCCATCATGATTTTATACACCTCTATAAGATCTGAAGAAGGTCCCGACCCGAAACGTTACGCAGCCTTTTTCTTCAGAGATGCTGCCTGACTTGCTGAGTTACTCCAGGTCTTTGTGTCTATCTTTGGTACAAACCAGCATCTGCAGTTCTTTGTTTTCATAAGATCCCACCTTAGCCTCCTGGGCTCCAAGGAATAGAGTCCTAGCTTGCCCAATATCACCCTATAGCTGAGGCCCGCGAGTCCTGACAACATCCTCGTAAATCTTCTCTGGACTCTTTCCAGCTGAACAACGACAATGGGAATTTCACAACAAAGCTGAGATGGATTGTCCATTCGACATTTATTAACATTGTCCCTGACAGGTTCCTAATATGCTACACCTATTGGGAATGGACGAATGACTCACCTTTGCCATTGCATTTTCTCAAATTGAGCTGTAGATCACCTGCAGCAGAAATGTTAGTGGTTCTCCAGTGTTAATCTCCTGTTGCTTGCTAACACACCTCTGGAATTTTGAACCCATACTGTAAATGAAAACATATCTGATCAAAATATTATCTCCAAGATCAAATTTGTAAGTATTAACGTTTATCATGTACTTACTTGCACCGAACAAAACAATTTGGAAGTAACACCTGCAGGCATCCGGTTTCCTTTTGCAAACCCTCTCCAGTTTCCTGTGAACTATTAGGAGCTAATGAATGATCTGCTGGGAGCTAATGAACTTTCTTTCTGCAACTATGCAAGCAAGACTTCCTTTTCTGTCAAACGCCATCAAGACTTCTTTTTGGAAGATCAGAAGAAGCAGACTCTGCACCTTTTGTTCTTCGTTCATCCATCTCTCTGTTTTGACTACTTCTGCTAGGACTCAAAGGTGCATTTGCAGAACATGAACACAGTCCTGTTAATATTTTGTCATCAAAAAGAAAGGCTTTTACATTTTCAAAGCTAGTTTTGCACGGACTAAAGAGTGTGATTAAAATCCTGAGAAGGCTTTTTGCTTGCATAGCGGTATTTATATGTGTCAGACTGAAGTGTTGAGACATATATTCTGATTATTGTCAGAGGCTGAGATCTGCCTACTTCTATATAATAGACGATCAGATTATACCATTAGCACGTACTGTTTGGATTCCATACAACCGGTTCTTAGCCTGAGAGGAGCTGCACAGCTCCTAGGCAATAGGCTGTCTAAAAAGGAATGACAATCTCTTTGAAGTGATTCAGTATCTGATTTTGTGGAAGGTTTGCAGGTTGTGTAAACAAGATATTAATCATTTACATTACTTGTATTACAGCTGCCAATATTACCCCATAACATCATTTTCTTGTTACAAGTTGCTTCTCCATTTTGCAGACCAAATGACACTACAGTGGGCGTGCAAAAGAAACATTTTGGTGACTTTCCTTTATCCCACATAAAGAGACGTGAAATATTAAGTTATGAGAACAGCTTGGGTTTTGTGTTACCTTGAGTATATAAGATTAAGGGGTGATTAAATTCTGATACTTGAAGAATTTAACAGGGTAGAGACACAGACAGAAGTAAACCATTCAGCCCCTCAAGCCCCATCTCCCATTCAAAGCAAACTTGTATCTCAATTTCAACCAGATGTTTTATATAACTTAAAATCTATTAGCCTTAGAGAGAGGTCCAACGGCTTCCTTTGGAAAATAGTTATATACTTCCCACATTCGTTGCAGTACAGGTATTAACCAGGATTATTTCAGGATATATTGTGACTATTTTTAAGGCACTGTCTCCTTTCCTCAATCACTCCAATAGAAAAAGCTTTTCTTATCCATCTACCTTATCAGAAATATCATCAAAATCCTTAACTTTTCAAATGCACATCCTTTAATATTTTTTGTGATCCCAGCCCTGGCTACAAAGTTTGTGCCGAATATGATGCCAAGACCATCTCTAATCTACCTGCATATAATCCATATCCCTCCATTTCCTGCATATCCACATGCCCTCAAGGTTTGCCTATCCAAAAGTCCCTAAATGCTACTATTGTATGTGCCTCAACCTCCAAACCTGGGAGCATATTCCAGGCACTTACCATCCTCTGTGTAAAAAAAGTTGCTCTGCACATCTCTTTTAAACATTTCCCCCCTTACCAAACTATGCCCTCAAGTATTAGATTATTTCCATCCTGGGGAAAAAAGGTTCTGACTGTCTACCCTATGCATGCTTCTCATAATTTTATATCTTCTTTCAGGTCTCCCCACAACCTCCAGTGTTCCTGAGAAAACAAACCAAGTCTGGCATTATGTAATCTCTCCAATTGTTGGAGCCACGCTGGTGAGTTTGGATTGCTTCTTTTCTTGGCGAATACCTGACCTTCTAAGCCATCACCAATCTTATTACCAGTGGCGATCTCCTCTCCACAGCCTCCGACCTCACCGTTGCGCAACACAGCACAGTCCTGGTTTGCAAAATTGGTGGTGCAAAAGAGTATTAAAGTACGAAGACAGAATAAGTACATAAGTGAAAGCAGCAGAATTAGGCCATCTGACCCATCAAGTCTCCTCCACCATTCAATCATGGCTGATCTATCTCCCTCTCAACCCCATTCTACTGCCTTCTCCCCATAACCCCTGACACCCACAATAATCAAGAATATATCCATCTCTGCCTTAAAAATATCCATTGACTTGGCCTCCACAGCCTTCTGAGATAATGAATTCCACAGATTCACCACCGTCTGACGAAATACATTCCTCCTCATCTCCTTCCTAAAGGAACGTCCTCTTATTCTGAGGCTATGATCTCTGGTCCTAGACTCTCCCACTAGTGGAAATATCCTCTCCACATCCACCCTATCCAAACCTTTCAGTATTCTGTAAGTTTTAATGAGGTCTCCCCACCCTCATCCTTCTAAACTCCAGCGAGTACAGGCCCAGCGTTGTCAAACGCTCTCATATGTAAACCCACTCATTCCTGGGATCATTCTCGTAAACCTCCTCTGGACCCTCTCTAGCACCAGCACATTTTTCCTCAGATGTAGAGCTCAAAATTGTTCACATTACTCCAAATGCAGTCTGACCAATGCCTTATAAAGCCTCAGCATTACATCCCTGGTTTCGTATTTTAGAACTCTCTGAATAAATGCTCGCATTGTGTTTGCCTTCCTTGCTACCGAATCAACTCGCAACTCTTTGCCTTCTGGCATCCAGCCCATCGGTTATCCATGCTAGTATAATAACTGAGTGAGGCAGAGTTAAGAGTGAGGGTATGGGGCAGCACCTCCAGGAAGAGGATGTGAAAGAGGCCATTGCTTCAGCAGTCAGATAGCAATGGGGAAGAAGCTCAAAAAATTACTCTATGCCACTTTGTCATTTGTCTCACATTTCATTATACTCCCCACTTCAGATCCTGGGTGGGGCAACACGGTGGCGCAGTGGTAGAGTTGTTGCCTTACAGCGCTGGAGACCTGGGTTTGATCCTAACTATGGGTACTATCTGTACGGAGTTTGTATAGAAACATAGAAACATAGAAATTAGGTGCAGGAGTAGGCCATTCGGCCCTTCGAGCCTGCACCGCCATTCAATATGATCATGGCTGATCATCCAACTCAGTATCCCGTACCTGCCTTCTCTCCATACCCTCTGATCCCCTTAGCCACAAGGGCCACATCTAACAAGTAGTTATGCCTCCCTCTTAAATATAGCCAATGAACTGGCCTCAACTACCCTCTGTGGCAGAGAGTTCCAGAGATTCACCACTCTCTGTGTGAAAAAAGTTCTCCTCCTCTCGGTTTTAAAGGATTTCCCCCTTATCCTCAAGCTGTGACCCCTTGTCCTGGACTTCCCCAACATCGGGAACAATCTTCCTGCATCTAGCCTGTCCAACCCCTTAAGAATTTTGTACGTTTCTATAAGATCCCCTCTCAATCTCCTAAATTCTAGAGAGTATAAACCAAGTCTATCCAGTCTTTCTTCATAAGACAGTCCTGACATCCCAGGAATCAGTCTGGTGAACCTTCTCTGCACTCCCTCTATGGCAATAATGTCCTTCCTCAGATTTGGAGACCAAAACTGCACGCAATACTCCAGGTGTGGTCTCACCAAGACCCTGTCTTCTCCCTGTGACTGTGTGAGTTTTCTCCATGTGCTCAGGATTCCTCCCACATACCAGACATTGGTAATATGCTGCTAAGCCTTCACGAATGGCAACATAGAAATGTGGAGCAGGGCAGCTTGTAAAATCCAGCGTGCTTGAGACAGAGATGAAAATATCCATGTGGTTGATGGAGGTCTTCACACACCCCTGTACGAAAACTTCCTTCTCACATTTGCTGATCAGAAGTCCTGACTTGGGGGCAACGGTAAGAATTATCAGTGAAAAAATAAATCAGTGCAAACTTTATTGGACAGAAGGCCACTCCAGATGTGACACAAAGGACAAAGGGTAAAAGGTCATATTAGATTACCAGGCTGCAGTGTGTCTGAAGATATAAATAAAGAAATAGATGTGTAAGCGTACCAGCTTCCTTTAACAGTAATTGAGTGCCACTGGAATTATCGGGGAAAATACTGCACATGAAGCAGTCTTTCTGTCAGACGAAGTGAAAGTATTTTTCAAATAGTATAGGCCTGTAATTTCAATCTGTTTTACTGTACAATAAATATGGTCAAAATTCTCCAGTGCTCCCTGTTTTTAAGGCTGTTGAAATTTCCTTGACCTTTTTCTGATTAAAAATTAAATTAGCAGCTCTAACGTTGATTTGTGCGAAAGGCATTTCTCCTGGATCCATACAAAGGCTGGGTGATGCCATCAATCAGTCACTTGGTTTAATTAAGGATATTAAGGGCCAGATCTTTCTCATCTCAGCATCAACCTGTTGGGGGTGTTGCTGATTTAAAGGATATGCCTGTGGAAAAGCAATCTCATGGTGAAGTGAGGTCTACAGACAGCAGTCAGGGAATCAAGCATCATTTCATCATATTCACGAATGTATTCAGAAATCATACCTTATATATAAGGTCGCATTTTGTTCTTTAAAGGAAAATTGGACACAGGACTTTTTTCACCTTCGAATTAACGATCTACTAAAAAAAATGCAAGCTTTGCAATTGATATTTTGAAGAAGTTCATTTTTTCATTAAACCACATCCTAATTAATGTTTTATCTTCACAATTCCTCTTGATATAAATTGAGGACAGGCGGGAAAAATTAAAGGAAATTTTACATCCGGAAGCCTGTGACAAGTGGTGTCCCTCAGGGATTGGTACTGGGCCCATTGCGGTTTGTGGTTTATATCAACGATTTGGATGAGAATGTATGAGGCATGATTACTAAGTTTGCAGGTGATACTGAACTGGATGGTATCATAGACAGTGAAGATGGTTATCAAAAAGTGATCTTGATTGGTTGGGTAAGAAGGCTGAGGAATGACTAATGGAGTTTCATGCAGATGAGTACAAGATATTGCATTTTGGAAAGTCCAACCAGGGCAGAATGTTCACACTAAATGTTAGGGCCCTGTGGTGTGTCTTTGGCAGAGGGATTGTGAAGTACAGATACATAGTTCGCTGAAAATGGTGTCACAGGTAGAAAGTGTGGTAAAGAGGCTTTTGGTACATTAGCCTACATCAGTCAGGGTATTGCATATAGAATGGGATGATATGTTACAGTTATACAAAACGTGGTGAGGTTATTGGAGTATTATGTTCAGTTTTAGTCATCCTGCTGTAGGAAGAATGTAATTAACCTGGAAAGAATACAGAGAAGATTTACGAGGATGTTGCAGTCTACTCAGTCTCTCCTCTTATGGCAAACACACCATCTCTGGGGTCAGTCTAGTGAATCTATGCGGCATCCATGACAAGTACATCCTTTCTTGGATAGACGCAAAATGTTGGAGTAACTCAGCGGGACCGGCAACATCTCTGTAGAGAAGGAATGGGTGTCGTTTCAGGTCTCCTTCTCTCCAGAGATGGTGCCTGTCCCGCTAAGTTACTCGGTGTAAACCAGCATCTGCAGTTCCTTCCTACACATCTTAGGTAGGGTGACCAAATCTGCATTGTACTCCAGGTGCGGTATCACCAGGTACATTTTGCAATAAAACTTCCTTGTTCCTGTAACGTAACCTTCTTCGAATAAATTCCGACAATTTCCCTTCCTGATCGCTTGCTGCACGTACTTGTTAGCTTTTAGTGACTTGGGTCCAAAACTACCAAATCTCTCGCCATGTAACAAATATCTGATTTTTATGTTATGTGCACCAAAGTTATGTGCACATAAAGTGCACCAAGTTTTCCATCTGCCATGGTCTTACCCAATCCTTCACAGTGGCACAGCGGTAGAGTTGGGGTGGGAGATTGCAACCTTCACGTGGTCGGCCCTGTTTCGACGAATGCAATCAACCCGGCGTGCACAATCAAATAAGATCAAATAGAACAAGTTGTCCTACAACTTTAGGCTGTGCACGCCATACGCAAGAAGAAGAAGAAGAAGCGGTAGAGTTGCTGCCTTACAGCGCTTGCAGCGCCAGAGACCCGGGTTCGATTCCGACTACAGGTGCTGTCTGTACAGAGTCTGTACATTCTCCCCATGACCGCATGGGTTTTCTTCGAGATCCCAGGTTTCCTCCCACACTCCAAAGACGTACAGGTTTGTAGATTAATTGGCTTGATGTATGTGTAAATTGTCCCTGGTGTGTGTAGGATTGTGTTCGTGTGTGGGGATCACAGGTCTGTGTGGACTCGGTGGGCCGAAGGCCCTGTTTCCACGCTGTATCTGTATACTGAACTAAACTAATCTCTTTACATTGTCCAATGTGCTCACAATCCCACCGAGTTTAGTATCGCCAGCAAACTTGGAAACATGACATTTTGTCTCCTCAAACAAATCATTGATGTAGATCACGATCCACCTGATCTCCGCTCATCATGGCCAGCCAGCCTGACTGGATCCATTTATTCCTACTCTTACTTTCTGTCCAATAACTAATTTCCAACCTATGTTAATATGTTATCGCCAATTACATGTTAACCTTGTCATCCAACTTTCTGAGTATGACCCTATGGAAAGCCTTCCACAAATTCAAATACACCTCATCCCATGGATTTCCTTTATCTTTTCTACGAGTCACATCCTCAGGAACTCCAGCAGATTACTCAAATGTCCCCATCATAAATCCAAGCTAATCCTGTTCAACCTTTTGATTCTTTTCCAGGTGTCCTGCAATTGCACCTTTCACGATAGATTCAAGCGTTTTCTCTACCACTGACATTAGGTTAGTAATTCCCTGTTTTCTCTTTCCTTTGACAGACACAAAATGCTGGAGTAAGTCAGCGGGACAGGCAGCATCTCTGGAGAGAAGGAATGGGTGACGTTTTGGATCGAGGAGAGTCTCGCACTAAGGGCCTGTTCAGGTGCTACACTGTTCTATGTTCTGTTGTTTGTTGTCTCTCTAACTGCTTTCATTTCACAGCTCATATTCCTTTGTTCATGTTTTCACTCATTCTCACTTCCCTCATTAATATATCATCATAAAACCTCATAACAAGTATTTTTATCCCCGCAGCAGCCCTGGCCTCACCCAATCAAATATATTCCTTGCTCCAATCAATCCTTCCCCTGCTCTCTCTGCAACTTAAGGCAAATTTGTTAGTTGCCAACGAAGATAGACACAAAATGCTAGAGTAACTCAGAGGGACAGGCGACATCTCTACAGAGAAAGAATGGGCGACGTTTTGGGTCGAGACCCTTCTTCAGACCCGATACACACCCATTCATTTCCTCCAGACATTTTCTTCTGCCTGTCCCGCTGAGTTACTCCAGCATTTTGTGTCTATCTTCGGTGTAAACCAGCATCTGAAGTTCCTTCCTACATTTTGTTAGCTTCCGAGTTCTGAATCAAAGAGTTGTATAGAACAAAAACAGGCCCTTCAGCCCCATCATCCATGCTGACCATTTGTCCCATCTACACTTGTCCCGCTTGCTCGTCTTAGGGCCACATCTTTCCATGACTTGCCTATTTGAGCCTGTCCAGATGCTCTTTAAATATGGTCATTGTATCTGATTCCTCCACCACTACTGGCATTGTGTTCCAGATATCAACTACTCTTTGTGTATAAAAAAACTCCTCTTCCGATCTCCAGCTCAATGTGTTAGGCCAGCTCAACGTAATGCTGTTAGGTTATGTTACCAAGTTAGGTAACGTAACAAAAGGATGCACCAAGGATGGGTGAGTGGGGGGGTGGAGGGGGGGGGAAGCTGAACGGCAACATTTTTGCACAAAGGGTGGTGGGTGTATGGGACAAGCTGCTGGAGGAGGAAGTTGAGGAAAGTGCTATTGCAACTTTTAAGAACCATTTGTCTAAATACATGCATTGGATATGTTTAGAGGGATATGGGCCAAACGCAGGCAGGTGGGACTAGTGTAAATGGGGCATATTGGTCGATGTGGGCAATTTGGGGTGAAGAGTCTGTTTCCACACTCTATGACTCTGACAAATATCTCATGAAAATGATATTGGTGCTTGATTCGAGCGCTAAAGAACAGTCATCACTCTAAAGTCCTCAGTTTGCATCATCCTGAAGACCCAGCCCTCCACTTGGTGGCCTACAATGTCTTCTTAGTTTAGTTTAGAGATACTCCACAGAAACAGGCCCTTCGGCCCACCGAGTCCGAACCGACCAGCGCTCCCCACACAATCCTACACTAGGGATAATGTTCACATTGATACCAAGCCAATTAACCTACAAACCTGTACATCTTTGGAGGAAACTGAAGTTCTCTGAGAAAACCCACACAGGTCAGGGGGAGAACATACAAACTCCATACAGATAAGCTCCATACAGATAGTCAGGATTGAACTTGGGCCTCTGGCGCTGTAAGCACTGTCAGGCAACAACTCTAGCGCTGCACCACCGTACAGCTTCTATTTAACAAATAACAAGTTCCTATCCTTGTTTTCAATCTCTACATAGCTTTGCCATTTCATTAGCCTAGTCCAACTTTTTATGAGAGACCAACATTCCGTTCCTGGTGGCATTCTCCTCATCCTCGAGTTTAATCAGTGCACTTCCGTAGGCATATATTCTCTTCCAACGCCCTGAGATCCCTATTAACACCTCTTCTTTTTTTCCCTCTTCTTTAATATGGTTGCCTTTGACCAAACTTTTCGTCGCCTGCCTGATAACACACCTGAAAAGTGCCATGGGAAGTTTTTGTTACATTAGATGGTATAGTAATGCCCCATCCCACTTAGGAAACCTGAACGGAAACCTCTGGAGGCTTTGGGCCCCACCCAAGGTTTCCGTGCGGTTCCCGGAGGTTGCAGGTGGTTGCCGGAGGTTGCAGGTAGTGGAGGCAGGTAGGGAGACTGACAAAAACCTCCGGGAACCGCACGGAAACCTTGGGTGGGGCGCAAAGTCTCCAGAGGTTTCCGTTCAGGTTTCCTAAGTGGGACAGGGGCATAAGGCACTTAGCTGGTATAGTGGATCAATGGTAGAGTTGCTGCCTTACAACGCCAGAGACCAGGGTTTGATTCTGATTACGGGTGCTGTGTTTGCACGTTCTTCCTGTGACCTCGTGTTTGTTCTCCGGGTGCTCCGGTTTCCTCCCTACGTGACTTTGGTAAGTTATGAAATTGTCCCTAGTGTGTGTAGATTAGTGTATGGGGGATGGTCAGCGCAGACTCAGTGGGCCGAAGGGCCTGTTTACGCACTGTATCTCTAAAGTCTGAAGTCTAAAATCTAAAGCAAATGGACTCTACTCATCGACATAACCCTTGCTGAAACCACCGGTGCTATATTAGTGGAAGCAGTAGTTGTAGATCCCCAGCAAATGGGCTCTACTGAGCTTGAATGCATAACTCTTGCTGAAACATTTGTGAAGAAAAATAAAGGCATTTCTGGCTTAATTATTTATTGGAGTCTTACTTGCACAGGGTTAAATTTAGCTACGACTAATTCTATCTGCAGGCTGCGGGACAGTTACATCCTATGCAATGTGCTCGCTGTTTCCCATCCCCACCTGCTTAATATGTCAATATCTATTGAGAGCAGCACTGCTTGTGTCCTTCTGTTCACCAGCATCCTGGCAGCTGTTAGGCAAGCATTAATTTCCTGAAACGACTGTTTGGTTAAAGCCTTTGGAGCAGATCAATGGATTTCACAAGAAGGAGTCAAGCCATTGCTTTCAATGACAAACATTCCTTGGTGCTGTTTACAGGGTATGCTTGTTTGCCAGTGGTATCTGTGTGAGAGAATGTCATTTTGAAACTTGTGAAGTCTGACCTAGATGTCATTTTGCAAAATACCTGATTTTAATTCCTTTTGTTCTGAACTATCTTTCACTTTCTAAGTCAGGGCCATCAGAGAGATGAAGCTAATCAGTATTTTAAAGCTTAATAGTCTTTCAGACCCTGTAAGAAGTTTTGCTGTTGTGGGAATTAGTGTCTTCTTCTTTGGCAGTTCCTTGGGATTGAATAGAGCTTGCATCCAATCCCGTTTTGTGAGTTGGGAGGTGACTGATTAGAGCATTGTGAGATCCGCAGACTCCTACAATCAAAGGAGTCTACATGAGATGCTGTCTGAAAAAGGCAGCCAATATGATCAACGACCCACGCCAGCCACCCTGGCCATGTTCTCATTTCACTGCAGCCATCAGGAAGAAGATACAGACCATGAAAACCGTGACCACCAGGTTCCTGAACAGCTTCTTCTAGTCAAACATCATGCTCTTGAACACTACGCAACTCTAACCTGAGAAACTATGATCTTCTATGGACCGTGACTTTGGTTAGAAGATTGAGGTATTTGCTATGTCAACGATAATTCTATCGAACTTATAGAGGTGACTGGTGGAAAGAATACTGATTAGCTCCATCATGGCCTGGTTTGGTAACTCGAATACCCAGGATGAGCAAGACTATAGAAAATGGTAGGTATTGCCAGGTCCATATTGTGTATTGGCAACCTACCATCGAAGGGGTCGACAGAAGGCATGGCCTCAAAGAGACAGTTGATACCATTAAACACCCACACTACTCTGGCTACCCTCTCATCTTGCTGCTTCCATGGAAAATAAGTTTAGTTTAGTTCAGTTTAGATTAGTTTAGAGATACAGCGTAGAAACAGGCCCACCAAGTACATGCCTACCATCGATCACCCCGTACACTAGTTCTATGTTGTCCCAGTTTTGTATCCTACACACTAGGGGACATTTACCGAAGCCAATTAACCTACAAACCTGCACGTCTTTGGAATGTGGGAAAAAACAGCAGCACCCAGAGAAAACATTCGCAGTCACAGGGAGAATGAATACAGGGAGTTTTACAATGGCCCATTAGTTTTATGGGTACAGTATTGGAACTGGATTTTTTCTTTAAAATGCATAATTATTCATTAATTTGAACTTAAATTCCCCAATAGCAGAGGTAAGATTTGAACATATGTCGTAGGAGAATGGTGCAGCCCGCTCTCTCTGAGTTAGTACAGCAAAACAAAAACACATTAGTTCAATGGTTTAATCGTACTTTATTGTCACATGTGCCTAGGTACAATGATTTTTTTTGCATACAATTCAGTACAATTTTACATACAAAAGCACAATATACCAAGTGTATACTCTTCACTACTTATGAGTGCTTAAGTATAAGTGTACTCTTCAGCACTCACACCTAAGTATACACTTAACTATGTGCAACCTAAGTACAAGATTGTAAGAATGGTAGATTACACTAAAGCAGTACACAAGTGTCACCATGTTTCTGGCACCATTAGTATCCTTCGAGTTTCAAAGTTATTAAAAATGTAGTCTTAACTTGGCCTCAAAGGCTTGCTGTCCCTTTAACTTTGTACAAATAAGTATATATATATTATCACATTTAGCCTGGAACTTGGACAAATATGAATACATGTCCAGCAGTTGATTGCCTATGCCATATTTTGTATAAAGCCTGCCGAAGTCTAAGAGATTAAAAAGGGAGTAACAGGTTTGGCCAGCTTTGAGAATATTTTTCTGCTTTCAACGTCTCACTTGATCGAGTTACTTTGGCGAGCATGAGCAATGTTAGCACTATTTCCAGACAGTATGCTCTGAAGCACTATAAATATGTAGTCCTACAAAGTCCATGTACCCACAGTGCCTATCAGGAGTTTGGAGGAATTAAGTGTGACAGACAGTTCAAGACTATTAAAGTAGCAAAAATAGATGAAATTAATCAGAATTAAATTACATTGTTAGGAACGTTATAGCCGTGAATTTTATCACCAAACCCTGATAGGTTGCTGCTAGATCAGAAGCTCAACTTTTATAAAATCTGAAACACTACCTAACCTCACATGATGTGGAGTTATTTGCGAGGAGGAGATAACTGGATTGATCAAACTCAGGTGTAGGTACAAGGAGCTGCAGATGCTGGGTTACAAAAAAAGACACAAATTGCGGGAGTAACTCAGTGGATCAGGGAGCATCTCGACAACATGGATAGGTGATGTTTCAGGTCGAGACCCTTCTACAGACTCATTGCAGGGGTGGGGGGGGAAGAAAACTAAAAGGTTGGAGGGGCAGGATCCAGGTTCTCCAGGGATGCTTCCTGACTCGCTGAGTTACTTCAGCATTTTGCTTCTTTCCTTGGTAAACCAGCATCTGCAGCTCTTTGTTTCAGTCGGAAGAAGGGTTCCGACCTGAAACATTGCCTATCCATGTTCTCCAGGGATGCTACCTGACTTGCTGAGTTACATCAGGACTTTATGTCTTTCTTTGATAAAACTCCATTTGACAAGAATAAGGATGATCCTTCCAGGATCTCCCTATTAGTAACGCTGGCTCCTGATTCATGTCAGGGAGCATATCAACCAGCACCAAAGCCCTCTCCCCTCTCTCCTTGAGTCAGGAATTGGACCAACGCCCAATATCATATCTCCCCAAAACAATTTAAAAAGGCTTGTGTTTCCATAGTGTCTTTAACCAAACCATTATTCCCAGGCAATTCACAAAAATGCATCACTATCAATATTTGACCATAAACGACACAAGGGGATATCAGGACAGATGTGTAAAAGCTTGGTTCAACAATTAATAAAGATTAAGATTTTTTACTGCAAGACCCTTTTCAAGCTATAGAAGGCTAGATCATATAATGTGTAGATTAGTGTCTATGCAGTCAAGATGACGTACTAATAGGTACAAGCAGTTTTTAGTTTTAGAGATACAGCATGAAAACAGCCCCTTCGGCCCACCGAGTCCGAGCTAACTAGCGATCATTGTACATTAATTGTATCCTACAGATTAGGGACAATTTTCCGAAGCCAATTAACCTACAAATCTGCAAGTCTTTGGCGTATGGGAGGCCAGTCCAATGGACATTTGTAAGGCAGAGATTGACAGATTCCTGATTAGTAAAGGGCCTGTCCCACTTGGCGATTTTTTCCGGCGACTGCCGGCGACATTGACTGACGTATCAGGGTCGCCGAAAGATTTTAAAATATTTCAAAATCCAGCGGCATCAAAAAAATATTTTGTGACACTTGAGCAAACACCGCGCGTCAATACGTCGTCACGCCGCATCACTCCGTGACTTTTTCGGTGACCTTATATGTCAGTCAATGATGCCGGCAGTCGCTGAAAAAAATCGGCAAGTGGGTCAGGCCCTTAAGGGTGTCATGTGTTATGGGGAGAAGGCAGAAGAATGGGGGTGGGATGGAAAGAAAGATCAGCCATGATTGAATGGCGGAGTGGACTTTATGGGCTGAACGGCCCAATTCTGTTCCTAGAACTTATGAGATGAAGAAGAAGCAGCAAAATATCATTGCTTATTTCACTATTTTAATTGGTGTGGGTGCAAGATCGGTGCGAATTACAAAAAGAAACACTAAGGAATTAAATATTATGAGGAAGCTCAAGGTTGAGAATGAAAAATAGGTGAGTAAATTTCTTGAACGAAACACAAAGTGCTCAAGAACTCAGCAGGTCAAGCAGTATCTGTGGAGGTAAACAAGTCGAAGCCTTTTGGCTTATTAAATTTCTTACTCATCTAAAGGCAAATTATTCCACAACAATTTATATTGCAGCAGAGTCATCGACTTGGAACACAACTGAGTTTAGTTTAGCTAAATCTTGAGGTGATACTGGTAGATACTAAGAAGAGAAATGAATCCTGATTCAAGTTGTGGCGAAGGGCAGTTCAGACAACATGATATTGGTCACTGGGCCAACATGATATTGGTCACTGGGCAAAACTGACCTACTGAAATGGGATTGTTGGGGTAATAACAGAAGTGTAAGAACAATTTGCTATTCGAGCCTGCACCGCCACAAATAGGAGATTAATTCAGAAGAGTACAAACATAATTTCTACAAAAGGGAATATTGATCATATTTTTTTCTGGAAACTGGGTTGGATGTTTTTGTTTAGGTTAACGATACATCATGGACACAGGCCCTTCAGCCCACCATGTCCATGTCAACCATGTCACCTTACACTAGCACTATCGTTCCAATCCTAGGGACAATTTTGTACATTTATGCCAAGCCAATTAGCCTACAAACCTGAACATCTTTGCAGTGTGGGATGAAACCGGAGCATCCCGGAGAAAATTCACGCAGGTCACGGGGAGAACGTACAAACTCCATACAGATACCACCCCGAGGTCAGGGTCCAACCTGGGTGTATGGTGCTGAAAGACAGCAATTCCACTGCTATGCCACTGTACTGTCCTTCATGTGAATGTATGTATCGCTTTTGAGGTGATGTGTGCCTTCACACACATGAACAGCAAAGAAAAGGACTGGGCGAGCAAACAAAAGATTTGCAGATGATTTGCACAGTTAGTGCAGCAATGCAGGCATACAACACAATCCCGACAGGGATTAGATTGGAGAGTGGATCTACCTGATCCCCTGGAGTGTTCCCATTAATCAAACTCCCAGATACATTCATGAGCATAGTGATTAAGTTACTGGACGAGCCCCAAGAGTGAAGGATTATTGATCCAGCGAGATCCCACCAAGGGATTTAAATTCAAGTAATTAAATAAGTCTGGAATAAGAACATGGCAATAGTAAAAGTGTCCATAAAACTACTGGACTATTGTGAAAACAGAATATTAAGTTACCAATATTAATCAGGGATGGGAATGTCCCAATCTTGCCCAGTTTGGTCTATAATGGTAAAATACAAAGTGCTGGAGTAACGCAATAGGTCGGGCAGCATCTCTGGAGGACATGGATGGGTGACGTTTCAGGTCGGGACCCTTCTTCAGATTGCCCTGGATGGTGACGTTGGGTCGAGACCCTTCTTCAGGCTCAAAGTCTGAATAAAGGTCCCAACCCAAAATGTCATCCATCCATGACCTCTAGAGATGCTGCCTGACCTATTGAGTTACTCCAGCACTTAGTGTTCTATGCAAGATTCCAGCATCTGCAATTTCTTGTGTCTCCATTGGTCTATATATCATATTGGATTCCCCCGTGTGTTTGACCATTAACTGTATGTCTCAGCAAGCTAATCAGTCTGTGCCCAAGTAGGGATGAACAATAAATGCCTTGCTATCACCATTCTCTTCTCATGAATGGATACATATTTTTTTTAAATATGAAAGATGAAGATAGATAAAAGCAAAATTCCACATCCTGCAAGGACATCGGACTTTTGGGTTTCTGTTAGAAATAGTCATAATTTGGAAATATTCAGTCTAATATGTCCATGTTAATCATGTTGCCTACCTGTGCCAGTCCCATTTTCCTGGGTTTGGCCTTTATCCCTCTAAACCTTTTACATCTATGTACCTGACCAAATATCTTTTACTCATTGTAATTGCAATGTACACTACTGATGACGTGTCCTGTGCCCAACTGTCCTGAAGGTTACCCAGGCCAAGATGTACGTAATTTGTACAAGATTTAAACCCGTATCGACAGCAAAAACACTGCCGGTTCGTTCGGGGGAAAAAAATCACCGTTTCCCAACTTAAAATGTGAATTAAATGCATCTTAAGAAACACTTTTATACATAAAAATAAACTACTTTCTTTTACCTGTCACCTACGCAAAATCCGGCCCTGTTGTCGGCGTTGACGAACCTCAGGGGCTTCAGAAGCTGTTTTTAAAATCACTCCAGCGATTAACTTGTCGGGCGAATTTAGTCAAAAACACACACAGAACGGTGCCGTAGGAACGATTCTTTAGCAAAACTCTTTCACTCCAACAAAATATAAGTCCAGGACCAGATCGGAGAAAACCGCGTTTTAACCCCGCCCCCCCCCCCCGCCCCTCAAACGCGGCAAAATCGCGCACACTGCCAGTGGCAGAATTGCAGCTCCGCTGAAGGGAAGTATTGTAACATACCTAGCAACTACCAATAGTAACTGACCACGGAGCAGTGCAAGTAGACAAGACGGCAGTGGCTTGAAAGTGGTAGGGTTACTGCCTAAAAAACCCGGGTTCGATTCCTGGATCTAAACATCTATCCATTTCTTATA
The DNA here is from genome assembly GCF_028641065.1 of Leucoraja erinaceus. Classification (NCBI taxonomy): domain Eukaryota; kingdom Metazoa; phylum Chordata; class Chondrichthyes; order Rajiformes; family Rajidae; genus Leucoraja; species Leucoraja erinaceus. Next base: position 117,266,637 of record NC_073378.1, on the reverse strand, counting down.
GATAGATTAACTGTACGGAGTTTGTGTGTTCAAATCCCTGTGACCGCAAGAATTCACAATAAAACGAGTCATCTGGTTCTCTGTCCCCAGGCCAAAGATGTACAGGTTTGAAGGTAAAATAGGCTTTGGTCAGCTTGCGAGCTTTGTTTCCCCACTTAAAACTGTGATTTTCTGGAACGCAATCAATTGGAATGTTGCGGTTGGGTGGATTTAAATTCGGGGAAAAAAATCACCGTTTCCCAACTTAAAATGTGAATTAAATGCATCTAAGAAACACTTTTATACATTAAACTACCCTAGTGTCCCTACGCAAAATCAAGATGGCGGATGTGCTTCAGAAGCTGGTTTTTAAAATCCGTCTGCGATTATGGCAGAATTAAAAAAAAAACCACCAGAACGGCCGTCGGAACGAGTCTTCAGCAAAAACTTCTCAAAATATAATCACCAGATCGGAGGAAAACCGCATTTTAAGTCCTGTTAAAAAATGTTCGTTGGAGGTCTTTTATGTGGGAGGTGGGGGTGAGGAAGGGGGAAACTTTATTTCTTAGTCCCCTACCTGGTCGGAGAGGCAGCATCCCTCCGAGCTGCTTCTTCGCCCCGTCCTCGCGGCCTACCATCGAGAATGGAGTGGCGTTTCCTGTCGGGACCGGCCGGGACGACAGCTTCGGCGGCGGTGACGCAGCGCTGGGATACCAACACGGAGCGGGCGATGCCTTACCGGGTCGCCGTGTGGTAAGCTCCGGAGCGCTGTGGCCGTCGACTCCCAACATCGCGGAGCTGTGGCTGCGGGCGTCCGGCCGCGGGCAGCGCTGGATTTAGAGCGCTACGGAGCCTGGGATCGAGTTCGCCGGGGTTGGAGCTCCAACCGGCGCGGCCTGAGGACTGCGAGTGCCCTGTTCGCCGGTCTCCGGGGAGAAGGCAGCCACTCCAGACTTTCCAAGCCGCTGAGGAATGTTTCACCCGATGCCGGAGTTCCATCTTCTTGGCAAGAGGGCCCTGAAAATCATCGGACTGGCTGCAAGGCCAGAAATGGGCCCCGACCTCGGGTGTTTCACAGAGGATGAGGACTTAACTTTCTGGTGCCTTTCCACACAGTGGACATTTTTGATTCTGCTGTGGGGGGACGTTTGCGTTGAATTCTATAATGTGTTGTGCCCATTTTCTTTATTTTTTAACCTTTTTCTATGGTTTGTATGGAAACTTATTATCTATTTTATGTAAAGCACTTTGGTGTCAATGCGAGTAGACTTAAAACGTGCTATATAAATAAAACTTACTTACTTACTTGCTAGTGTGCAGGATAGTGTCAGCGATAGTGATCGCTGGTTGGCGCGGACTCGGTGGACCGAAGACTGCGGGCTTCCACTTTATTCTCGGTTCATGGTTAAAAGCCTGTTGTGCTGCAGCAAGTAAGAATTTCATTGTCCCATCCGGGACATATGACAATAAACCACTCTTGACTCTTGAAAGCCTGCACCAGCCCATGTGATGATACCAATGCAGTGATTTAAAAGGGGGCCATTGTTGTTGTGTTGATTCCAGCATTGCTACTTTGTGGCACAGGGGTAGAGTTGCAGCCTGACAGCACCAAAGTCCCGGGTTCGAAATCCTGACTCCGGGTGCTGTCTGTATGGAGTTTGTATGTTCTCCCTGTGACCATGTGGGGTGTTTCCGGGTGCTCCGGTTTCCTCTCACACTCCAAAGACCTGCAGGCTTGTAGAGGTTATGGGGAGAAAGCAGGAGAATGGGGTTAGGAGGGAGAGATGGATCAGCCATGGCGGACTAAATGTGACAATAAACAAACCTTGTACCCTTGAGTAGACTTGATGGGCTGAATGGCCTAATTCAGCTCCTATCACTTATGATCTTATGATCTTAGATACCTTCCATGTTGAGGCGGCCAGTACCTTTGATGGACTGGGCAATGTTTACTACTCTCTGCAATCTCATTTGTTCTTGGGCGTTGGAGTTGCCGAACCAGGCTGTGATGCAACCTCTCAATGTGCTCTCTTCCGTACACCTGTAGATGTTCATGAGAGCATTCGTCATCGTACCGAACTCCCTCAATCTTCACAGGATCATGTGCAGGCTGATGCAATTAGTTCATTCATGGTTAGCTTGGACGTCATGGACTGAAAGGCCTGTTCCTGTACTATACAGTTCTAAGCTCTATAATAATGATGATAATAACAACTTCGGAGCAAATTCAATTCAGATTTCAATTTCAGTTCTCCTTATTTATCTTTCTACATCTGAAGGCCTTCCTGATCTTTAGAGCACAGGATATGTGTAGACCTGTATATGTGTGGATTGTGCTGAACAGGGGGCTTCAAAAGTGATTTGTTTTTCCCTTTGGTATTTCAACTAGACAATTAGCCTACAAACATGTAGTTTTTTGGAATGTTGGAGGAAACTGGAGCACCCGGAGAAAACCCAGGTGGTCACAGGGAGAAGCTAAGAGCTCCGTATAAACAACACCCGTAGTCAGGATCGTACCCAGGTCTCTGGCGTTGTAAGGCAGCATATCTCCAGCAGCAACATTGTACAGCATTATTGCCATATGACATTTAAACACTCGATTCTCGGAAAGTTGTTGCAGTGAGCAAAGGTCGTGGTGAGGACCATGTCGTAGTAAGCTGTCACTGCTCACAACACATCAACAAGGCACGGTAGATTGCAAGTGGAGTGATTGATAAGAACTGAACTGTTGGGACATCTGCTTGAGTGTTATGATCATTACCATCACTGAGGATGCCACCACCAGGCTTGGCATTGGACTGTAAATGAGCAGAATGCCCTACAAACTGATCTTTGCTGTCTGAAATTGAAAACGGAAAAAAATAATAGCGTACAATACAATAGCGTTCAAGATGCAAAGTTTAAGGTGAGGCGGGAAAGATTTAATAGTAACCTGAGGGGCAACTTTTTTACACAAAGTGTGGTAGGTATATAGAATGAGCTGCCAGAAGAGATAGTTGAAGCAGGTAGTATCACAACATTTTAAAAACATTTGGACAGGTACATAGATATGATATGTTTAGAGGGATATGGGCTAAACGTAGGCAGGTGGGACAAGCGTAGTGGGCATATTGGTTGGCTTGGACAAGTTGGGCTGAAGGACCTGTTTCCATGATCAATGAGTCTATAGGGCCTGTCCCACTTAGGCGATTTTTTTCGGCGACTGTCACAGTCTTGGCAGGTCGCCAAAAAAGCGGCAACTTAACCCCCCCCCCCCCCACGACAATGTCTACGACAAGCTACGATAACCTACCACCTAGTCAGCGTCAAGCTAGGGCAAGCTACGACAAGCTACGACAAGCAACGACCTTGTCGGCACCAACTGAAGTCAACTGAAGACAATAGAGTCGCCGGTACCTGTCGTCGGTTGATGTAGGTTGATGTTGGTAGTCGCCAAGGTTGATGTAGGTTGACGTAGGTTCATGGAAGTTAGCGCCCGGCGACAACCAACGTTACCTGGCGACAACCTGCGTCATCCTACGACAGCACGTACGACAGAAGACAAACTACGTCAAGCCCACAGTCGCCAAAAAGTTTTGAACATTTCAAAATCCAGCGGTGAACAGAAAAACGTTTAGACTCTTTAGGCGACTTGAGGAGACTACTCACGAGCATACAGGCGTCACCCCGCAACCATGTGGCGACAGCCTAGTCGCCGAAAAAATTGCCTAAGTGGGACAGGGGCTTATGACTCCATGAATCTATAAATTTGAAATGTGAAATTGTGTTTAAAATTAAAACTGAATTTGAATGGGTGGAGGCAGATTGGTGCAGAGGGAAAGAAGCTGTGTAATGTGGGAAGGGAGGGATGTGCTTGAATGATCGGTGTATCAGCATTAAATATGAGACTTATGCCCCTGTCCCACTTAGGAAACCTGAACAAAAACCTCTGGTGACCTTGCCCGCGACCCAAGGTTTCCATGACGTCGCCGGAGGTTTTGGTCACTCGCCCTAATGTTTCCGTGCGGTCGAGGCTTCATCTCGGTTGCTTCGATTGTTTCAACAAAATCAAAACCGGCCTTGACTAAAAATAGGTTGCTGTTTGGTCGAAACCAGTGGAGTGGGGTCGTTATTTACTTACAGGCAGTTGAAGGCCATTTCCTTCGCTGACTGGCCAATTTGATTGACTCATTGGAGTTTTCAGGACCTAGAAGACCCGCTGGCAGGTAAAATGCCAGCTAAACTTATTAAATTTCTTAAAACTGTCTCCACTCCTTCTCCCCCCCCTTCTCTCCCCTTCTCTCTCCATCTCTCCCCTTCACCCCTTCTCTCCTCCCCCTCCCGCACTCTCTCTAAAGGACTTACCGTGCTCTGTGGCAGCCGTTTACCTTCCTCTTCATCGCGCTGACAGCGCTCCTCCGCTCTCCATGGCCCCCACCTTCGCGAAGTGTGTGTGTGCGTACGGTCGGTAGCAAAGATCCTATAGGACGGGGCTTTCCAGGCGAGTGACCAAAGCCTCCGGCAACCTCATGGAAACCTTGGTTCGCGGGCAAGGTCACCAGAGGTTTCCATTCAGGTTTCCCAAGTGGGACAGGGGCCTTAGTTGGGGCAAGTCACCAGTGCACTGTGATGACCCAGTTAGCCGAAAGTGCTCAGTGATGGTGACTTTGAGAAGCACAGCACACCAAAGGGTACACTGCATGGGAATTACGTAAGGTTATGCGAAACTTGCACAAAGGTGGTTTGCAACCCAAAGCACCTGATCAAATTTTGGGAGCTGTGGAATCTAACCCAGAAATGGTTGCAAACAAACCTAATTCCAACGAAGTATGGTTTGCAGACAGACAACATTGCACATTGGGGCAGCACAGTGGTGAAGTGGTAGAGTCGCTGAATTACTGTGCCAGAGACCTAGGTTCGATCCTGACTACGTGTGCTGTTTATACGGAGCTTGTGATCTTCACCCTGTGACTGAGTGGGTTTCCTCCATGTGCTCCAGTTTCACCCCACATTCCAAAGACGTGCGGGTTTGTAGGTTAATTGGCTTGGTAAAATTGTAAATCGTCCCGTGTTTATAGGATAGAACCTTTGTACAAGTGATCGCTGGTTGGCGCGGATCGGTGTGCCAAAGAGCCTGTTTCCATGCTATGTCTCTAAACTAAACTAAATTAACTAAACCAAACTAAACTAAATTGCAAATGACAACTCTCTAGTTTTGTGTTTCTATGATTTTACAGTCAATGGCCTAGAAATAGAAAAGGCTTTGGTGAGACCAAATCTGGAGTATGGTGTACAATTTTGGTCACCCAATTATAGGAAGGATGTCAACAAAATAGAGAGAGTACAGAGGAGATTTACTAGAATGTTGCCTGGGTTTCAACAACTAAGTTACAGAGATAGGTTAAATAAGTTAGGTCTTTATTCTCTGGAGCGCAGAAGGTTAAGGGGGGATTTGATAGAGGTCTTTAAAATGATGAGAGGGATAGACAGAGTTGATGTGGATAAGCTTTTCCCATTGAGAATAGGGAAGATTCAAACAAGACGACATGACTTCAGAAGTTTAGGGGTAATATGAGGGGGAACTTCTTTATGCAGAGAGTGGTAGCGGTGTGGAATGAGCTCAGTGGAAAAGGTGGAGGCAGGTTCATTGGTATCATTTTAAATGGGATAGGCGGTTATGGTATGAGTGCAGGCAGGTGGGACTAAGGGAAAAAAAAAGTTGTTCGGCACGGACTTGTAGGGCCGAGACTGTTTCTTGCTGTAATTGTTATTATGGTTATATGGTTATATGGTTAAATTATGATGTGTAGAAAGGAACTGCAGATGCGGGTTTAGTCCGAAGATAGACACCAAGTGCTGGAGTAACTAAATCGGTCAGGCAGCATCTCTGAAGAAAAAGGATGGGTGACGTTTCGGTTCGGGACCCTTCTGCAGACTTCTTCAGAAATGTTGATTATTATTCTGCAGTGAACCCATGGTTCTGTCTCCAAGTACCATTGGCCGCAACTACTGTCAGGGAGCAAATTTCTGCTAAACACCATTGGGTAAAAATCTCAATTTAAGACATCTTGTTCCTGATCATTAACTGAAAAAATAGTCTTGTGTCTAGTTTGAAATTTATTGAGTGTGATGCTGTATTTTCCATTACATGTATGCATTCGGAAGACTTTGCCAGAGTAGGAAAATTGGAATTAGTTGAGTAAATTAGTGTGGGGCAGAACTATCATCCATTATTGCCTTTACAAGTCAGTATTGGTGCCTGATGTAACTGTGCCAATGCAACTAGGTAGTAATTAAGCCAATAGCTAATGTCAGAGCACTCAATTACTATTTTTAATCACTAATTATATTGTTAACCCCAGAAGGTAATAACGGACTTTTGAAAACTGGAAGGTTTTGTTTCAGCTTGAGTTGTGGTTTCACAATGTAAACTCAAATGGCCTTCCTTCACAATGATAACCTGACAGATGAGAGTCTGCAGAATATTCAACTGAAGATATTATAACGTGTAGGAAGGAACTGCAGATGCTGGTTTATACCGAAGATAGACGCAAAGTGCTGGAGTAACTCAGCAGGTCAGGCAGCATTTCCGGAGAACAAGGCGACGTTTCGGATCTGAAGAAAGGTTCTGACCTAAAATGCCACCCATCCTTTTTCTCCAGAGATGCTGCCTGACCTGCTGAGTTACTCCATCACTTTGGGTCTATTTAAAATATTATAACTATCTTTGTCCCTGCAATCACTAGATGTTAGCACACACACGCATGCACACACACACACATCCGCACACACGCCCACACACACACAAAATATGATGATTCTGACTTCTGATGAATCGGTAAACAAAACATGTGTCAAACTCACTTGCTGATGTGATCGACATATGATGAGGATTTGACGGCACTGGGCCTGCACTAGTTTGTAGTTTAGGATGAGGGGGAAACTCATTGATAGATAGATTCTTGATTTGGATGGGTGTCAGGGGTTATGGGGAGAAGGCAGGTGAATAGGGTTAGGATAGATCAGCCATGATTGAATGGTGGAGTAGACTTGATGGGCTGAATGGCTAATTCTGCTCCGATCACATATGGCCATATGACCTTATGACAAGAGGAATGGACCATTTTTAACTCCTAAGCCCTATTTAGATCCAATCAGCTTGTGGCAAGGGTAAAGATGTGATCAGCTTGTGCTGCCATCCAACAGCCTGGTGACTCTTTATTGCTAGGTCTGGTAAGTCATCACTGGGACTTTGGCAGAATCCAAAGAGGGATGGAGGTGGGGAAAGCCACATGCCAGAGCCACAGCCAGGAGCAACCCCCACGAGCTCCGTCCCATTAAAATGCAATTTCTCAGTTTGTTTATAATGCCAAGTTATGGGGGGATGTTCAATGTAACGGAGGGCTTTGACATATTACACTAGCGGATATGATGACTAAATTTTGCAGAATGGTCAGATAATAATAATGGGCAAAGAGAAGGAAAGCGATTTAAGTAAGAAAAACAAGATCACACCAGGAAGGGACAAGGTGTGCAAAGAAACAAACACACTAAAAATAGGAACTGGGCAAGAAAAAATAAAAATTAGATGGATAGGTCTGTAGTACAAAATAATCAAGGTAGAATGGAATTTAAAAAAAAATCTAAATGTGGAAACACAAGAAACTGCAGATTCTGGAATCTTGAGCTAAAAGCAAAGTGCGTGAGGATGCGCTGGGTTCAGGCAGTCTCTGAAGGGAACAGATAGGCAACATTTCAGCTTGGGACCCTTCTTCAGGCTGATGGAGTAGAGGGGAGGGGAGAAATCTTGAAAAGGAAGGTGGAGGTGGGGCAGGGTCTGGGAAGCGATAGGTGGATGCAGGTGAGGGAGGGAGGGGGATGAAACATAGAAAAATAGAAAATGGCGCAGGAGTAGGCCATTCGGCCCTTCAAGCCAGTGCCGCCATTCAATATGATCATGGCTGATCATCCCGAATCAGTACCCTGTTCCTGCTTTCTCCCCATATCGCTTGATTCCGTTAGCCCTCAGAGCTCTATCTAACTCTCTCTTGAAAACATCCAGTGAATTGGCCTCCACTGCCTTCTATGGCAGAAAATTCCACAGATTCACAACTCTCTGGGTGAAGAAGTTTTTCCTCATCTCAGTCCCAAATGGCCTACCCCTTATTCTTAAACTGTGGCAGATATGTGGAGATCATGACAAAGCCTGGAGGTAAAATGGAGGCAAAAGGGTGTTGGATATTGTACGGAGAGGAGGAGTGAAATATAAAGCCGGAGGGAGGCTCGTGGATAGAAGAGGATGGGGGGGAGGGGAATCAGGTGAATAAAAGGATATATGGGACTCCTGGGTGGGAGATGAGTATAAGGTGAGTGGAGGGGATGGAACACAGCGACTCTGATGATGGGGGATGGTGGGGAAAAATAGGTGCTAAATCTGAAGGTCTTCTCTGTAATTCTAGTTTTGTGGCTGAATAATGAATTAACAGCACACATAATTGTAAATGGATATGATGTGATTGCTTTGGTTACAGTGGTGACCAAGGCTGGGAAACATAGAAACTAGGTGCAGGAGGAGGCTATTCAGCCATTTGAGCCAGCACCGCCATTCATTGTGATCATGGCTGATCGTCCCTATCAATAACCCGTGCCTGCCTTCTCCCCATATCCCTTGACTCCACTAGCCCCTAGAGCTCTATCTAACTCTCTCTTAAATCCATCCAGTGACTTGGCCTCCACTGCCCCCTGTGGCAGGGAATTCCATAAATTCACAACTCTCTGGGTGAAAAAGTTTTTTCTCACATCAGTCTTAAATGACCTCCCCTTTATTCTAAGACTGTGGCTCCTGGTTCTGGACTCGCCCAACATTGGGAACATTTTTCCTGCATCTAGCTTGTCCAGTCCTTTTATACTTTTATATGTTTCTATAAGATCCCCTTATTTCTATAAGAATTAAGAATATTTAGAGAGGTGAAGGAAAATGGAAAAGGAGGTGGGGTGGCATTGAAATTAAACAATGAAGCCAGTACAATAGTTAGAAGGGATATTAGTTCTGAATATGAAGATGTGGAATGTGTGGGTGGAGCCAATAAGTACCAAGAGGACATCAATGGGACAGGCAACATGACTGGAGAAAAGGAATAGATGATGTTTTGGGTCAGAACCCTCCTTCAGAATATGAAGAAGGGTTCCAACACGAAACATTACCTATTCCTTTTTTCCAGAGATGTTGCGCGACCCACTAAGTTGCTAGACAATTCTGTGCCTTCTTTGGTATAAACTAGCATCTGCCGTTCCTTCCCACACATTTTATCTGCTCCACTGTGAAAGCTCCTCAAGGTATGCCTGCTTTGAAGAAGTTCTCTGCTCTCCAACGGGAGATTTGCAACACCTCTCTCACTGCTCCCCCTCTGTGATTCCTGGAGAGTCTGAAGAAAGGTTCCGACCTGAAATGTCACCTATTCTTTATCTCCAGAGACGCTGCCTGACCCCTGGATTTGTCCTTCAAACAATTGGCATGAAACAATGAATTAAAGACGCATGCAGCAACGGGTATTAGAGTAACCATGGCTTTTTGGACTAGTGCGTTGAGCAGCCAGGCTATAAAACTGCAGAAGGTGGATATCATAAGTAAAAACATCATCTTCTGGAAACATGCACCAGGTCAAGCAGGCGACTGTGGAATGGGAAATAGAGTTAATCTTTATGGCAAAAGAGCCGTCATCAGTTACAAACTGAGGGCCTTTAAAATGAAAGATGAAGAGTTTCTCTTCACAAGGTCGCTGGCCTGTCCTTGTGAATGTTTCCAGATGATTCGATTTTATTTTCACATCATCACCGAGTCTAATAGTGGTACAAACAGGAAGCTGGCCTTTCAGCCCATCATGTCCATGCTGGCAATTGGACTTTACCAATCCGATTTATTGTAGTAGCAATGTTACAAATTTTGAGATTTAAAAAATGAACTCTGCAATTTATCCCATCAGATAAAGCATAAAAATAAGTTTAATTTGACACCTAATTCACTTTCATATCTTCAGTATTAAAAAGGTTATGGCTATTTTCATACTCAGAAATCAGCAACTTGTTCCCTATTGCTTTTCCATTGACTTAACACAAAAGCTGTGATCAAGGACAGTCAAAAGCCCATAACTTTCTTAAAAATTAAGAGAACTGAATTAAATTTTCAGTTATTATAGATTGAACCATTTTGAAACAAACAATCTTACTTGGATGACCTGAAATTAAAGCGTATAATTAGTTAATTACCTTTTTGTAGTTAATTACAAAATTGACCGTGGTGACGGAAATAGTAATAAACACCCAGACTGCCTTGAAAATTCAAAAATGTGATATTCTCAAGATCAGAACTTTCATATTATTGTATTATATGCTGTAAGTCCGTAACAGATAGGTAAATACATTATAATTTCTAGCAATAGACCAAGTCTTTATGGAGAAGATCAGTTGCTAGCTGGTACATTGGCATATCATAATCAGTAGCATCATCATACTCCTCAGATTGTAACCAATAAGCAACTTTGTACACTTTGTTTTTCCTCAACTTTTCACTTTTGGCATTGTAAACTACAAGTTTTTGCTCTTCAAACCATGCATGACATGCCTTTCTGCCCACTACTTTCCCATTAAGAATGTCCTGTAGATTCTATTTCTTAAGAAAATGATACTTTTTTTAAGTAGGCTAAGTATCCAAATAACAAACTAATCCCATTCACACAAGAATTCACAATATAACATGATTTTTAAATCTCACTGTCATTAATTTATATGCCGGATGAAAAGAATTTAATGTTTATTTCCCATAAATTAATCTAGAAACAACCACTCAAGATAATTAAAACATTTTTTTTTTGCACAATACATGTGACTAAAACTGATATTTAGTATACAAATATTGACTATGGATAGACATTAACACAAAATATAGACGATTTAGATGCTCTTGTGACATGATGGTCCAATAAAAAGAGCATTTAAATCATCTTGCCAGTGGGTTTTTTTTTTAACGCGATCGATTGTTACGTTGCATTTGCGGTGAATTTGAAGTCCATAGCGGCAGGAAAAACACTGCCGGATCGTATGGGTCCCAAATCACATTTTCGCAACATAAAATTAGATTAAAGCCACCCCAAGAAGCAAGTTTATATGTAAAATAAACAAATTACCCTTTGTTTTGTCCCGTTCTTGCGATCCATCACGTTGTAGGCGTGAGGGTGTTAGAAGTCGAATTTTTATTTTAATCTATTTATTTAATTGTCTCGCGATTTAAAAAATAAATAAATCGGGAACGGAAGTCCGATCAATTATTCTTCAGTAACTAGCAGCCCGAGGAAAATCCGCCTCCGACAGGCGGTACAAAACTGGATTTTAATCCCCCCTCAAAGACGCCAAAGTCGCGCGCACGGCCACAACTGCAGCGCCGCTGAAGGTAAGTATTGTAACATCGCTAATTGTAGTTGTTTAGTTTATTATTGCCACGTCTACTAGGGTTTGCGTGCCATCCAGTCAGAGAAAAGATTATACATGAATACAATAGAGGCGTCCACGGTGCACAGATAAAGGATAAAGGGTACACCAATCCGTACGAGATTTAACATTGGATCTCCGATTAAAGATAGAGCAAAGGTTCCCAATGAGGTAGATGGGAGGTTAAGACCGCAGCACAGTTGGTCCTCATGCCTTGGCGAGACAAATATTCTTCAATATATTTTATAAATGTTGTGGGAATACCTGCCTTCACCATCTCTTCAGACTCCATCTCCTAAGACACCACTTTCTGCGTAAAACAACCCCTCAGATCCCATCCCCACCGCGTACCTCTCCTCTTATGCCTATGCCCTCTTGTTTTAGACACCTCTATCATGGGATATAGATTCTTACTATTACTATTCTTACCCGATCTAGCCCATTGATAATTGTGTATACCTCATTAGGGAACTGGCTTTCTTACATAGAGTACTATATTGTGAGAAAGGATTAGCAGTAGTTTCATCATTTAGTCATAGGGTCAAACAGTGCAGAAACAAGCCCAGCAGCCCAATTTGCCCACACCGACCGACATGTCCCTTCTACACTTGTCCCATCTGCCTGCATTTGGCCCATATCCCTCTAACCCTATCCTCACCATGTTCCTGTCTAAATGTGTCTTAAACATTGTGATAGTACCTGCCTCAACTACCTCCTCCGGCAGCTCGTTCCATATTCCCTCTACCCTTTGTGTAAAAAAAGTTACCGCTCAGTTTCCTATTAAATCTTTCCCCCCTCACCTTAAACTTACTGTAGGTCCTCTGGTTCTCAATTTAGGATCCCATTAGGATAGCGTGAACATGATACAACAGAATTCTTCATTAAGACAAAAAGTGAAGAGGTTCAATCTAAAACCATGGATTTAAATCAAAACAATTGTCGCTCTTTATACACACTCAGTGATTATTCAATCTTTACACTTTGTCAGTGACCTCGTGCTCTATGTGTTCCTATTTTAATATTCAATTATCTTCCACTCTTTAATGAGCGATTACCTGCCTTGTGCACCACACAGTGATCCTCTGAGTGGCTACAAAGTGGGAACTCACTGATTGAGTGTAAAGAACAGAAGATCACTGATTCAATATTGGGGGATTTCACACTAAGTTCAAGGAAAGTATTTAAAGAGTGGAAGATGATGGACTGTGCATAAAGAATGGGCGCTGATATAAAGAGCAGAAAGAGCTGGAAATTGTGGATTTTGTATGAAGAGTGCGGGATGTGTGTGAAGAATGGGATGTCATGGGATTTGTACAATAAGCGGAGATGATATAATATACATAAAGAGCGGGAGTTGATAGAATGTGCATATGCAACGGGATATGGTGAGGTGTATATGAAGCGGGAGATGACGGGATGTATATGTAGAGTGGGAAGGGATGGAATGTGTATAAACAGCAGGAGATCAATGAAATGTGTATAAAGAATGGGAGATGATGGAATTTGTATAAAGAGTGGAGATGATAGTATGTGTTTGAAGAATGAGAGATTATGGAAGTTCTTTAAGGAGTGGAGTTGAAAGAATGGGAGGAGATGATGGAATGTGTATAAAGAGCAGAAGATGATGGAATGATTAGATTAGCTTAGTTTAGAGATTAGTTTAGAGTAAGAGCATAAAAAGTGGCCCTTCGGCCCACCGAGCCTGCACTGACCACGATCACTAGTTCTATTCTACATTCTAGGGACAATTTGCAGAAGCTAATTAACCTTCAAACCTCTAGATGTGGGCGTTAACTGGAGCACCCAGAGAAAATCCACACGAACACAGGGAGAACATACAAACTCCGTACAGACAGCACCGTAGTCAGGGTCTCTGGCGCTGAACGGCTGCAGCTCTACCGCTGTGGTCCTGCGCCACCCTTGAACACACTAATCTCATGTTCCACGATGCACATGAAGAGAGGGAGTTGGAAGAATGTGTATAAAGAGGGAGAGATGGTGGAATATGAGAATGTGTACATAGAATGGAAGACAATGGAATGTGTCTGAAGAGGAGGAGATCATGGAATGCACCTGTAGAGCAGGAGATTAAGGAATGTGTATGAAGAGCGAGGGATGATGTGTGAACATAGATATTCACATGTATAAACAAGGGAGTGTCTGTTAAGTGAGTATAAAAATTGAGGAATTGCTTAGAGATTATGAATGAAGGGAGAATTCAAAGAGAATAGGAAGAGGAAGATCTTTGAGTGAGTATAAAGTATGAAGCATCACTAGAAGATTGAGGGGGGGATCTTATAGAAACTTACAAAATTCTTAAGGGGTTGGACAGGTTAGATGCAGGAAGATTGTTCCCGATGTTGGGGATGTCCAGAACAAGGGGTCACAGTTTAAGGATAAGGGGGAAATCTTTTAGGACCGAGATGAGAAAAACATTTTTCACACAGAGAGTGGTGAATCTCTGGAATTCTCTGCCACAGAAGGTAGTTGAGGCCAGTTCATTCGCTATATTTAAGAGGGAGTTAGATGTGGCCCTTGTGGCTAAAGGGATAGAAACATAGAAACATAGAAATTAAGTGCAGTAGGCCCATTCGGCCCTTCGAGCCTGCACCGCCATTCAATATGATCATGGCTGATCATCCAACTCAGTACCCTGTACCTGCCTTCTCTCCATACCCTCTGATCCCCTTAGCCACAAGAACCACATCTAACTCCCTCTTAAATATAGCCAATGAACTGACCTCGACTACCCTCTGTGGCAGAGAGTTCCAGAGATTCACCACTCTCTGTGTGAAAAAAGTTCTTCTCATCTCGGTTTTAAAGGATTTCCCCCTTATCCTTAAGCTGTGACCCCTTGTTTTGGACTTCCCCAACATCGGGAGCAATCTTCCTGCATCTAGCCTGTCCAACCCCTTAAGAATTTTGTAAGTTTCTATAAGATTCCCTCTCAATCTCCTAAATTCTAGAGAGTATAAACCAAGTCTATCCAGTCTTTCTTCATAAGACAGTCCTGACATCCCAGGAATCAGGAATCAGTCTGGATCAGGGGGTATGGAGAGAAGGCAGGTACAGGATACTGAGTTGGATGATCTGCCATGATCATATTGAATGGCGGTGCTGGCTCGAAGGGCCGAATGGCCTACTCCTGCACCTATTTTCTATGTTTCTATGTTTCTATGACGGTAAGTAAAGTAAGGGGAATCACAGTGAATGCGAATAGTGTGAAGTAACTGAGTGCTTATAAAGAACAGGAGATCACTGAGTGAATATCAAGAGCAGATGGCCAGTTTTTATTGCCTGACCCTAATTGCCCATCTGATGATGATGGTAAGCCATCTTCTTGAACGACAACAGTCCCTTTAGTGATACTTCCATGCTGTTATTGGTAATGAGTCTAGACCAAGCAATAATGGAGCACTGGTAATATTGTTCTAAGACCACACTTTAGGTGGCACAGTGGCACAGAGGTAGAGTTGCTGCCTTATAGATCTGGGTTCAATCCTGACTATGGGTACTGTCTGTATAGAGTTTGTACATTCTCAATGTGACCGCGTGAGTTGTCCCCGGGTGCTCTGGTTTCATGCCACACTCCAAAGACATGCAGGTTTGTAGATTAATTGGCTTCAGTAATAGTAAAACTGTCCTTAGAGTAGAAACATAGAAAATAGGTGCAGGAGGAGGCCATTTGGCCCTTCGAGCCTGCACCTGCGGTTGATCACTGGTTGGTGCGGACTCGGTGATGGGCCTGTTTCCACATTGTATCTCTAAACCTCTTCCTATGGTCCAAAACTTCAAATACTCATCTAAAAACTTCTCAAATGTTGTGAGAGTACCAACCACCACCACTTCCACAGCCAGTATATTCCAGAGTTCAACTGTATGAAAAAAATATTCTTCAAATCCCTCCAGAATCCCCTCCCCTAACCCTAAATCTATAGCTTCTAGTTTTAGACAACTCTGCTATTAGGAGACATTTCTTACTATTGACCCTAGCAATGCCCCCCCCATAGTTTAATTATGGACTCTTTAAGGTCCTCTCTCTGCCTCCTCCACTCCAGATCCTCCTCACAGCTAACACTGCCCCCCAGCTTCGTGTCATCCGCAAACTTGGAGATGTTGCATTCAATTCCCTTGTCCAAATCATTAATATATATTGTAAATAGCTGGGGTCCCAGCACTGAGCCTTGCGGTACCCCACTAGTCACTGCCTGCCATTCTGAAAAGGACCCGTTTACTCCTACTCTTTGCTTCCTGTCTGCCAGCCAGTTCTCTATCCACATCAATACTGAACCCCCAATACCGTGTGCTTTAAGCTTGTACACTAATCTCTTATGTGGGACCTTGTCGAAAGCCTTCTGAATGTCCAGATATAACACATCCACTGGTTCTCCCTTATCCACTCTACTAGTTACATCCTCGAAAAATTCTATGTTCGTCAGACATGTTTTACCTTTCATAAATCCATGCTGACTTTGTTCAATGATTTCACCACTTTCCAAATGTGCTGCTATCCCATCTTTAATAACTGACTCTAGCAGTTTCCCGACTACCGATGTTAGACTAACAGGTCTGTAATTCCCCGTTTTCTCTCTCCCTCCCTTCTTAAAAAGTGGGGTTACATTAGCTGCCCTCCAGAATCTACTACTCCAGAATCTAAAGAGTTTTGAAAAATTATCACTAATGCATCCACTATTTCTGGGGCTACTTCCTTAAATACTCTGGGATGCAGCCTATCTGGCCCTGGGGATTTATCAGCCTTTACACCATTCAATTTACCTAACACCACTTCCCGGCTAACCTGGATTTCACTCAGTTCCTCCATCTCATTTGACCCCCGTTCCCCTGCTATTTCCGGCAGATCATTTAAGTCTTCCTTACTGAAGACAGAATCAAAGTAGTTAGGAAGGGACCTACATTTGTTTTAACTAATCTTTTTCTCTTCACATATCTATAAAACCTTTTGCAGTCAGTTTTTATGTTCCCTGCCAGTTTTCTTTCATAATCTATTTTCCCTTTCCTAATTATGTCCCTTGTCCTCCTCTGCTGGACTGAATTTCTCCCAGTCTTCTGGTAGGCTGCTTTTTCTGGCTAATTTGTATGCTTCATCTTTTGTTTTGATACTATCCCTGATTTCCCTTGTTATCCACGGATGCACTACCTTCCCTGATTTATTATTTTGCCAAACTGGGATGAACAATTGTTGTAGTTCATCCATGCAGTCTTTAAATGCCTTCCATTGCATATCCACCTTTAAGAATCAATGCCAGTCTATCTTGGCCAATTCACGTCTCATACCCTCAAAGTTACTTTTCTTTAAGTTCAGAACCCTTGTTTCTGAATTAATTATGTCACTCTCCATCCTAATGAAGAACTCAACCATATTTTGGTCACTCTTGCCCAAGGGGCCATGCACAATAAGACTGCTAACTAACCCTTCCTCATTACTCAATACCCAGTCTAGAATAGCCTGCTCTCTCATTGTTTCCTCTACATGTTGGTTTAGAAAACTATTTTATTTTTTTATTTTATTATTATTTATTTCGAACAGAATAAAAGAATAAAAAGCAAGTGTGAAACAGCATACAAAAAAACAAAACAAAAATATTTATAAAGTGTCATAAACAATATCTATAAATAAATGAAAGCAGGAAGAAGCCAAAGCTTCTAAAACTATCCTGCATACATTCCAATAAATCCTCTTCCTCAGCACCCCTGCCAATTTGATTCACCCAATCTATATGTAGATTGAAGTCACCCATTATAACTGTTTTAACTTTGTTGCACGCATTTCTAATTTCCTGTTTGATGCCATCCCCAACTCCACTACTGCTGTTAGGTGGCCTGTACACAACTCCCACTAGCGTTTTCTGTCCCTTAGTTTTTCACAGCTCTACCCACATCGATTCCACATCCTCCAAGCTAATGTCCTTCCTTTCTATTGCGTTAATCTCCTCTCTAACCAGCAACGCTACCCCACCTCCTTTTCCTTTCTGTCTATCCCTCCTGAATATTGAATATTCCTGGATGTTCAGCTCCCAGCCTTGGTCACCCTGGAGCCGTGTCTCCGTGATCCCAACTATATCATAGTCATTAATAGCTATCTGCACATTCAACTCATCCACCTTATTACAAATGCTCCTTGCATTGAGACACAAAGCCTTCAGGCTTGTTTTTACAACACTCTTACCCCTTATACAATTATGTTGAAAAGTGGCCCTTTTTGATTTTTGCCCTGGATTTGTCTGCCTGCCACTGTTACTTTTCACCTTGCTACCTATTGCTTCTACCCTCATTTTATACCCCTCTGTCTCTCTGCTCACACATTTTAGAAACCCACCACCTCTTATTCTCTGTTTATTATCTTTTTCTTCTTCCCCCCCTACATGTTGGGTCTCAGTACTTCCCTTCTCTGCTTCCTGCCTCACACACTGTTTACTAGCTTTCTCTATTTTAGTCCCTCCCCCCAACCGTTCTAGTTTAAAGTCTCCCCAGTAGCCTTTGCAAATCTCCCAGCCAGGATATTGGTCCCCCTCGGGTTCAAGTGCAACCCGTCCTTTTTGTACAGGTCGCACCTTCCCCAAAAGAGGTCCCACTGATCCAGAAATTTGAAACCTTGCCCATTGCACCAGTCCTTCAGCCACGCATTTATCCTCCACCTCGCTCCATTCCTACTCTCACTGTCACTTGGCACAGGCAGTAATCCTGAGATTGTTACCTTTGCGGTCCTTTTCCTTAACTCCCTAAATTCTCCTTTCAGGACCTCTTCTCTTTTTCTATCTATGTCATTGGTACCTATATGTACCATGACCTCGGGCTCCTCTCCCTCCCATTTCAGGATATCTTGAACAAGTTCAGACACATCCCTGACCCTGGCACCAGGGAGGCAAACTACCATCCGGGTCTCCCGACTGCGTCCACAGAATCGCCTATCTGACCCCCTAACTATAGAGTCCCCTATTACTAATGCCCTCCTCTTCTTTTCCTTATCTTTCTGAGCAACCGGGCTGGTCTCTGTACTGGAGGCCCGGCCGCTGTCGCTAACCCCAGGTAGGCTGTCCCCCCCAACAGTACTCAAACAGGAGTACTTATTGCCAAGGTGTACAGCCACTGGGGTAATAATAATAATAATAATACATTTTATTTGTGGGCGCCTTTCAAAAGTCTCAAGGACACCTTACAGAATTTAACAAGAGTAAAAAACATACAATCTCTAGTCCCTGCCTCTGCCCCTTGCCCCTCCTAACCGTGACCCACTTGTCTGTCTCCCGTGGTCTTGGAGTGACCACCTCTCTGTAACTCCTCTCTATGAGAGGATCTAAATGGTCTTACCTTCGTTGTCTGCGTCTAAGTATCTTGTCTGGGAACCAAATGAACCTCAGACTAAGGGACCATAGTTTTTCCGGGTCCGGGAGTTGCTTTGGGAGGTCGGTCTCAAATGATCCAACTAGAGCTCACTTTTCTCCCCATCTGATCCCATTCAACTGCACCCTCTTACTCAATCATCTGTTGCTGGTCCCAGCGAGATCCCTGCCGACTAATGCCAAATGCCAAAGTTCATCTCTAAAAAGCAGACGGCAACAAAATTGTTAAAGGTAAAACCAAGCCGATCGTTAATCGATTTGTCAGACGGGAGTGGCAAGATCTAAAAAGAGCACAAACATTGCTCAGTGCTACTCGGGCTCTACTCACAGAACAAATGCAATTATACATTTTTCTCATCAGTAAAACACTCCTACCAAGTCTGAATATGGCATGATTGAAAGATTCTATAGCCTGTCAGTGTATAGGAAAAGCTGGGTCCAAATCAAGCTCACCCAATAACAAGTTATTGCTTACCTCTGAAGCGTCAGCTATTTTTTCAATCTTGGCTTCATTATGGCCTTGAATGAAGCACATGTTATTATGCAGGTTTCCATCTTAATGTCTTTATTAAAAAGACAACCTGTCCTGCATATTGTGTTCCATATAATTTACAAAGTCATTCAGACGGCACTGAGCCATTCTTTTGTTCTACTGGATCATGCTTTTGTACAAGAATGACTCAATTTTGTAAACTATATTAGATTTGACTATTAGCTCTTTCAGTAAGATTGTTCAGTTGTCTGATAACAGCTGGCCTGCCCTGCACATATCTCCGCAGATTTCTCCACTCTTGCACACGTTTTAGTTTTATGATGTCCAGTTTATATTGCTTCTTCTCAATCTTCCAAACAAAATTTAAGAGAGTGTATTTCTCAGCAATAGATTTCACATCTCACATCTCAATCTATTTGACCTATCTGTCTTTATCTCTCTTCATCACTATCCTTCTCACAGCGCACTGTGCCTTCAGGCATTATATCATCTGCAGATTTGTAAAATAAACCCTGCACACCCAAATGCAACTTATTAATAGATGACATGAAATTCTGTGGACCCAAGTACTGATTCCTGGCAGCTCTGCTGAATACTTGTTTCCAATATGAAAAACCAACCACTTATCCTGTTATTTCCCAATTTTCTACCAATTCCATGGTTTTCAATATTGATGTCATTTGTATTTGGTACTTTATCACATACCTTTTATAAATCCATATATGCCACAGTGCCAATCTCCATCATCAGAAAGGTTAGACATTTAGACATGATTTGCCTTTGTCAAATCCTCATTAGTATTCTGTAATAAATCCACTTTTGTCCAAGTGACTGCTAATTTTGCCTTTGATTATTGTTTCTAGAACAAAGTTAAAGTGAATGGTGTGTGAGTTATAGGTTTATACCTGCATCGTTCGTTGAACAAAGGTGTAATATATTTGTAGTTTTCCAATCCTCAGATGCCATTCATGAAAGTCTGGAAGACTATGGCAATTTTCTTCTCTATTAAACTCCATGACCTAGGATAACCTGAAGAATGGTCCAACCCAAAACATCGTCTATACATTCTTTCCACTAATGCTATCTAACCTGTTGAATTATTCCAGCACTTTTTGTGTTATTAGGATCCATCTTGCATGGACAAGGTGATTTATTCTCTTCATGTCCTGCTTACCCTAACAGTGCCGTCTTTCCATCATTTTTAGCTCATTCAGAAACTCCATCGTCCTTTGCTGAGATACCACCCGCATCTTCTTCCTTGGTGAAGACTTATGTAAAGTACTTGCACCTTGCTTGCTTTCCACTAACCCTTTATCTGCTTGCATGGTTACAGAATATTTGGGGATTTCTTTTCATATTTGCTGCTCTCATTACTTCCCCTCTGAACTTGTAGTATCTTGCCATCTGTTGGGGTGGCATGATGGCAACGCCAGAGATCTGGGATCGATCCTGAGTACGGGTGCTATCTGTATGGAGTTTGTACGCTCTCCCTGTGTCCTGTGTTGGTTTTCCGCGATCTCCGGTTTCCTTTCACACTCCAAAGACATACACGTTTGTAGGTTAAATGGTTTTGGTAATAATTGTAAATTGTAAAATGTGTAGGATAGTGTTAGCATGTGGGGATCGCTGGTCGTCATGAACTCGATGGGCTGAAAGGCCTATTTCCGTTCTATATCTATAAACTAAAAACTAAAACATATCTCCCGCTCTATTTCATTCACGTTCTCTATGTGTCATCCATGGAACTCTGCTTTTAATTTCCGCACACATCGCTCTCACTGGAATGCACTTACACTATAGCTGAAACATCTCAACTTTAAAGGCCTTCCATTGTTTTGTCTGCCAAGCTTTGATTCCGATTTATCCAAGCTAGATCTAGTCTCATCCCTTTCAAATTGGCCCTTCTCCAAATTACTATTGGTATTACATTGGAAAGGTAGATATCCTTTTTCATAACTGTTCTAAGACTTGTGTTATTATAATGGTCGATTCGCAGATGTTCCTTCACTTGGCCTGGATCATTTCCCAACGCCATGTCTACCAATGGAGCCTTCCCTGTTGGGCCAGAAACATACTTATCAAGGGAATTGGCCTGAACACACTTCAGAAATTCTTCCTCTTCTTTGCATCCCAGTCTATATTTGCATAGTTGAGGGTAGACACAAAATGCTGGAGTAACTCAGTGGACAGGCAGCATCTCTGGAGAGAAGAAATGGGTGACGTTTTGGGTCGAGACCCTTCTTCAGACTGATGTCAGGGGAGGGATGCATGGTTGAAGTTCTCCATTATCATTGCTCTGTGGCTTTTGCCCACCTCTAATTTGCCTCAAACTTTCTACACAATATCTTTTCCCCCCCCCCCCCCCCCCCCCCCCCCCGCCCCCCCCTCCCATCCCCCCATTGACTCCAAGCATACTTCATGTTGACTCAGGAAAGCAGGAAAGTTGACTCAGTGGCATAGGGGGCAGCGCAGTGGCACAGTGGTAAACCTGTTGCCTTACAGCACTAGCGACCTGGGTTCAATCCTGACTACAGGTGCTATATGTACTGAGTTTGTACGTTCTCCCTATGACCGCATACCTTTTACTCCGGGTGCTCCAAATCCCTTCCACATTCCAAAGATGGAAATATTTATAAGTTAATTGGTTTCGGTAAATTGTCCCTAGCATGTAGGATAGTGTACATGGATTTATGGTCAGCAAGGATTCAGTGTGTGGAAGGGTTTTTTTCCACGCTGTATCTCTAAACTAAACTAAACTAATATTGAAGGGTTGGTTCTCCAAAGGGGCAAGAAGTTATAAAACATAGGCATCGCTTAATCAGGAGCCAACATGGGTTGGCGGACACATGGATATTGTGTGAAAGGGATATTGTGAATTGGCCAACATTTTTGGATGGCTTTGAGTGTAGGGAAAGTGTAACTATGTTAGTACTGCATTAGAATAGTTAAATGTGGAGCTAAGAAAGGCATGGAGGCCATCTTTAACAAGAGATCAACCGAGACATGGGTTGAAACAAAGAACTGCAGATGCTGGTTTATATCAAAGATAGACACAAAATGCTGGAGTAACTCAACGGGCCAAGCAGCATCTCCGGAGAGAAAGGATAGGTGACATTTCGCGTCGGGACCCTTCCTCAGGCCCCCTGACATCACCCATCCTTTTTTTTCCGGAGCAGCTGCCTGACCCGCTGAGTTACTCCAGCACTTGTGTCTATCTTTGAGACATGGATTGAGTTAGGTAAGGTTCAAATTAGAAAGAATACTTTTGTTTTGGTAGATGGAGTGCACAGACTCGCCAGAAAGTCTGTAGAATTCCAATATTTAAGTGAATATTTATATTCTCCACTGGGGTGTCATTGTGCAGGTTAGTGATTTTAATGTGTAGGAAAGAACTGCAGATGGTGATTTAAATGCAAAATGCTGCAGTAACTCAGCGGGGCAGGCAGCATCTCTAGAGAGAAGGAATGGATGACATTTCGGGTGGAGACCCTTCTTACGACTGATTATTAGTCAGACTGATTCATTAGTGATTTTAATAATGCTTTCAGGATTTGAAAAGAAATGTAAGGCTAGAAAGAAGCTTCAGATGGTAACGAAATTGTCAATAAGAGTGAATACCCTTAAAACCCAGAGTCAACCCACTCAGGAGAAGATTTACGAAATACTTCTTCAGGCAAAGGAAACAAAAAGCAGTTGAATCTTTCAACAGTGATTTTAACTCAGTGATTTTTTAGGTTGTTGTTAGCCAGAAGGTATAAAAAGATGTGGAGGCAAGCCAGTGAATGGGATTAAGAAACAGAATCGTGTATGAAGGAACTTCAGATGTTGGTTTACATGGTAAATGGTAGGGAATTGAAGAATGTAGGTGAACAGAGGGATCTGGGAATAACTGTGCACAGTTCCCTGAAAGTGGAATCTCATGTAGATAGGGTGGTAAAGAAAGCTTTTGGTGTGCTGGCCTTTATAAATCAGAGCATTGAGTATAGAAGTTGGGATGTAATGTTAAAATTGTACAAGGCATTGGTGAGGCCAATTCTGGAGTATGGTGTACAATTTTGGTCGCCTAATTATAGGAAGGATGTCAACAAAATAGAGAGAGTACAGAGGACATTTACTAGAATGTTGCCTGGGTTGCAGCAACTAAGTTACAGAGAAAGGTTGAACAAGTTAGGGCTTTATTCTTTGGAGCGCAGAAGGTTAAGGGGGGACTTGATAGAGGTTTTTAAAATGATGAGAGGGATAGACAGAGTTGACGTGGAAAAGCTTTTCCCACTGAGAGTAGGGAAGATTCAAACAAGGGGACATGACTTGAGAATTAAGGGACTGAAGTTTAGGGGTAACATGAGGGGGAACTTCTTTACTCAGAGAGTGGTAGCTGTGTGGAATGAGCTTCCAGTGAAGGTGGTGGAGGCAGGTTCGTTTTTATCATTTAAAAATAAATTGGATAGTTATATGGATGGGAAGGGAATGGAGGGTTATGGTCTGAGCGCAGGTATATGGGACTAGGGGAGATTATGTGTTCGGCACTTCGAAGGGTCGAGATGGCCTGTTTCCGTGCTGTAATTGTTATATGGTTATATGGTTATATGGTTTATACTAAAGATGGACACATAATACTGGTGTAACTCAGCGGGACAGGCAGCATCTCTGGAGAGATGAAATGGGTGACGTTTCTGGTCGACACCCTTCTTCAGACTGACGTCAGGGGAGAGGGATATAGATAGATAAGGAAGTGTGAAGGTGAAAACAGAGCAAAGGGAATGGAGATCAAGGAAAATGTAGAATAGAACAATGTTAGCTGGGAGAAGGTAAGAACAAAGCAAACAGAGATAACATGTAGTAAGAGACAATAAGATGGTCAGAGTACCGGGAAGGGGGGGACAGGAAGATGGTCAGAGAACAGGGAAGGGTGAGGGATGGAGAGAGAGAGAAAGTAAGGGTTACTTGAAGTGAAGGAAACAGAACCGCCATGATCTCATTGCATGGAGGAACAAACTTGATTGGTTTCTACAATTCCTATGCATTTTGGCAGTATCTTCATTTTGGGAAACCCCAGTCCCTCCCCCTCCCCACACCACTTGCTGGGTGCTGCTGAGGTGTGCAAACATATTAGTCTAAGTAAATGGAAAATACAACATTATTCTCACATTACCCCTAATTTGCTGAACAAATAACCCTGATGCTTGCCAAATGGAAATTCCAGACTATGAGGGCTTTTTTTTGAAGCCACGATTTTCCCTGATAAAGTTCTTAGAAGTGTAATAGAACATTATGCAGACCTTTGTAAACCTGCTTGTAATGCTACAATTCCTTTTTATAAACCTCAACTGGGCTACAAGAGTGAACCTTATCATGCCGTGCAGTAGTATAAACTTTATTTCATTTCCTATTTCCTTACATTCAGATGTTAACTCCATGTTCACAATTTAGTAGTCATACAAAAACAACAAGGACTAATTGACCAACTACCAGACTTGTCACCAGCAACAAAAAAGATTAGCGGATAGTTATAAATTGATGCAAGGAATTGACCATGTCAACTACAATGCATGGCTAATCTCACAGAGTCATCGAGTCATACAGTCATGCTGCATGGAAACAGGCCCTTTGGCCCAACTTGTCCATGCTGAGCAACATGCCCCATCTACACTAATCCCACTTGCTTGTGTTTGGCCCATATCCCTCCCAACATTTCCTATCCATGTACCTGTTCAAATGTTTTATGAAATGTTGTGATCGTATCTGCCTCAACTACCTCTTCCAGCAACTCGTTCCATATACCTACCACCCTTTGTGTAAAAAAAAAGTTGCCTCTCAGGTTCCTATTAAATCTTTCCTCACTCACGTTAAACCTTTGTCCTCTGGTTCTTGATTCCCCTACTCTGGGTAAAAGACTCTGTGCATCTATTCCTCTCATGATCTCATACACCTCTATAAGATCACTCCTCATCTTCTTGCACTCCAAGGAATAAAGTCCTCGCTTGCTCAACCTCTGCCTATAGTGCAGGTAACATCCTCATAAATCTTCTTTGCACTGTTTTCAGCTTAACCTGTCTCTTTGAATCGTAAGCATGTAGAAAAGAAGAATTCTGCAACACTTGAATATTCAATTCAATTCAATTCAATTTTAATGTCATTGCACAAATACAAGTATGAGTACAACAAAATGCAGTTTAGCGTCAGTCCGTAGTAATAGTGCAATATAGAAATAAAAATACAGAATAAGCAAACAATGTGGACGGAGAGACTGGAGAAATCTATCGGCGGGACTCCGAGTTCAGCAATGTGATAGTATTGTTGTAGAAGCTGTTCCTCATCCTACTAGTACGAGACCTGAGGCTCCTGTACCGCCTCCCTGATGGGAGGAGGGCAAACAGTCCATGGTTGGGGTGTGAGGGGTCTTTGATGATCTTCCCGGCCCGTCTCAGACACCGTTTTCGGTGGAGGGCATCCATGGCAGGGAGCGGGGCACCGATGATGTACTGAGCGGTTTTCACCACCCGTTGTAGTGCCTTCCTGTCCGCTACGGTGCAGCTGCTGTACCATACCGTGAAGCAGGTGGTCAGGATGCTTTCGATGGTACAGTGGTAAAAGTTGGTCAGGATCATGGGGGACAGGTGAGCTTTCTTGAGCCTCCTCAGGAAGTAAAGGCGCTGCTGTGCCTTTTTGATCAGCTTGGAGGTGTTGAGGGACCAGGACAGATCCTCCGAGATGTGTACCCCGAGGAATTTGTAGTTGGAGACGCGCTCCACCTCAGTCCCGTTGATATGGATGGGGGTATGTCTGCCCCCTCTGATCTTCCTGAAGTCAACAATAATTTCTTTTGTCTTCTTGGAGTTGAGGACGAGGTTATTGTTGGCACACCAGGTTGTCAGGTGCTGGACCTCCTCCCTGTAGGCTGACTCGTCGTTGTCACTGATCAGTCCTACCACCGTGGTATCGTCAGCAAACTTAATAATGGTGTTGGAGTCATTCTTAGGGATGCAGTCATGGGTGAAGAGGGAGTAGAGGAGAGGGCTGAGCACACAGCCCTGTGGCACGCTGGTGTTCAGTGTTATAGTGGAGGAGGTGAGGTTGTTGACCCTAACAGACTGTGGTCTGTTGGTGAGGAAATCCAGTGTCCAATTGCAGAGGGAGGTGGAGATGCCAAGTCCGCTGAGTTTGGTGATCAAGCTGGCGGGGATGACAGTGTTACAGTGATTATTGGATGCTGAAGGTGGATTCTCCACTGGTCTAGTTCCATATCCCCCCGAAGTCACAGGTCAAGAGTACACATACCTTCTCTTTTTATTTTGCTTGTTCACGGTTTCCTTATCTCTGACATCCATGAGTGGTGATTTTATACAGAAGATGAGGAAGGTATTGATAACGGAACAGAAAGAAATGTTTACAGTGCACGTTTCACAATCCAGGATGTGCTAAGGAATTCTACAGCTAAATAAGTCCCTTTTGAAGTGTAATCACCGTTGTATTGTGGGAAACATGTGCACATGGACATACTTGTGAAAATAATTATGTGTTCAGGCCAATTAACCTGGCATAGGAGAAGCTTCCTACTGCTCTGGGCATCCCCTTCTTCCTCTTCTTCAAATGCCCCGACACCCCCCACTATTCCCACGCAAATACCCAGTCTAAAGAAGGATCCAGAGTCTTAACGTCACCTAACCAAGTTCTCCAGAGATGCTGCTTAAACCATTGAGTTACTCCAGCACTTTGTGTGCTTTTGTGCTAATCAGCACCTGCACTTCTTTGTTTCCACACACTGACCCAAATACCCTTCCTCTGTTCCTCCTTCTTCCACATTCTCGTTAATTTTAGTACTTGTCTCAGCTGTTCCTTACTCTTCCACCACCGCACTTTCCTTGCTTGCTGGCCTTTCCTATACATTGCCGCTTTTAGTGGCTTCTACTTCCATCAGTATCGATCACAAGTTTCCTGACTTTCTTATATCATTCTATTCCACTTCCTTCAGCATCCGTCCAGCAAAATATACCCTTCCCAAATTTGTTGTAGACCCAGCTGTGTCGTCTCAACTGCAGGCCACTTCCTGTTCTCCAACTTCAATGGTCAATAAAAGAAAGACATTTGGGGAGTTAATCTGGCCAAAGGGCAAAATCTGACTGAAAGCCCATATTTAATTAACAGAATAAGTGGTGCAGAGCCTGGAAAGATGCCAACACCAACAATTGAGATGTCATCACAGACCTCACAGCGAAACCACTGGGTTTTGACCTCCATCGCAAGCAATGGCTAACCCTGAACAAAATCCACACCCTCCATGCAAGAACAGCCCATCACCTGCAAAAGTGGGGGACGACAGACAGATGCTTGCGACTGCGGACATCCAGACCAGACCATCCCACATATCGTGAATGACTGCCCACTGAAGCTTTACCCTGGTGGCATCAACGCCATCCACCCAGTAATAGATGCTGTCCTGGCCTGCATGTCTACCCTTGATCTCCACTTCAGAAGAAGACTATTAGTACATAGAAACATACAGCGCAGGAACAGGCCCTTGGGTCCAGCTTGACCACGCCGAATATAATGTCCTCTGCCGACAGATCCTTATCTTTCCATTCCTAACATATCCATGTGCTGTTCTCCAGACATGTCACCTGACCTGCTGAGTTACTCCAGCACTGTGTCTATTTTCATTTACCTACTAAAAGCCTCTTTTAAATGCCACTATTGTATTTGCCTCATTGAACGTATGGTGCTTAATGAATAACGTGGTTAGAAAGAACCTACAATGCTAACCAGGAACCTGCAGGTTTACTAGAGAATTAGTTTAGTTTACTTTAGAGATACCCTGTACAGCGTTGAAACAGGCCCTTTGGTCCACCGAGTCTGCGCTGATCAGCGACCCCCATACATTTGAACTATGTTACACACTATGGTCAATTTATAATTTTACTGAAGCCAATTAACCTACAAACCTGCATGTCTTTGGAGTGTGAGAAGAAACCGGAGTGTCCGGAGAAAACCCACGCGGTCACACGGAGAATGTACAAACTCCATACAGACAGCACCCGTAGTCAGGATTGAACTCAGGTCTCTGGTGCTGTAGGGCAGCAACTCCATAGCTGTGTTGCCCCTCAGCTCATTGACAAGCACAGTTTTCATGGAGTACTATACTGGTGGAGCTCCTGTCACGATTGACAATGTGCGGAGCTCTCTGCCTGCAACACGGTGGCAGGTTTCAGGTTCACTCGGGGACCAGAGAAGATTCCGCATCATTGGAAGTCTACATCACCAGGCTGGCACAGTAGCGCAGCAGGTATAGTTGCTGCCTTACAGTGCCAGCCACTGGGGTTTATATATATTATTTGTGATGATCCCCAGGGGATACACCCCAGATTACACTCTTCCAATGATCCCTCTCTCTGCCTTATTCGCCCTTACCCAGCCTCCTATCAATGCTGCTAAGTTTTCACAGTTGATTTGATAAAATATTAAGGGTGGCACAGTAGCGCGGTGGTAGAGTTGCTGCCTTACAACGCCAGAGATCCAAGTTTGATCCTGACTATGGCTGCTGTCTGTAAGGAGTTTGTACCTTCTCCATGAACCGCTTGGGTTTTCTTCAGGTGCTCCGGTTTCCTCCCACACTGCAGAGACGTACAGGTTTGTAGGTTAATTGGCTTGGGTAATATTGTAAAATTGTTTGTAGGATAATGTTAGTGAATGGTTTGGTCACTTTTTTTGCGGACTTGGTGAGCCAAAGGGCCTGTTTCTACGCTGTATCTCTTAAGTCTAAAGTCTAAAGTCTAATGCCAATGCCAATGCCAATGTTGGCCTCCATAACAGCTAATGGCATGTTGGCCTTCATAACAAGAGCAGCTGAGTATAGGAGCAAAGAGGTCCTTCTGCAGTTGTGCAGGGCCCTATTGAGACCACACCTGGAGAATTGTGTGCAGTTTTGGTCTCCAAATTTGAGGAAGGACATTCTTGCTATTGAGGGAATGCAGCGTAGTTTCACGAGGTTAATTACCGGGATGGCGGGACTGTCATATGTTGAGAGAATGGAGCGGCTGGGCTTGTACTCTGGAATTTGGAAGGATGAGAGGATATCTTATTGAAACATATAAGATTATTAAGGGATTGGACACGCAAGTGGCAGGAAACATGTTCCCAATGTTGCACGAGTCCAGAACCAGGGGCCACAGTTTAAGAATAAGGGGTAGGCCATTTAGAACGGAGATGAGGAAAGACTTTTTCACACAGAGGGTTGTGAATCTGTGGAATTCTCTGCCTCAGAAGGCAGTGGAGGCCAATTCTCTGGATGCTTTCAAGAGAGAGTTAGATAGAGCTCTTAAAGAGTAGAGTCAAGGGATAGGGGAAAAGGGGCAGGAACAGGGTACTGATTGTAGATGATCAGCCATGAATGATCATAGTGAATGGCGGTGCTGGCTCGAAGGGCCGAATGGCCAACTCCTGCACCTATTGCCTATTGTCTATTGTAAGCTCCAAAGTAAAGTTCTTACAGCAGCATCACAGGCACATTTACTTAGACAACACATGAAACATAAATTAAACATATATATTACAAGACAGTGAAAAGACTCAAAACTAAAAAGAAAACTGCAAAAACACAATTAAAAAACAAATCGGAGGTAGTGCAAGAAGTGATCATTAATGTATCGCTGAAGGGTTGTTCAGGTAGGTTCAAGACCTGATGGTTGTTTGAGTGTTGATGCTGCACTCATTCAGGCAGGTGGAGTGTATACCATTCACACTCCTGACTTAATCCTTGTCGACAGTAGACAGGCTTTGGGAAGTTAGGAGGTGCATGATTCACCGCGAGATTCCCTGCCTCTGGCCTAGTCTTCATGTTTATGTTCGGGTTTGTTATTGTCACATGTGAAAATCTTTGTTTTGCACGCCGTCCAATCAAAGCTGATAATACTGCACATAAATACAATCAAGTCAAACATAACTAGAATAGGTAGTGCAAAGGAAAAGATAGAGTGGAGAATATAGTTCTCAGCCCAACAATTCCAGAGATAAAGTCTAATGAGGTAGAGGACAGTTGGACTGCAGCCTAGCTCATGGGGTGACCATTGAGAAGCCTGACCACAGAGGTAAATAAGCTATCTCTGAGTCTGCAGTCACATTGTGTAAATGGCTACGCCGGTTCGGTTTCTGATCAATGTTAATGCCCAGGTTACTGACTATAGGAGATTCTGTGAAAGTAACATCCTTGAATATGATAATCTCCCCTTGCAGCAGGAAGTGGAGTGTCTGTTTCTGGCATGCAGCCCAGTGAAACAGACTGAATGTAATTAGGGTTTTAGTGCTGGGAATATTGGCTTGGCAGATGATTCTGACACGGGTTTGCTTATTCCTCCAGTGCATTTCAATGATTTTGTAGCACCAATGTGAACAGTATTTGGGGCGACACAGTGACACAACAGTAGAGTTGTTGTCTTGCAGCGCCAGAGACCCGGGTTCGATCCTAACTATGGGTGATGTCTGTACATAGTTTGTACATTCTCCCTCTGACCGAGTGGGATTTCTCTGGCTGCTCCAGTTTCCTCACGCATACCAACGACGTGCAGGTGTGTATGTTAATTGGCCAGTGAAATTGTGTGGAGGATAGTGTTAGTGTGTGGGGATCGCTGGTCGGCACGGACTGAGTGGGCCGAAGGGCTGTTTTCTGTGCTGTATCTCGAAAGTGTAAAGTCTCTTTTCAAAGTATGGAGGTGCCTGCTATAGATATGACACTAAACTCATCAATGTACTCGACTACAAATTGCCTCTTTACCTCAGGGTCAGCCAGGGATAAATAATAAATGCCTGATTTGCACTGTTATCTCTACCAACAAAAACATTCTTATGATCCAGTTAGTAATATTTTTCTCTCCAGGTTAGACTTGAATTTCTCTCCAAAGGCTTGAGGGCAGAAATCTAGGCTGACATTCTTGCATTGTACAGCGCTATGGAAAGTATTATCTTTCAGATAACACAGTGGCACAGTGAAGTTGCTGCCTTAAGGGCCTGTCCCACTTGGGCGTCATTTGCGCGTAATTTACGCAACATCATTTACGAGTCACAATGCACGACGCGCACGTGATGCGCGCAGGGTGCACATTACGCGAGCATGGTACGCATTGTGAGTGCATTATGCACGCATGGTGCATGGTGACGTAGGCAGTGACGCCCGGTCGCGCGCAGTGGGACAGGCCCTTTGCAGCGTCAGAGACTAGGTTTAATCCTAACTATGGGTGGTGTCTGTATAGAGTATGTACATTCTCCCTTTGATCGTGTGGGTTTTCTCCAGGTGCTCTGGTTTCCTTCCACATTCCAAAGGCGTGCAGGTTTGTAGGTTAATTGGCCTCTGTAAATTGTTAGGATAGAACTAATGCACCTAGTGTGTAGGATAATACTGGTGTACTTGTGATTGTTGGTCGACATGGAATTCGTGGGCCGAAGGGCCTGTTTCCATGCAGCATCATGAAATCAAACTAAACTAAACTAAACATAAGGTCATAAGGAATAGGAGCAGAATTAGGCCATTCAGCCCATCAACTCTACTCTGATCTATCTCTCCCTCAACCCCATTCTCCGCTTTCTCCCCATCACCTCTGACACCTGTACTAATCAAGAATCTATTTATCTCTGCCTTAAAAATATCCACTAACTTGGCCTCTACAGCCTTCTGTGGCAAAGAATTCCACAGATTCACCACCCTCTGACTAAAGAAATCTCTCCTCATTTCCTTCCTAAAAGAACGACCTTTAATTCTGAGGCTGTGACCTCTAGTCCTAGATTTTGCCACTAGTGGAAACATCCTCTCCACATCCACCCTATCCAAGCCTGTCACTATTCTGTATGTTTCAATGAGGTCTCCCCTCATTCTTCTAAACTCCAGTGAGTACAGGCCCAGTGTTGACAAACACTCATCATAGGTTAACCCACTCATTCCCGGGATCATTCTTGTAAACCTCCTCTGGATCCTCTCCAGAGCCAGCACATCCTTCCTCAGATATGGTGCCCAGAATTGCTCACAATATTCTAAATGCAGCCTTACCAGTGCATTATAGAGCCTCAACATTACATCCCTGTTTTTTATACAAGCTCTCTTGAAATAAGAAGGCTCATCAGCGTCTCTTCTTCCTGAGGAGACTGAAGAAGGTCCATCTGTCTCCTCAGATCCTGGTGAACTTCTACCGCTGCACCATCGAGAGCATCCTTACCAACTGCATCACAGTATGGTATGGCAACTGCTCTGTCTCCGACCGGAAGGCACTGCAGAGGGTGGTGAAAATTGCCCAACGCATCACCGGTTCCACGCTCCCCTCCATTGAGTCTGTCCAAAGCAAGCGCTGTCTGCGGAGGGCGCTCAGCATCGCCAAGGACTGCTCTCACCCCAACCATGGACTGTTTACCCTCCTACCATCCGGGAGGCGCTACAGGTCTCTCCGTTGCCGAACCAGCAGGTCGAGGAACAGCTTCTTTCCGGCGGCTGTCACTCTACTAAAACAACGTACCTCGGTGACTGCCAATCACCACCCCCACCACCCCCCCCCCCCCCCCCCCCCGGACACTTATTATTTACTTATTATTTATTTTTTTTATTCAAAATCGTTTGCTATGTCGCTCTTCAAAGGAGATGCTAAATGCATTTCGTTGTCTCTGTACTGTACACTGACAATGACAATTAAAATTGAATCTGAATCTGAATCTGAATCTGAAATAAATGCTAGCATTGAGTTTGCTCTCTTTACTACCGACCAAGCAAAATGGTGTATCATCAAGTTGAGACCTTGTCTGCTTGTGAGAATTCCAGTGGTTCTACTTTGAACGAAGGGAATTATTTCTGCTATCCTGACCAACATTTATCGTTCGATCAACATCGCTGGGATATTTTGTCATTCTCAGCTTGCTGTTCATGGAAGCTTGCTGTTGGTATGTTGGCTGATTCATTTCCAATGTTGCAACAATGACTAAAGACATATTCGAACAAAACACAAAGTGCTGGAGTAACTCAGCGGGTCAGGGAAGCTTCTCTGGAAGATGTGGAAAAGTAACATTCCGGGTCGGGACTCTTCTTCAGACTAATTGTAGCAAGAGGGAGAATGCTGGATAGGAGGCGGTGATAGGTGGAAACAGGTGATAGGTGATACAGGTAAAGGGTGCTTTAATATGGGAGATGGAAGACAAAGGTGAGATGAAAAGAAGACAAAAATGGTGTAAGATAAGGAGAGAAGAGGAGAGAAAAATGAAGCTGGAGGAAGGAATGGGACGAAGAAAGGGATATTGGAAGAAGTACTCAATTAGCTGTAAAAAAACTATAACGTTCTGAGGTCATGAAAGGTGTTTTTTTTTTAATGAAACATTGACAACCATTGTATTTATCAAAGTACTGGTCTTTACTCAAGCAACAATTATAACATTTGAAGAAGCTTTTGATAATCAGTGATGACTTTTTAAAATTAACTCATGCCTTTTTAAAATTAACTCATGCCATTCGATTTCCCCTATCTTGAGGCCCCAGAAGCCTGCTAATGTAAACTGGTGTTGTATATTAAACCTGGTCTTATATTGCAACTTACAGTTAAACATTAGCTTGTCGACATCACCAAAAGGTATGTGATCTAGTAACCAAAGCATTTATTAAATTCAAAACAGTTAATATATTCGTGCAGCATCCACAACATAATATTGATGCTTGTGCAGATTTAAATACAGCTTTGACAAAGTATTCAGACATGAGAGATCTTAGAGGTATGTGGAAGATTCATGATACAAGATCCTCTCAGACAGGCTGCCCAAACATTCCTGTGTATAAGTTTGGAGGGGAATAACAAAAGGAAAGGGGAAATACTTCCAGCAGTGCTGAATTAGAATACTGTGCCTTGTGAAGTCATGCCAAAGCAGAACTGAGAATGAGATGTTTCACTAAATCAGTGCGGTTTGGATGGTGAGTTGAATTATACAATGAAATATGAATCACATTTTTTTTCTGGAGGCAGGAAACATGACAAGGCAGAATAGTTCACTCTAAATTATATTAAAACATATGTGCAAAATTTAAATTATTGGCAGTTTAGTACAAAATAGTATTGCCTCATGAATAACAAAAAGTAGTAGCAAATATTAGATTAATAAATTGAGATTGTGGAGTTATATACTGTATTCCTTGTTTTCCAAAACACCAGTGAATATCTCTATTTCAACATTCACAGTCAAACAGCATAGATACAGGCTCTTCAGCCCAACTTTCCCATACTGACCAACGTGCCCCATCTATACTAGTCCTACCTGCCAGCATTAGGCCCATATACCTCTAAACCTGTCCTATCCATGTAACTGTCTAACTGTTTCTTAAGTGTTGTGATAGTTCCTGCCTCAATTACCTCCTCTGGCAGCTCGTTTCATACACCCACCACCCTTTGTGTGGAAAAAGTCACCCTTCAGGTTCCTATTAAATGTATCCCCCCTCACCTTAAACCTATATCCTCTGGTTCTCAATTCCCCCACTCTGGGCACGAGACTCTGTGTGTTCACCTCATCTATTCCTCACATGATTTTTTACACTTCTATAAGATCACCCCACATCCTCTTCACATCAGTCCTAGCCTGTTCAACCTCCCCTTATAGCTCATGCCCTCGAGTCCTGACAACATCCTCATAAATCTTCTCTGCACCCTTTCCAACTTGACAAAATCATTCATATAACACGGTGACATAAATGGAATTGCCCTTTTCTATTTGATTCATGCACATTTAGTATTTTGCTGATTTGACACACTATCTATGTTAACAGTTATAGTTTTCAAATCTGTCTCATTATCCCTTCATTTACTGAAACTGCAGAATTGTTGCCTTGTTTAGGTGTCCTACCATCCAATAATAAAAACAGACCTTTACAAGCTTGACTTCCCCTGACCATAATCGACTTCTAAATGAAATGTGCATTATTGGGGGGTGAACATTTAAAGGTATAAATGTAATTAATTGATTAACTAGCATTATTATCACTTATGTAGATACCATGATAAATAATGAGATTGCACAGATTCTTAGCGATCCATGGTATTATCTATATCCTTCCTTCAACCAAATTAGAGGCATTGGTTAGGTGAGTTTCAGGTCGGGACTTCTTCATACTGAAGAAGGGTCCTTACCCAAAACATCACCTATTGTATCCATGCTACCTGATCTGTTGAGATACTCCAGCGCTTTGTGTCTTTTTATCCACCTATCGCTTGACAGGCTTTGTTGTGCTTCCCATCTCTTTTCCAGCTTTCACTCCCTTACTAAAATCAGTCTGAAAAAGCCGCCCGGAAACAACACACACACTAAGGATAATTTTACATTTACACTTACATTTACACCAATTAACTTACATTTACACCAAAGACTTACATTAACTTAAAAACCTGTACGTCTTTGGAGGAAACTGACTATCTCGGAGAAAACCACGCGGTCACAGGGAGAACGTACAAACTCCGTACAGACAGCACCCGTAGTCAGAATCGAACCTGGATCTCCGGCGCTGTAAGGCAGCAACTCTACTGCTGCACCACCGTGCTGCCTCCGAATCTCAACAAAATAAACCCTCCGAGTGACTCATGAATGAAAATAAAAAGAACATCAGATCCTGAAGCTGAGGTGGGCGATTGCAACCTTCACGTGGTCCGCCCTGTTTCGACGAATGCAATCAACCTGGTGTGCACAATCAAGTAAGATCAAATAGAACAAGTTGTCCTACAACTTTAGGCTGTGCACGCCATACGCAAGAAGAAGAAGAGGAAAATCCTGAAGCTAATCAAAGGGTTTGAACTCTGTTTCTATTTACAGTGATACATTCTCTATTTCAACACTGATATCATGGTTAATTCTGCCACATACTACAATAAACATCCCTTTACCTATTGACTCTTGTCAATTGCTATTCCTGGAGGTATTGGATTGCACCTGAATTTTGGTATGAAATATTTTTATCTCACTATAAATCCCGGTGCTATTTAAAAACTTTTCTAACCCACAATCTTGAATTAGTATTTACAATAAAGATCTCAGAGCTAACTCTGTAACTTTGTGACATTTTCATTAAAAAAATATTTCTCAGGTTGTAGAAGAAGGTCATTTTGCCAACAGGTTCTCAGGTGGCACAACGGTAGAATTGTTGCCTTACATCACTTGCAGCGCTGTAGGCCTAAATTCGAACCTGATTACGGGCGCTATCTGTACGGATTTGGTTCAAAGGTTCTTTATTAGTCCATAAACCAAGTGAAATGAGTATTGCCATTGCAGCACATAAAAACGAAAACAACATAACAATAATAAAGACATTTAACTTAAAAAACATCCCCCCACAATGGTTCCATTATGAGGCGCAAAGTCCAGTCCCCAACCCCATGTCCACCCATAGTCAGGCCTATTGAGGCCTCCGCAGTCGCCTTTATGGAGGCTCGATGTTCCATGCCGTTCTCACCGGATGATGCTGCTCTGGCTTCGGGAGAGTCCTCACAGCGGCTTCCTTACCGGAGACCGCGGCTTCCGAAGCCAACAAGCCAAGCTGGATGGAGCTCCACCACTGGCGATCTCGGCGAGAGATCCCAGGCTCCCGATGTTAAAGTTCAGTGCCGCCGCCCGCAGCTGGCCGCTACACAGACCTTAGCTCCGCAATGTTTCATCGGCGGTCTTCAGCTCACCGGAGTTCCAGCACAGCGACCCAGGCAAGGCATCGCCCGCTCCGCGATAGCGCTCCAGCGCTGTGCCGCTACCGCTACCGCCGAAGTCGAGGTTCTGGCCGGTCCCCTCAGGAAACGCCACTCCAGGCCCGCTGGCAGGCCACGAAGATGGGTCGAAGGTGCTGCCCGGAGAAAAGCCACCTCTCCGACCAGGTAGGGACCCTGAAAAGCAGTTCTCATATGCCTTTGGCTTTATCTCACAATCTGTGTGATGGTTGCCGCTATGTCCTTGTATTCATATTTGTGTTTTTCACATTGGCCCAAAAGACCGTTGAGTTCATGCCAGCTCTCAGAACTCCCATTCACTGAATTATGTTCCCGTAACCTATTCCCCCATATATGCCATTCTATTTATTGTACTATTTGTCAATTGACCAATATTTTGCCCTGTGAAGTGTGTGGTGCACAGTAGTCCCTCCAGGAAAGAGATTGAAGAGGGAACTACGTAATTATTTCACTCAGACAGTGTCCATATCGGGAACAAGCTGGCATGGAAGCTATATATCCTTGGTCATCTGTTGCCGGCCCTGCTTTTTGTTCTGGCCTTTTCTTACCTCCAGTGCCCTCCCCTATAGTTTCAGTCTGAAGAAGGGTCCCGACCCGAAAAGTCACTCATTCTTTTTCTCCAGAGATGTTGCCTGACCCGCTGAGTTGCTCCAGCACTTTGTGTCTATCTTAGCTATAGAAGCGGACAGAGTTATGACTTGCAAAGGATATTTGGGCAGATATATGGATAGAATAGGAAAGATTCAGAGGGATATGGGGCAAACGCAGTCAAATGCGTAAAGCACCTTGGTCAGAATGGACAGGTTGGGCCAAAGGGACTAGTTCCATCATTTACAGCTCTATCACTATCACCATTTATTAAAATAATTCACACTCAAGTGTCTTTCTCTCTTCAAAATGTTCAGGTCCTGGAACATAAGAACCCACTTGGGTTTAACTCATTGTTTGAACTGATTTACTGCATTTCCAGCAGGAATGGGTTAGTATAGATGGTCGGCATGGACATGATAGACCGAAGGGCCTGCTGCTGTGTGGTATTACTCAATGACTCCATGTGTCTGTATCAGGGTTTGGTTTGTCACCTGTCATTCTAGGTCCACATCATTGGTGTCCCATCAGATCCTGATGGCCGGAAGTGGACACCATCTGATGCAGCAAGCTTCCATCCTGGATGCCTCTGTGGAACCACATCAAGGCTGTCCATCAAGGTTGGCGGTGTACTAAAAAACCTTGGGAGCCTTGCGCTGCTGTTCCTTTTGAAACAGAAAAATAAACATCCTTGAAGAAAAAAGAATGTAGTGGAGGAGGCAGCTTCCACCAACCTCAGGCCAGACTTTTTTGGTCCCCCCAGCCTGTTAAGTTGAATCAGTGCAGAGCTAACAGTTCAAGAACAAGAAAAAAAAACTTTTCTGTGAGTTGTGCTATGACGTAAGAGTGGTGCAGCTTGCAGCAGAGGCAACGAGTTGCTACCTTATCCAGTGGGATGCAGAGATTTTTGTTGCGTCATCTACCATCAGACTGCTGAAGGAGCTGGGAATAAGGCCTGCGGAAGACCATAAGATCACTTTCTACTGAAAGAAGCAGCCGGTGGATTTGCTCAAGCGGAAAGTGCTGGGCCCCTACGTCAGGGGTGTTTGACACGGGACACGCGTACTGATCATCCTGCAGCGGGGCCGCTCCCTTGTACACTACTGATGATGTGTGGCCCAACTGTTTTACACAGGCCTCTGTATCCCTCCCCGCCCCCCCCGATGTTGAGCGTCTGTTTTCCTCTCCCCCACTATTAAAGGGACTTGCATTGATTTAGGTCATTGGTGTTCAGATCCTGATTGGCTTCTGTGAAAAAAATTTGTGTCTTGAAAAAGGTATAGAAGCCCAGCCTGTTAACATCAGTGCAATAACTCAAGAACAAGAAAAAAAACGTTTCTGTCAGTTGTGCAACAGTGGTGCAGCAGGAGAGTTGCTACCTTACAGTGGCAGAGAACCAGGATCTAACCTGTCTACTGGTGCTGTATCTATGGTGTTTGTTCGTTCTCCCTTGACCATGTGGGTTTTCTCTGTATGCTCCGGTTTTCCTCCCCCACTTTAAAGACGTGCAGGTTTGTAGGTTAATTGGCTTCTGTAAAATTTGTGTCGGATAGAACCAGCCCACATGTGATCGCTGATCGGTGTGGCCCCGCTGGATCGAAGGACCTGTATCCATGCTGTATCTAAATTGAACTTTATTACCAAGCAACACCTGTCATCTAAAGTAGGGAGGATTGAGCAAAAGCTTACAATTAGTACTAAACAGAAGTGTAGCTGGCAAGGAGGAACATTTTATATGGCCATTATTTTTACCAGTTATAAGTAGACTACTTTTGAAATATCATTAGAAGGAGCAAGGTGGATATCTCCTTAGTCCTGGCAACGCATAATAATTCAATGAAAATTTATCCGGTAAAAGTTAGAAGAGATTTAGTGCTCTAAGATGGGAATTTTCCATCTGAATCTGAAATTTATCACGTTTTGCCAAAAAGGCTTAAAATAGGATAGGAATGAAAGCCGGAGTTGGCTAAAAATCAAGTATCTTTAACGTGCAATTTGAAATCTATAGCATTATAGCTGTTTGAGACCTAATAGTTAGCTCATATGGCTGAAAGAAAAATGAGGCAGTCAGCCAATGAAGTTTACTAGAAGTCTTTCCATATGCTTAAGGAGTGGAGATGACAATTCAAAAATATTTAATGACTAGAAGTTTTCAAGAGAGAGTTCGATTTCGCTCTCAGGGCTAAAGGAATCAAGGGATATGGGGGTAAAAGCAGGAACGGGGTACTGATTTTAGATGATCAGCCATGATGATGGCAGTGTTGGCTTGAAGAGCCGAATGGCCTACCCGTGCACCTATTTTTATGTTTCTATGTTGCAAAAGGAGCAGAATTAGGCCATTCAACCCATCAAGTCTGCGCCACCATGCAATCATTTTCTCTCTCAACCCAATTCTCCCGTCTTCTCTCCATATCCTTTAATGTCTTTGGAGTTCAGAAGAATGGGGGAGAGGGACCTCATTGAAAATACAGAATAGTGCAAGGCTTGAATAGAGTGGATGTGTAGAGGACGTTTCCACCAGTGAGAGAGTCTAGGATTAGAGGTCATAGCCTCAGAATTAAAGGACATTCTTTTAGGAAGGAGATGAGGAGAAGTTTATTCAGTCATAGGTTGGTGAATCTGTGGAATTCTTCGCCACAGAAGGCTGTGGAGTCCAAGTCAGTGGATATTTTTAAGGCAGAGATAGATCGATTCTTGATTAGTACAGGTGTCAGAGGTTATGGGGAGAAGCCAAAAAGGGGAGAATGGGGTTAGGAGGGAGCGATAGATCAGCCATGATTGAATGGCAGAGTAGACTTGATGGGCCGAATGGCCTAATTCTACTCCTATTCCTTATGCCCTTCCTAGTCAAGAACCTATCAATCTCTGCCTTTAAAATACCCAATGTCTTGGCTTCCACAGCTGCCTCTGGCGATGAATTCCACAGATTCACCACCCTCTCACTGAAGAAATTCCTTCTCATCTCCACTTTGAAGGTGCATCATTTTTTTGATCCTTGATCACTTTGAGCACACCTTCAACCCATTGGATCTTTACGACAAATTTAACATAGGCTAGCATGTGCGCATATCACGAGAAGACAGTTTTTTAGTTTGAGTTTTTTTTAGTTTTAGAGATATAGTGCGGAAACAGGCCTCTCAGCCCACCAAGTCCGCAGCGACCAACAATTCCCGCACCTTAACATGCACCAGGACCAATTTACACTTACACCAAGCCAATTAACCTACAAACCTGTACGTCTTTGGAAAACGGGAGGAAACCAAAGGTCTCAGACAAAACCGACGCAGGTCACGGGGAGAACGTACAAACGCTGTACAGACAGCACCCATAGCCGGGATCTAACCTGGGTCTCTGGTGCTGCAAGCGCTCTAATACCCCTGTCCCACTTAGGAAAACTGAACGTAAACACCTCTGGAGACTTTGCGCCCCACCCAAGGTTTCCGTGCGGTTCCCGGAGGTTTGTGTCAGACTCCCTACCTGCTTCCACTACCTGCAACCTCTGGCAACCACCTGCAACCTCCGGGAACCGCACGGAAACCTTGGGTGGGGCGCAAAGTCTCCAGAGGTTTCCGTTCAGGTTTCCTAAGTGGGACAGGGGCATTAGGCACCGCTGTGCCTCTCTACAGCACAGTTGGACTGCATAGGTGCCAGACAATGACAATATCCACCAAGAGAAAATCCAGCTGTGCCCCCCGTCATTCCATGGCATCACCATCTCCAAATTCCCTACTATCAATATCTTGAGCATTACCATTGACTAGAAACTGAACTGGAGGAACCATTTACACAATGTGGTGACAAGAGCAGGCCAGAGGCCAGGAATCCTCTGGCTAGTAACTCATCTCCTATCTCCCCAAAGCCTGTCCGCCATCTATCAGAATATAGTTAAGAGTGCAAATGGAATACTCTCCACTTGCCTGGATGAGTAGAACTTCAACGGCAGTCAAAGAAAAAGGACACAAAGTGCTGGACTACTGTATCTTAGTGGGTCAGCCAGCAACTCAGGAGAATGTGGAACAAAGTCTGAAGAAGGATCCTGATCTGAAAAGTTACCATCCATGGTCTCCAGGAATGCTGCCTGACCCATTGAGTTACTTCAGCACTCTGTGTGCTTTCGATAAATGGATAAACTGGATTGGGAAGAAGCTTGTGTGGAGAATGGGAACTGACATAAGGGCCGAATGGATGATTTTTTTTTTTTGACAAAATGTAGTAGATGCTGGAAATCCAAAACCCTGATCACCTGAGTATTTTCCCCTGTTTTTTGTACTTTTTTTTCAAATTTCTATGTAACTCAAGTAATACAATGCGAGGTGTTTTAATAAAATAAGAACAAAGAGAAGACCAAGTGAAAAAGATCATTTGAGAGTATTTGAAATTTGCTTAAAGCAACTCCAGTGTAAGTTATATTGCAGAAGAACAAAACCTCGGCATTTCAAGTTGCAATTTATACTTTAATGATATTAATAATTTTGATCTTAGAAAAGACGATGATGAATGATTATATTATAATAGCGTGAAGTTTGCTTCAACAGATCCTCAGATGCCAGGGATACTTGGATTACTTAGCCAGGGGACTGATCATCAAAGCCTGTCGGAGTTATTTTGCAGTCAACATCTGTTGCATCACAAAATGAGCACAAGAAACAACTTGCAGCATTGTCAATATCAGGCTGTGCAATGATTAATGAACCAGTCAACTAAACATTTTGAATAATATTGTAAAAATGTACGGCTATTATAATAATCCATGTGCATTGGTATATGGGCACAGACGTGGACTAACATTGAAATGTATGACATCACACAAACACACACAAATGCACATACAGCCACACAAAGACATACACACATACACAACACACACACACACACACACACACACACACACACACACACACACACACACACACACACACACACACACACACACACACACACACACACACACACACACACACACACACACACACACACACACACACACACACACACACACACACACACACACACACACACACACACACACCGCTTGGTGCCCAGTTACATTCTGTTTAATTTCAGTAAGGCTGGGAATTTATTCCTTGGAGCGCAGGAAATTTAGGGGTGATCTGATAGATGTATATAAAATCAAGAGGGGCATAGATAGGGTGAATGGACTCAGTGTTTTCCGCATGGTTGAGAGAATGATGAACAAGAGGGGATAGGTTTAAGGGCCTGTCCCACTAACGTGACTTTTCGGCGACTGTCTTCGACTTTCAAGCTTGAGAGCACTCGCCTGAAAAACCTCGAGCTGGATCAACCGTCAGCAATGAAACCGCGAGCCAGATCGACCGTCTGCACACACACAAACACAGACAGACACACATTACCGGTCGGTTTACTTACTTTTTTTTCTCAACGAGCTTTACCTTCGACTACCTTCGATTAACTTTGATTGCCTTTGAATACATACGATAGCATTATGACGTGATGACCTACTACGACCTACCTCGACTAAACCTACAAGTAAAAAAATATTGATTATTTTCCATGGCGACTTTTTTTTACCCATGGGCACTTTTCAGCATGTTGAAAAAAATGCGGCAACCCAGCTGAGGCCTCGAGTACGCGGGGACTACTCTCGAGCATGAAGGAGAGTTACAAAGACCTCCTAGGACCTCGTGTCGACCATGCTGCAAGTATGGGTCGAGGGCAAACTCTTCTAAACTCGCCAATTAGGTCGCCACAGTGGGACAGCCCCTTTAAGGTGAGAGGGGGAAGATTTAACAGAAATCTTAAGGGCAGCCTTTTCACACACAGGGTGGTATGTATATAGTAGCAGCTGCCAGAGGACGTGGTTGAGGCAGGTACTTTAAGAAAATTTAAGGAACATTGCGAGAGGTTCATGAATAGCAAGAGTTCAGAGGGATATGAGACGAATGTGGGCAAATGGGAATAGTGAATGTATCTCGGTTGGTATGGATGTGTTGGGTTGAAGAGCCTCTTTCCATGTTCTAAATGATTTTTACTTTAGACTTTAGAGATGTAGCTTGAACTGTGTCGACCAGTGATCATCCCACACACTAACACAATCCTACACACTAGGGACAACTTACAATTTTTTTACCAAAGCCAATTAACCTGCAATCCTGCATGTCTTTGGAGTGTGGGAGGAAACCGGGGCACTAGGAGAAAACCCACGCAGTCACAGGGAGAAAGTACAAACTCCGTACAGGCAGCACCCACTGCCCGTTCCGTAATGTATAATTCTGATTCTGTAATATATGAAATGTTTACACAGTGAGCTCAAGGAAACAATGAACACAGTGTGCTCACGGAAACAAGTACACCTAGAATAAATCTGTAAGACTTCATCTGAGTTCCTCTATAATAGATTTGAATTATACCCTTGTTTTAGCCTTTAATTATCCGTTTAGTGTATGTTTAGCAGAGTCTCAGATTTATAGCAGCATACCAAATGCTGATCTTGCTTACTTAACAAGACTGGCGAGATGTTAAATACAGGTTGTGTTACTTGTTTTATTTTCAGCGTTCTAACAAAGATTTTCCCACCAGATGACCTGATGCGCACATGGAGGAAATCCTGAGCAGCGCACATCATTCGGTGAAAGAATGACAACGGACACCACAAGCATGCTCTGTAAGTATCCACCTGTACTGATGGTGTCTTTTTTTAAATGAGTTTAGTTTACGTCTGCTCCTTAGCTTTCCTCTTCTTAAATAGCAGGTGATGATTCAGAGGCCTTCACCTGCTTGGAGGTGCTTTCATCTTTCTTCAGACAGAGTAGGTGTAGGCTTTGTGGTTTTATTATATAAGCAACGAGGATGCTTTGCCAGAAAGTGTCTGGTTCTCTGGTGAGTTTCCAGAGCTCCCTCGTGCTGGAAGTTCGAGTCTGCCTGAGGAGTTAACCGTGATTCCAAGGACTGATTCACCTCAGACTGTTTCAAGATCCAGTAAAGGATTCGAATAAATAAAATTATTAGTTTAGTTTAGTTTAGATTAGTTTAGTGATACAGCGCAGAAACAGACCCTACAACACACCGAGTCCTTGCCAACCAACGCCCCCCCCACACTAGTTCTATCCTACACACGAGACAATTTACAGGAGCCAATTAACCTCCAAAGCCTGCACGTCTTTGGAATGTAGGAAACCGGAGATCGCTTAAACCCCTGTCCCACTTGCGTGTCCTTGGCACGCTAATTA
This sequence comes from Leucoraja erinaceus, assembly GCF_028641065.1. NCBI lineage: Eukaryota > Metazoa > Chordata > Chondrichthyes > Rajiformes > Rajidae > Leucoraja > Leucoraja erinaceus. Next base: position 117,221,837 of record NC_073378.1, on the reverse strand, counting down.
CGCAACCTCGTGGTCGCGTTGAGGCGCGACCGTCCCGTGAAGGTCGTGCGCGACTTAATTCGCCCGCGCTGCCTTCTGGAGCGTGTGACGTCATTTGAAGATGGACTCAAAATGCTGGAGTAACTTAACGGGACCGGCAGCATCTCTGGAGAGCAGCAATGGGTGATGTTTTGTGTCGAAACTCGTCTTCAGTCTGAAAGAAGGGTCTTGACACGATGCCCGTGCGCCTCAACGCGACGACGAGGTCGCGTAATTTGCGTGCCAAGGACACGTAAGTGGGACAGGGCCTTTAGGTATAGAGGGCTATGGGCCAAGTACTGGAAAATGGGATTAGCACAGATAGGTGCCCCCTACTTGCCGCGGACATTGTGGGCTGAATGACGTGTATCCATGCTGCACGACGATGAGATATTATGCCCTCAGGATCTCACTGGCAAATCACAGATGAACTCCTTCTCCAGTTGTTTAAAAATGTCTTTTTGTGTCTCTAATATCAGGACTGATTTTAAACTGATTTAGAACTGATTTAGAATGACCTTGGTCATTCGCTGAGAGCTTTTGGGTCCTAAACCATGTGCAGGGCCCACAATAACATATGGAAGAAGGTTAAATTCCAATTAAAACTGTGAATGGGGAAATACTGCACGTGGAGTACAGGTGCACAACCTTTTATCCGAAAGCCTTGGGACCAGACACTTTTCGTAATTCAGAATTTGTCGGCTTTCGGAATGGAAGATTTTTAGCGTAGATTTTAACAGCTGGCTCAGTGGTAGAGTGCTCGGCTCGTATCCGCAAGGTCGCGAGTTTGCGCCTCGATCCCGGCAGTTACTCGATCGCGAGTTTGAGTCTTCAATGTAGTTTTTTCTTGCAGAATAGGAGAGAATAGGGAGGGTTAGGCTGGGATCATTCTCTGCGAGATAATCTTAGTGCGGGAGACAAGTGTAGGAGAGGTGTACTGACTGTGTGGGCAGAACTTTGGAAGTGATTGCCCACCATTCTCAAAAGCCGCTGTGTCTCCCTGTCCCTCCAACTCCAGAGGAATCCGCTGCCCGATGGGCCGCTACGGCGACAAGTGGCAGTTCGCCCACAGCCCGAGCTGCGCCCCCTCATCCGCAACCTGGGTTCCTCTGGAGTTGGAGCGGGGCTGGGCTAGAGTTGTTGCTGGCTGTGAGTCTCTGGGATCTCCGTGCTTGCAGTGGGCCTGGGGGTCGGTGTCCCGATGAGGGGGCGCAGCTCGGGCTGTGGGCGAACTGCCACTTGTCGCTGTAGCGGGAGCATCGGGGAGCGGCTTCTGGTGGTCCTGACGTCTCTCAGCTCCTGTCCAGGGGGGTGGCCGGAGACGTCAGGACCAACAAGAACCCGCTCCCCGATGGGCCGCTACAGTGACAAGTGGCAGTTCGCCCACAACTCGAGCTGCGCCCCCTCATCCGCAACCCGGGTTCCTCTGGAGTTGGAGCAGGGCTGGGCTAGAGTTGCTGCTGGCTGTGAGTCTATGGGATCTCCGTG